>NC_064924.1:477541426-477846592 GCF_023897955.1 Schistocerca gregaria
CTGGTGAAGGGCATAAGCAGTGGTCCGATGAACAGCCTTATCCTTTGAGGCCATGTAACCAACAAGTGGTGTAATAGATCCTAGACGACCAAATTCATGGCAGTTGTTGCCCCATCTGCAGCAGTTAGCAATGGCCTCTGCCAGATGTTCTTGAAGACGGTTCTCTTGCTAATGTAAGAGAGCAAAAAAGTTTTATTGGTTCTCAAGTGTTTAAATATCAGCATTAGGTGGCTTGCAAATACCAATGCACTTGTCTTATATAGTTTGAATTAGAAGATATGCAAATAACAATTAAAGGCCGATTGGAGAGAACATAATTCTCAGATATGTTAATTTCACAGTATTGAAATCTAATCCTTATAATAAATGTGTATCATTTCTGTTTGATAAGAGATATGTTAGAAGCTGTGAGCGTACATAATAAATGACTAAACATTGATGGTGACCATAGACACATTCGTGCATATTATTTTATGTGACATTCTCAGTGCAGCATGCTTTAGTATTAACCTATGGAAGAAGGCTATGCTATGAAGTTTTATGAACACGTACATATACTATTACCTAAGATTATGTTGGAAAAAGCATATCAAAGGAAGATATAAATCATCGCTCATATGCAGACATTTAGAGAATCTATTGTAGTGCATATACAATAAGGACTAGTTGCTGAAAGTTGGCATTGTACACAGACTATATGTGAGAAATGTGTTATTGTGATATCTGACATTACAATGTGCAGTGCAGAACTGACTATTCATTGAGAATTCAAGCTACATAGTTAGTTTACAATACAAATGTTTATAAAACAAATGAATCCTAAAGATAAAAGAAAGTGCCCTCAACGTTGAATTCTGGCCTCAACCTATGGTAACTTACTGACCCCATGCCCACCTTCCAATAGTTTCCACCCACTGTGTCCTACCATCTCCTCCCCATTCTCTCTCCAAGCCTCTTTGTCAACCTCTGCCCATGCACCTTCCCATCTTTCCCCGCTCCTCTTCTTTTTGCTTGTTTTTTTTTTCTACTTGCCTTCCCCACAACCTTCTGACACTGGACCTGTTGGCATTCTAGTCTCTGCACACACTGCCAGACAGCATTCCTCTGTAGCCCTCCCATACATTACTATCCATTCCCCTTCCCTGCCCCCCCTCCAGATTGCTGCTGCCATCCCACATGGTAGCTGCATTCTGGCCTGAGCTGCCAGAGTTGACGGTCACATGTGCATGAAGTGTGCCTGCTTTCATGTATGAATCATATGTGTTTCTCTGTCTCTCTTTTGCTGATAAAGGCAGTGACCTAAAGCATTATGTAGGTGTCTTTTTATTGCGACTGTCTGCAACTGAATGTATCTTCTTTATGGTAAGTAGCAATATATCTTTTCTGACATTGTTAAATAAGTACTCTGTTATCTTGTATCAGTCATCATCATTCTTGATTACACTAAGGGTGGAATTTTTGTAAACATAAGGTACAAAGGTACTAAATTAAAGTGAATGATATAATACTAAGCCAAAGAAAGGAAAACCTTAAGGAAATCTATGCATTAGGATCATGTATAATGATTCATAACTGTTAGTCAAAGATATATTTGTGAACAGGCAAGAGAAGTTAGAAGTACCAATGGAGTATAATATGTGAGGTTAAATTTCACAGTGATCTAAGTAAGCAGCTGGTAGTGAAAGACAAAAGTTAAAAATCAGGGTGGAATCTGTAGGATGTAGACAGAAATGAAAAAGGAGAGAACAGAGGCATAAGTGAGTAAACAGAATGGAAAATAAAATATCAAATGAAGGAAATGAATAGGATGACAGATGAGCAAGATGTGATAGAAATGCATATGGAGAGAGAAAAAGTGTGAGAGAAAATAAACATTTGACTAAAAGAAGGCACTGTTCAACAGTTGAGTGGGAGGGAGGGGGGAGGACTAAGAGAGAAGACAGTTGCATTTAAATGGTTTTGTGATGGATGTCAAGCATCTAGTTATGTATTGGAAGGCCAGCTTCAGAATTACTTGTTTTGGAAGAGTTTTTGATTTTTTTGTTGTATACAACATTCTTACTAACACACTAGCATCCATTTTAACCATAACATACCATAGATCAACCCCATGCACAGTTATTGGAAGAAAGCACAGGTCACAGTTGTCTTCAAAAAGGGTAGCAGAAATGATTCACAACCCTAGAACAAATTCTGAGCCCAAACAGCGAGGTATCTGGAATGGTATGTCCTCCTCCATGCCAACCAGGATTGATTCCGAAAACATCAATCATGCAAGACTCAACTTGTTCTTCCCTTCGTTGACAACCTGAAAACCATGAATCAAGGCATTCGGGTGAATGCACTGCTTATGGACTTCCAAAAGGCATTCGGCTTAGTACCATACCAATGTTTACTAATGAAATTACAATCATATATGAGATCAAACAGAATTTGAGCAGGAGTGAGTATTTCTCAATAGGAACAATACGCATGATATGGTGTCAAAGAGTGAGGTCCCAGTTTAAAGTTGGAACCTCATAAGAGAAACACAGTCACTAATGAGAGATGTCAGTGATGACACACCCTCAAAATGTTCCACTCAAGTCTACTTATGTCAGAATGCAGTGCTCCATGCCCCATTCTGTGGTAGCTGACTATGATGGCAGCATCATCATTGCTCAGATCCAGCAGTGGGCTAGTATTATTAGTCATAAGTTATACTTGAGTTCTAGTTACATGAACATGACATTTGACTGTCACTCAGTTCAAAGTGATAAACAGTTCTACATTTACATAGATACTCTGCAAGCCACCTTATGGTGCACAGTGGAGGGTACTCTGTACCACTGCCATTTATTTCATTTTCTGTTCCACTCACGAATAGAACAAGGGAAAAATGACTGCCTGTATTCCTCCATATGTGCCCTAATTTCTTGTATCTTATCTTCATGGTCCTTACACACAATTTACATTGGAAGCAGTAGAATCATTCAGCAGTCAGCTTCAAATGCCAGTTCTCTAAATTTTCTCAATAGTGTTGAATTCCTGAAGCACATCCATAACACTTACATGTTGTTCAAACCTACCGGTAAAAAACCTAGCAGCCTCCCTCTCAATTCTCTCAATGTCTCCCTTTAATTCAATCCGATATGGATCCCAGACATTCAAGCAGTACTCAAGAGCAGGTCACACCAGCATCCTATATGAGGTCTTCTTTACAGATGAACCACACTTTCCTAAAATTCTCCCCATAAACCAAAGTTGGCCATTCACCTTCCCTACCACAGTCTCCACATACCCGTTCCATTTCACATCGCTTTGCAAAATTACATCTGGATATTCAAAACAACATGACTGTGTGAAGCTGGACACTGTATCCAAACATTATGGGTTTGTTTTTCCTACTTATCTGTATTAATTTACTTTTTTGGCATTCATTGTACCAACTAAAAATTTTGTCTAATTCATCTTGCAACCTCCTACAGTCACTTGACTTCAACATCTTACCATACACCACAGCACCATCAGCAAACAACTGCAGCTTGCTGCCCATCCTGTGTGCCAAATCATTTATTTATATAGGGAACAAAAGTGCTCCTATCACACTTCCCTGGATCATTCTTGATGATACCCTTATCTCTGATGAACACTTACTATCAAGGACAACATACTGGGCTCTGTAATGTAAAAAGTCTACCATATGCTCATATCTGTGTTAACAGCCTGGAAAGGGGCACTGTGTCAAATGCTGCCTGTTGCATCCACAGTTCACAATATATTGTATGAGAAAAGGGCAAGCTGAGTTTTGCATGCAAGATGTTTTCTAAACTCATGCTGATTCATGAGCATAAGCTTCTCAGCCTCAAGAAAAATTATTGTATTTGAACTGAGGGTATGTACAGGGATTCTGTAGCAAACCAAAGTTAGGGATATTGGTCTATAATTTTGCAGGTCCATTCTTTTTCCCTTCTTATGTACAGGAGTCACCTGCACTTTTTCCCAGTCACCTGGGACTTCCTGCTGGGTAAAAGGCTTGTGATAAATGCAAACTAGTTAAGGGACCAATCTTTAGGGTACTCTGGAAAATCGAATTGGGATTCCATCCAGACCTGATGACTTACTTGCTTTCTAATCTTTCCGTTGTTTCTGTACACCAGGGATGCTTATTACTATGTTGTCCATACAGGAGTGTGTCTGGAGTTCAAGTGATGATATGTTTGTATGACTTTCCTGCATGAATGACTTCTTGAACGTGAAATTTAAAACTTTGTTTTTCCTTTTGGTGTCTCCAAATGCTACACCAGATTGGTCAACAAGGGAGTGGATGGAAGCCATAGATCCGCTTAGCGATTTTGCGCAAGACCAGAATTTTTTTTGGTTCTCTGCCACATCTTTTGATAAGATATGATGGGGGTAATTGTTGTTTGCTTCATGCATAGAACTTTTCACAGATGCATGAATCTCTACAAACCTTTGCTTCTCATCGTTTGTGCATTCTCTTTCAAACCAAGAGTGCAACAGCCTCTGCTTCCTCAGCATTTCCCAAATTTTGTTATTAAATCATTGGGAGTCTCTTCCATCCTTAATGCACTTAGTAGGCACATAACTCTCCAAACCATGGTTTACAATCTGCCTGAACTTTGTGCATAATTCCTCTATGTCATTCTTACTGGAACTGAGTGATGTCAATTCATGGTCTAAGTGAGATGCTATCAATTGCTTATCTGCTCTATCTAGCAGAAACATGCTCCTAGCCTTCTTGACTGATTTATTAACTTTCATAACCATAGTTGCTATAGTGAAATCAAGATTGCTAATCCCCATTTCTATACTGACATTGTCAATGGGTCCAACCTATTTGTAGCTACAACGTCTAAGATACTTCCATTGCATATCAGCTGCTGAACTAGCTTCTCAAGACAGTTTTCAGAAAATGTGTTCAAAAGTATTTCATATGACTGTCACTCTGTACCCTCCCATGATGAATCCTTAGACATCCCAGTCTGTACTCGGTGGGTTAAGGTATTGCACGAGCTGCATATTTACTTGATACTGATCATAGACTTTCTTTGAATGACTCCAAAACTGTCATAGTGGAATCCCACAGCCAGTAAAAATGTCCAACAATTAACTTGGTTTCACCTACACTTGTTATATGTGACCAGATAACTTCACTATTACACTCAACTCTAACCTCAACAGAGGCAGAATTTCGTCAACTGCAATGAACACTCACCCTCCTATGTCCTCTAATCTGCCCTTCTGATGTACATTCCGTGACTCACTAAATATCTCAGAACTTTCCACTTCAGGTTTCAGCCAGCACTCAGTCCCAAGGATAATATGAGCATGAGAACTTTCCAGGAGGGTAATAAATTTGGGAACTTTGTTGCGAATACTTCGACAGTTTACTGATGAAATTTTGATAGTATTTTGATACTCTGAATGCGACCTGACTTCACTTGCTGCATTTAAAAATCCCCACATGATAATGTGAGTGTAGAAATATGCAGCCAAGACTGTCATATAGTGATATAGATGAAGCATTGATTGAGACCGTCCACTTGGCTCCAAACCAAAAGACCCTGATCAACTCTAGGAACAAAGCTGCAAATTGTGAGCTCTGCTTGCAGCCCACACATGAGGCCAGCAGCCTTCACCGCTTTTGCCAGCTGCCTGTATGAACTGAGGATGGCTTCAGAACAAATGTTACAGGCATTGATGGAGCTGGCATGAGTCACAACTTGCAGACAACTGCATCCTGCATGCTCAGTAGCTGCAGATGAGACTGCCTCCACATCTTGGATGAGGCCCACCAGCAGGCATACTAAGTATACATTGGCTTTCTTTGCAGCCCTGAATTCTGTCTGCCTAAGGGGTTCCATAATGTACCTAGCATTGGAGCTCTTGATAACTAGTAAACCTCTCCACCCTTATACCGGCTTGGACCATGCTGAAGAACCAGTTACTTGTTCACTCACAGGGTGAATGGGCAAGGCTAGATGACCAGTCTCCACATTGGCTCTCCACCTCAAGTGATGTGAACACATTACCATGTGCCACTCACTCTGTTTTGAGGGTGCATCCGCAGCATTGCATACATTAGAAGGTGCCTCGGCAGCAGAGCTAGCCAAAAGCACTTTCAGTTGTTCGTTAACTGCAGTGAGCTCCTCCTGCATCTGCACACAGCATGCACAATTCCTAACCATACTAGCAAGTGTCACTGAAGAAGTAAACTGTAAAATTAGACAGAATCCTAGCTATGCAGCTTGCTACCCTCCTGATGTGTCACCAATTGATGTTGATGCATTGATGAACTATGCAGTTGGCTGTTCAGCAGGCATCTACTTTGCTACATACTGAATGAATTTACACTTACAAAAATGCAAGATGAAATCTTTTAAACAGAAAAACATACATCAAGTTTAAGAAATATACTATGAAGAAAACACAGCAAAAGATAAACACTTGACTTGCTCTATAGATTCGTATCGACAGAGAGCTGTGGCCTGAATGACTGACTTACTAAATGACTGGACACGTGTCTTCAAAACAAGACAAATGAGCAACTACTCTGCTGCAGACTGAATGAATTTACACTTACAATAATGTGACACTGAACCTCTTAAACAGAAAAACATGTACTGCAAAGGTAACACAGTTATTGTGTTCTGTGATAGTACCGTAAGTATGGATTTACTGATCAAGTGGAAGCAGGAGAACATACACACAAAAAGGCAAGCTTTCAGAGCCAGTTGCTCCTTCTTCTGCCAGAGGAACTGAATGGGAAGGAAGAAGGTTGAACAAAAGGGACTGGAGAGGCTTCGTAAAATGGGTACAGTTCAGAAAAGGCACCCAGAACCTTGGGTCAGAGGAGACTTACTGTATGGGATGAGAAGAATCAGTCTTTCCTTCTCATCCTGTCCAGTAAGTCTGTCCTATCCCAGAGTTCTGGTTGACTTTTCCAAACTCTGCCCCTCTTCCTAAACATCTCCAGTCCTTTTCCTTCAACCCTCTTCCTTCCCCTTTAACTCTTCTACCAGAAGAAGAGGCCACTTGCTCTTAAAGCTTGCATGAGCTAAACCATTTTGTGTGTGTGTTCTCCTGCCACTACTTGGTGAGTAGATCATTTTATCTACCCAGTTACATCATGTTGTAAATAATTGATTATTTTTGTTGTTACATAAATTCATGTGGACATGGATTACATTCAAGTTAAGCATTAAATATTACATAATTTTACCAAAGTGAGCTAATATTTTATGTGTGTTGTGGTAACTGCCCAGCCTCCTCCAGAATTAAAACTAATATACTGTCATCTAGGCTTGCTATGACATAAATGACAGTATATTTTACCGAAGTAACAAGCAGTGCTTGCTTCCACCTGTTAATGTATAGTTTGATTTACTTCACATACCTTAAGGCTCTCCTTCATGATGGTATTTTCAGAACATGATGTATGAATGAATGAAGCAATCAATTAATTAATATCCATGATGAATAGCATTTAAATAGCCAACAAGTATGCAGAATGACTCCTGTTATCACATTTAAACTGTAGATTTTTTCAGTAATGTCAGCCTGACCAACTCCCAGTTTTTCCTCAGAAGTTGCCTAGATGTGTAGAAAAGTGTGCCAAAAACATAACTGACTGTGGGAAGAGAACACCTGTGGTTGGAACAAGAGTGACCAACAACTACTCTTTAAATTGTCTGTGAAGTGATGGGACATTAAGCAGAAGTGAAAATTTGAGGTCACATCACAAAAACTGTATGGCCATATAAAATGGTCCATAATATTAAGAGAAAATTAATTGCATGCATGCATGCATGCATGCATCCTAGCGCCACACATACAAATTTCAATATGCTATCACAGCTACTTAAAAAAATCATCAACATACCAGAGTCGAATGTGGTTCACTTGTGCCAAGCTAGTGTGTTTCTAATCTACTTGAGTGCAGAATTATGTAGTGGTCCATATACATACTGCAACCAGAATAACATTTAGCTGCATAAAATTAGTAATACAAAATCACAAAAAATTAGTTCCCGCTATTTGAGCCTATGGCTGACATTTTCACCTCTCTATCATCTTCGGTATCATCACACTGCTCACTCTTTCTGCCTTTCTTCTTAGAGGATACACTTCCAATACTGTCCTTCCTGCTGGCTATCTACCATATCAGGAGCACATAAAGCAATACATGCAACATACAAACACATTGACAAACAACAGACACACATAAAAAAGAATAAAATGATAAACACAAAAGATTCAAGGCCCACAGACAAAATGCGCATAGACAACAGAAGTGAGTTAATGTGTTTTGTGTCTGTGAGATCAAATTTTTTTTAAATATTACAACAATTAATAGCTAAATTTTCATTAGAAAAGAACTTCCCAAAAGAGACACTATCAACCCAGAAGTCAAACTACTGTTGTTAAATTTCACATACATCTTGTTTTCTGTCATTATTTTTCTTACTATTTGTTTCCACTCATAAGTCAATAATTACATGCTGATATTCTGACATGTTGCTGTGCCAAACCTAAAGTATAGATGGAAGAGCATTTAATGCCTGCTGCATGTGAGAAGTTTTCTAGTACATAAATAATGTTTTTTTCCAATTCAGAGTGCTAAATATAGAAATAATTTTTTTAAATGGAAGTGTCTTTGTCCAAATACTTATGCTTTAATTTCAGAGTCAATCTACAGGCACAAAGACTAAAGTTACAAAACATCTGACATGATCTAAGGTTTGAATACAGTTGTAACTGATCTTTTTTTATCCAATTTCATTACCCTTTTTACCGATTATCAAAGAACTCTCATATTTATTTCACAAGGAACTTATTTGTTGCTATGTGATTATTCAACGCTATCTTTTAAATCACAATAGCAAAAATTCCAGCCTTGATAGTGAATATTATCGATTTGATAATAATATACCTTTCTATTATTTAAGTCAGTGCAAGTAATTAGGCTTCTGTGGCTCAACACAGTTCTGTGTGCCAGTTTTGATTGTTCTAACCTTATCTCTGGTTTTATTTCCATCTTCAATAGCATCCATTAATTTCTTATGTATCACAAGAGTTGTTATAATGTACAATACTTTAGACCAGATAGTTGTATTTTTCACTGTCTTACAAACATTCACCTGTGCATCTGTACTTATATTTGAAATGCCTTGTGCCCTCAGCTTACATTTTGCTGTTGTCATTATAGTGACAACCGAAGTTTGCTTTATAGGATAAAGCAAATAGTTCTATATAGAAACAAATAAAAAGTAATATAGACTGGGAGTTGGTAACATTGCAATTGCAGCATCATTATTTTTGCAGTTGTTGAAACTGCGTTGACTGGTACCATTTTCTTCACTTTTCTGTGCATAGAACATCAAAGAACAAACTATTCAGTATGGTAGAGTGACAGTTTAGCTGACGATATTATTATCCACTTTTGTGGTAGTAGCCTTTTTATGTTTTAAACCACCTCTATAATTTATGTTCCCCTGTTGCATAATTAATGGTTATCTACTGTTAGGGCAAAACACTGAATCTTCCTTTCAGTTTTACCTCTCTTTCACACATGTGTACGTTTACAACCCCTTGTTTGTTTGCTCATATTTATAATAAACTGTTACATGATTGTGAAGTGTTGTGTTATTTTCATCTATCATATTATCAGTATATCCCTCATGTATGTGGGCACATCTCAGTCATCTGCTGATAAGTACGTATCATTTTTTCTTCTTGCTTTTCTTTTTATGTGGTTTTATAATGATGACATAGTCTATGTCTTGTTTGTTTTTTCACTTATTACAATCACATGTATTTGTAAGGGTTATACTATGTGTGATGTGTTTAGACAAACCAAAATGAGCCAGACTTGTGGCATAACTGAAAAGGAAAACATGAGTCAAGAAATACCACAGGACAGAACAAAGTACATATACAGCAACACGTGTTCAGCCATTTATTGACTACACGAAGAAGCTATTTTGCACAAAGGCAACAGATAAAGAATCTAGTTACTGGAACAGTTTTATCATGCTTCTAGAATGTCTGACTATAGGCTTTCCTGGCACACAATACTGATGAAAAGTTCCAATGATTTCCTGCCAGATAACAGCGATACTGTGTTGTTTTGACTAGTTTCATATTCACTATCTTCTTGCAAAATGATGACATATTGTAGATGTCCCTATATATATACATGTGGTGTGGCAGTTCCCTCACTCTGGTTATGTATATCGTGCTCTATTGCACCAATTAGGTTGGGAGAGGGCAGAATGGTAGGATGTAGGTGGTCTGTACCCTATTCTTGAATCTCTGCATGGGTGTTCTTGATCCATTTCACATACTGGACATGCTCTTGGCATCAAGCAACTAATGGGGGATTCCCTGACAAACTTAGCTAATAGCCGTTGTCTCTACTGACAAGATTCTCATGTATCATTATTTCTTTAGTTTCCTTAACTATGCTTTTGTAATAGCTGCTGGCTTGGCATAACAACTTGGTGATCCCAAAATCAAATATATGTACTATATTTAGGCGGTATTCTGCCAATGACATTTTCTCTGTGTGTCTAAGACATACACACCTAATGTCGTCCTCACAGTATTTTGAGATACAACAGTATGTTTGTCAGATGTACTGGTACCCACATGCACATGGCATGTGAAGTTTTTATGGGTCTTTTGCTTAACCAAGAGTCACTTTTAGCTTTGGTGGTGGTCAGAAGAAAGTTTTGATGTTGCATTTTCCAAGCAGCCTCACAATCTTGGTTGAAAGTGGCTCCATATAGGGAAGAAAAATGAGTCTGTTGTCTCCTTCCTCTTCTTCCCGCTTTGCTGTACCTTTCTTAATTGGAAGACCACAGGATCCCCACAAGTCCCTGTGTTTGCTAGTCAACATGGAACACTGTGGAGTTGGCACCTCAAACTGCCCACCTAAAACCAAGCACTTCTTCTGCTATGTCAATGAGACATTTGTGGTGTAGGAGCCTCAGATTGGATGAGTTCGTGCATTGCTTAAACAGTGTCCATCAAAACATCACTTACATAATGGAACTAGAAGAGAATGGATATCTTCCTTTCCTGGACATTCTAATAAGGAAAAATCAACAGTGCACTAACCATGTAGTGTGTAAGAAGGAGACACATATAGACCTACATGAAATGAGTTCAAACCATCTGACACAGAGGCATACTGTGTTAACCATGCTGGTACACAGGATGCATGCCATCTGTGAAAAAGAGCCAGCCACACCTAAAGGAAGTGTTGCATCAAAAAGGATACAGTGAAGCACAAATTAGAAGGGTATTCAACAAAAGAAAAGATGCAACAAATCAGAAATAAAACAAAAGAGCCAAGAATTGCTTTGATTCCCTATATGAAGCAATTCCCAGTCAAGACCATGTGGCTGCTCGGAAAATGTGACACAAAAACCATCCTCTTACCAACTGTAGACAGAAAACATTCTTGGTTGTGAGGAACTCACTGACACTCCAATATATCAGGCAAATCAGCACTGTATTTCAAACTACTGCAAGAAATACATGAGACATGAACATTTGGGAGACATAGAGAAAAAAGCATTTGTAGAGTGCAACCTACATGAAGCACATATATTTGGTTTTGAGATCACCAATTTGTTGTGCTCAGCCAGTAACTATTAGGGAAGCATTACTAAGGAATCTGTAAACACAAGGACCTTCAAATATATTGTCAAGAGGGATGAAGGCTATCAACTAATTTGGTGTGGGATCCCACATCAGTGGAATTGTGTTATGAATTTGCCCATGTGAGACAGGCCAAGAGTGCTGAGATTTTGGTGCAGCATCCAACCCACCACTGCAACACTGCTCCATCCTCATCCCTTCCTTGCCCATCATCAATGTCAGACTGGTTTACATAACCATATGAAAGGGCCAGCCATGCCACTAATATAAATATAGGGAGAGCCACAGTATTTTGGCACTTTACTGGAAGATAATGATCATGACACTTAACAAAATGTTGCAGAATCTGAACACTGCCCCCTTGCTGGAAACCCAAAAGCTTTTCGTCTCACTTCTAGAATGTTCAGAAAATCCGTAAGGAAATTTGTGCTATATTGAATTCCCTAGTGTTTTATTTCTGCAGTAAATGATGTTTCTGCTTACCTGAGTTGTTAGATTAACCAGAAAAGTGTGCAGTGTAACTGAACATAATTTAGCTTCAGCAAGGAATGTTCGTGATGACTGTTGTCATGTCCATTACATACATATACAATATTAATAGAAGAAACAATATACATATTCAGCAGTACTGTTGATGCTACAGTATAGGAATAGAAACAGTGGATTAAACAGCACAGTTGTTACAAGAGTTTCAAAGGAAATGAATCATATCTGCTGGAGTGTGGACTGAGTTCATGAGTCTGTTGTCTACATTGATCAACTGTAATAGTTTCACAGCTTTCTGTGGGTCCTCTGTATCTGGTGACATGATTTAAACATGACAACAGTAGATATTTGCATGTTACACAACAATTAGTAATTGTCTTTGTCTCAGCAGTTTATATCAATGCATAACTCTGCTAAGCAAAGTGTGCTTGTGGCTGGGATCTTAAGGGCTATAATGTTAAAAAACAGCTTACTGTAAGAACCAGTTGTGCTAACATTGGCACCACACCATGATCTGTAATAATAGCCAGATTCTCCTTATCCAGTGCTATTTTGGAAAGAGCAGCACATACACAGGCGAGGACATTAATATCGCTTGAACGAAGTAGGCTCACAATCAACTCCAGACCACCAACAAAACTTCTCACCATTTCTCCAGAATTCTAGGTAAAAAAAGAAAAAAAAGTTGAAGATCATTTAGTAACTGTATATTATGTTAAGTACATTATAAATGTAACAAGAATTCATAGTAATAGCTTTCATTATTTATCATATGAAACAACTTCTAAAAATTTTAATAACTGAATAACTGTATATTATGTTAAGTACATTATAAATGTAACAAGAATTCATAGTAATAGCTTTCATTATTCATCATATGAAACAAATTCTAAAAATTTTAATAACTGAATTATCGGAAACAAGTTATTTATGATTTATTCTCATTTGCTGAATAGACTTAAACATTTTAAGCTCCAAAGTAAGGCAAACAACAGTTGATGTACATGTGTTCAAAGCAATATGAGCATATGTAATTTGAATTTGTGGTATAATTCTTGTATTTTTCATGAAATAAATGCTGTGTTGATTATATGCGGTAAATTAAAAACTTGTGTTAGCTTGTCATACAATGTATCACTTGAGCCTCTCCATGTGTGAATCACAGATTGACTCAAAGCTAAGGCGTGCCATTAGTTCCCCTAGATTCCTTCCGGATTCTGCAGAGGCTCACCTACAATGCTGTGGACATGTTTAGTGTTACTGACCATATTTCATTGTGTCCCTTGACGTGCTCTTTCGCTCTGCATTATCGTTAAATAAAATGTACTTGCAACTATAATGAGGTGTGCCATGTTATATTGACTCTTCTTGTTTCAAGAGAAGGTTAAGTGGTTAAGGGCTCAGAATACTTTTACTGCACTTTATACATTGTGGATGTCCTCTTCTGACAATCACAGCTTTTAATGCGCTGCCTTCATTATCACATTTCATTTTTGTGGACCATCATTCTTCTCCTAATTCATAAGAGAGAAAAAGCCTGCTCATCACACTGAAAAATGAATTATCAAATTTGAAGTAAGGGGCTGTGGAGTCGTACGCCGCACACTGTTAATCGTAGTTAGTAGAGAAGATGGAACATTGAGTTTGGACCAAAAGGCATACACAAAAGAAATTTTAAATTAAACCTGAATGGAAAACATCATTCATAGTAAATGCACAAGTACAAAATGATGCAGACAAGATAAGCAAATAAGATGCATTGAAATACAGAACCATGACTGAAAGTCTCTTGTACTTAGCAATGGGAATATTGTTTGTAGTTGTGATCTTCAATCCAAAGAATTGTTTAATGCAGGTCTCCAATCTACTTTATCATTGGTAAGTATCTTGGTCTCTGCATGGTTAAGGCAACACCTGTCTACTCGAATCTGTTTACTGCTGTCAATGTCTCTTTTCCATTTCAATTTTCCCACTTCTTCCCATTATCAAAGCAATTTTTCCATGGTACCTCAGGATGCCTGCTTTTACTCAAATTGTGTGATATTATTTTTTTCTCCCTAATTAAATTCAGTATTTCTTCATTAGTTATCTGATCTGTCAACCTAATCCTCAGAAAACTTCTGTAGCACCACATTTTGAGGTCACTTCCACATAAGGCTGCACTCCAAAAATACTATCAGGAAATAATTCCTAACTACTAATGTACATTCAATCATGATGTGCGCAATTTCAGAGATCGTGCGTCCATACAATTCACAGACCTGCTTATAAAGACTACTTGGGTTGGCACCCTGGTGCACTCTGGCGAGCCACCAAAGAAACAGTATTAGTTAAGTGATCACAAATGAGTGCTCAGCCTATTCTGTAACCTGTATTACAGTTGTCCAGTCAATTGTTTAGTACTGTGCACAACCTGTACTTCACTTATCTTACGAGTTGCTCTGTAGAGTACTATGTTCCATAAATCGTGTTTCTTCTTGTTACAGCAAACTTAGTGACAAGTGACGGTTACATTTTTTTCTGCATGTTAGTGTCAGTGGTAAGTCATTTGATAACCATCTTGGTGGAAGAAATATTTCATGAAACAACAGCAGGCTCTTACTACCACTTTCACGGAAATGGTATCTGTGTGTTCGTGGTTACTCTCCAGTCAGTGCATCCATTACCCTTTCTGGCATATGATGTATCAGCTGAAGACTGGGACTCCTATGGAACGTGACTATGCCAACATTTACAGGTTTTTTGCATGGCTGTTGAAAAGCTGTGTAGTGCTGTCTTTCTTTCCTGGCTTTTGCCGTGCAGAACTTGTGACTTTGCAAGAACTGCTCAGCTTATCATTTGATGAAATGTGTAAGCTTCTCTCAACCTATTACTGTGTCAGAACTGCAACACATGTAGAATTTTACCATTGTCAGAAACGCCCAAACCAGTCTTACACGGGTTGAGCCAGTGATGTAAATTTGTTGCTGGTACCTATCATGAAGCCTACACTCAACACAGGGTGCATGATATTATTATCTGTCTAGCCCTGGATAGGAAAGTCTGCAAAAAAGCATATCAATGTGATAATCTGACACTTACAGAAGAGCTCAATATAGCACAGTCCTTTGAAGTGTCAATGGCCGCAGGCGACTAGGTTACTGTGTGTGTGTGGGGGGGGGGGGGGGGGGAGATATTGGAAGTTGGTCAGTCAACCCCTGTTAGGCATGCTGCAAGTGTTTAGGATGAAGGGGAATGCGTTGGTTATGGCCACAGCAGCAACAGGCTGGTTCACATCAGCAGCTGCATGCTCCCTTCCATCTTTCCTGTACTGCTTCATCCAACATGAGTGTGCTGCATGCCCTAAATGTTGGACTGTTTGCAACAACTGTCAAAAGAAAGGCCACATTACATCAGTGTGTAACTCCTCTTCAAATGTGCTGGACACAGTAGTACTGATAGACATAAATTGCATATCTTTAGTGACTGTTTCCCCAGACACTTTGTTTATTGACTTGTGTATGTTTAATAAACCACTAAAAATGCATGTGGACACAGAAACTGCTGTTACCCTAGTAAATGCCCAAACTTACACGGACTTGGGTTCCGCTCCTCTCGCACAGATTTAATGGAAATTGCTCAGCTACAATTAACTGCAGATTCCAATCCTAGGTTATTTCTCTGTTCCTGTCTCTTACAAATCTGTTGTTCACTCTCTCACCACCTTCCTTGTTGTGGATCATTCCCATACTGTTTTTTGGCACAGCATGTATGTCATGTTGCATGACTTTGACAAGGCCAAATCAGACAGTTTGATGTCACTTGATGTCATTCAGCCTATTTCTTCCAGTGAATGGTCTACATTATTCATCATCTTTAAGCAGGGGCACCAACTTATAAAAAAATATTGGGGGAGCCCATACTGGAGGTCTTTCCCTGGGAAATTTTCTAAATTTAGGATGAAAAATAGTGAGTTTTAAAGATTTTTTAAGCATTTTAGAGTCATATGATCTACATCAGAATCCTAAAAACTGGACTCTCAATAACTCAACACTCTGGGAAACTTGACAAGCTTGACACATTTTTTGGCTTTGAAAAAAAGAAACAAAACATGAACATGCATGGTATTTTTGTAAAAAGCTTATTTAATTTACAATAATAATCATGTTATAGACTATTACAGAGCAGTGAATATATAGCTCTGAAAAGGCTGAAATTATATTTGAACAAATTGTAAACAATCATTAAAAGAATAAAACATAAAATATTGCTGTCACACTGTAATAACACTTTAATTAATAAGCTTACTTTGATTAATGCTCAGGGTTCATTAAATAAAAACAATATCTCAAAGTCAATGCTTTAATACAGCTAAAAAAGTTAATACAGTGTGCCTAATACTTTCAGTCAAAAAGAGTGTAAATAGCGGGTTTTAATTGGGTCTTGCACCCTCAAGATATTTAAGTATTTAAAATTAACCAAAACAGTACTATAGTAATATAGTAATACAGTACTAAACTAGTACTAATATTTTGAAACTGAAAATTTAACATTATGTATATATTTAATTCTCTATTTTATAATTTTTTTTAACATTGCTCTAAATGCCATTATTAGGGCTAGAGTGTCTTTAAAAAGGTGCAAATGTCAACCATCTGACTGGATTACTGAATCATCCAAAACATCTTGGTTGGCATGAAGAACAGCCAAGTTGTTCAATCCCTTCTGTCCCATTGTTGATTGGAGATATGACTTCAGATGTCTAAGGGCGCTAAATGACCATTCTGCTGTTACTACCGTGATTGGAACTAATGCACTTCACTACTTCACATAAAATTTCCCCAACTGCAGGCTCTTGTCTAATGTACTTTCTCACATCATGCATGTTTTTTAAGACCAGTTGTTTTTTATTAGTAATATCGGCTAACATATTCAAATGTAAGTGCAGTCTCTCAGTGTCTAGGTCATTTTTGAAAAACAGTTGATTTTTCCAAATTTGTTTCACCTCTCTTTACTAAAAGCAAGCACTCTTGTTCAACTGCAATGAACTGTGTGAGTCCAGTTGAAGCAAACTGCTCAGTAATGAATATTGCATCATTTCACAAACTTCAGTGTAAATACCTTTTTAGTATTCCTTTGGGGTTTTGAAAGTTTGCAGTGAGCTGACTTCTTTGTTTTCATACTTCTTTGGTATACTTTGATTCCAAGGAAGTGAAGGATCATCAACTTGTGAAGGTTTTTCTTTTAGACAAAATTCCCAAAAGTGTTCAAAACTATTATGCCTTCCATCGAATATACAAATCAAGCCCTCATATATTTTTTTCCAGATCAGCAACACTTAGATGAGGGCATTGAATTTTTTCATTGGCATCCCCTACTGGGTTCACTGCATGGCAATAAAGACATAAAAAGAAATAAGTCTTGAATTTTAACATTGACTCAAGGTAGCCTGCACATTTGTAACCTGTCTCTGTTTTGCCCTCTGCAGAAAATATTTAAAAATCTCTATAAGTTCTTCAAAGTTTTTCAATATTCTCAAGATACTAGAAGCTTGTATAGTTCATCTAGTTGGGCAAAGGGGTCATAGACCAGCTTGGTCATTGGTGCTCTCACAGTGTATACTTCTGAAAATTCCCTTCCTTTTGTTGGATTCCCTTACGGTGTTTATTAAGTCCTTGGCTAAAGCCATAATGTACCTCATAGACATAAGATTGTGAAGACTGCCTACAACTGCCAAGTCTAAACTGTGAGCAGTGCAGTGCACATAATGTGCTTTTGGTTGTATATCCAAAACTAATGTTTTTAGTCCTTTGAACTTACCTCTCATATTCAAGGCACCTCTTAGGTTATACACTGACAAATGAAGACGAGCAAAAACATCTTTTAAAATACTAAACAGAGTTTGGGATTCCGTGTAGGGTGTCTCACATAAGCCAATAAAGTCTTTGTTGATGATTAAGGATTCATTGACAGTATGAATACAAAATGACACTAGTTTGTGAGTTGAAGAATCACTTGTTTTGTCAACCATAATAGATTGAAGCCAATACCTTTCTCAATACAGACTTTCCCAGTAAATCAATGATCTCATTTTGAATATTGTGGGGTGTCCTCTTATACCCAATCTTTAAACTCAGGTATGTCATTCTTTCGGAGTTCCAACACTCAGAAAAAAAATTGAGTTTACATCTTTGTGCCCTGTAATTGCTAGTCCTTGTTGGCATAGAAATTGCATGGTAGTAAAAATTGTCCCAAGAGCTATACAGCCTTTCTTCATATCACTATCTAACTGTTCATTCAATTGGGAGGCCACACTTCGGTTAGTGATAGACTTTAGTTTCAGAACACCTTCTTTATGCGTAAATGTATTTTCATGAAGGCAGAATTTTTCCAGAGCTATTTTCCAATTAGAAAACCCTACAGAAGTAAATGCATCTTCTTCTTCTCTCTCTCTCTCTTTTTTTTTTTTTTTTAAGAAAATTGTAATAGATCTTTAGCATTGCCTCTTTGCAGGTTTTGCAAAAAACTTTTTCGTAAATGCTCCATATTCTAGCCATGTATATTTGATCAACCAAGACTTCTGAAATGGTCTTCCCTTACCAAATTGTCCCGGTTTTGGTTATGAATGGTTCTCACCTGAAGACAATGAAGCAATTGACGACACAATAATTTTGGGTGTTGACTTGCAGTATCATTAACTTCCAAGTGAGCTTTTTTGGTAACAAATTTATCCACTGCAAAATTAATTCACAATAAACTAAGAAACTAAAGTAAATGAATAAAATATAGTCATATAAAATAGTCCACTAGACACTAAAGTTGGAGCACTAAACACGTCTGCAGCTTGCACTGAATGGAACTATTGACACTGAATGACTGCGACAGCAATGTGGACTTTATATAGCCATAGTGTCATAATGTCTCAAAGTGTCAAGGTGATGTGAGGTGGAGGGTTCCAGGTGCTTCTGCTCCAGTCCTTTTGATGTCACCGCGGCTGCAGCACCGGCTCACCTGCACCAGACTTTACCCGAAGGTTCACGCACTGGGACAAATTGTAAGTGTGCCCACAGCACTGTAACTCTGTCATGGTTCACACCACTCGTTTTCAGTTAACCTGCTTACTACCATAAGAATTATTTGTTTTAACCCATTAATGAATGTATTTTAAAAGGTAACTATCATCAAATAAGGAAAATAAAAAATTCCAACATAAATTTGTGATTTTACAAACCATAATATCACTAATAATTTTCTTAACTTATTCAGGGGTGGAGGACCCCCCCCCCTCCCCAAACGAATTTTTGAGGGGGCTTGGGCCCCTCAGGCCCCATGGAGTTGGCGCCTGTGTCTTTAAGAAGCCGATGGGTAAGCATTACCTCTATGGTGACTTCATTGTCACAATTAATGCACAGTCCATGATAGATACATATGCTTTGCCCTGCCCTGACGAGTTGCATGCAAAATTATCCGGTGGCCACTACTTTTCCAAGACTGATTTGTTGGAAGCATACCTCCAGATTCCTTTGGATAAGGCCACTGTGCACCTTTTCATCGTCAATACACATTTTGGTCTATGCCAAAATCAACGATTGCCTTTTGGTGTTGCTAACATGCCCACAATTTTTGAGCATTTTTTTAGAACAGCTGACAGCCTCTGTGTCTGAGTGCATCAATTACCTTGACAGTATCATTGTTTTGGGTTCTTCCACCGAAGACCACCTTAGAAATCTCTGATTGCTGTTTTCTCTTTTGCAGTCTACTGATCTCAAGTGCAATATTACCAAATCTCAATTTTTTCAGTCATCAACTGAGTACCTAGGTTTTGAAGTTTCTTGCATAGGGGTCAAATTGTTGCATCACCATGTTGATGCAGTTGTTGCTTTGCTGTGGCTGACATCCGTTAAGGAACTGCAGAAGTAAAGATGTAAGATTTTTCCAAAAGCATCCACTCTTGCTCAGCCCCTGCAAGCAATTTTGCATAAAAATATGCCTTTTTTCTGTCACCAGCTTGTGACTGAGCATTCACTTTGCTTAAGTCAATATGGCCACTTTTCAGCTGGGTCAGCATCTCATGTTTGCTACAGATGGCTCTCAGCATGGTCTTGGTACAGTGTTGGTGCACAAATATGCAGACAGGTCCAAATGACTCATTGCTTGCACTTCTAAGACTTTAACTCACATGCAGTTTTCAGCAGTATTCTCAGACTGAAAAGAAGACTTTAGTGATGGTGTTCACCATCAAGAAGTTTCATGTATTCTTGTATGGTTCTAAGTTCCATTTAGTCCTTGATTGCAGCAGTGGGCTCTCTTCCTCTCCTGTTATCATTATCAGATCCATTCCCAGCCAAAGGCACAACACACTAACGCTAATGTCTTATCTCATCTTCTGATCATGTCGGACCCACTGTTTGATCAGAATGAGTTGCTTTGTTCCTATTTAGATATTGAGAACCAGAATGTGGTCAATGGTTCTCCCATCATTAGCGCCATGGTAGCATCGGCCATCACCATGGATCCTGTACTTAGTTGAGTCCTCTCTTTTGTGCACCACGTTGGTGGGAAAAACCCCCAAGTCATGCTTCAGATCCCTTGTGTAATTACTTCTCTCTCCAAAATCACCTTTGTGTGTTTGACAGGGTTCTTTTGTTAGGTATGGAGAATGCTGTTCACCAGTTTGTGATTCCTGCTTCCTTGCATCCTAATGTACTGTTGCTAATGCATGTTGCACCAAAGCTTTGGTCCGCTGGCATGTGTATTGGCTGGGCAGAGAGGGGGATGTTATATGGCTATTGCCACTTACGCTCACTGTGGTCAGCAATACTTGGTCCCACAGGTTTCTTTTCCCCCTGGCCAATGCCACAGCACCTATGGAAGCATCAGCATGTCAATTTCACTAGGACTTTCTAAATCAGTACTGGCTCATTGTAGTGGATGCCAATTCCAAGTCTCCCTATGTAACACATCGTCTGTCCACGTCTGTGGCTGCCACTATTTCAGCCCCATCTAAGATTCTTGCAATTGAACGACTTGGGTATACTGTCATTACTGATAACAGAGCTCCCAGTTCTCACGAATCTGCATTTTTTTGTCAGGCTAGTGGTGTTCACCATCTCACAGCACATCCATTTCATCCTCAATCTAATGACTAGGCTGAATGCATGGTTCAGGCATTTCAAACTCAGATGGGGAGTATGTATCCAGCAGGTCCCCTGAAGCTGCTTTAGACCATTTTTTATTATTTTGTACCATTTCCGGTGGGAAACAAGAGCCCAGTGGAGCTGCTACATGGACACCAACCATGGCCCCTTTTTCACCTGCTGTATCTGATGCTGCATCTGCCAGTGTCATTGGCTTCATGATGGTTCCAGCTGGGTACACCTGCCTGGACTTGTGGTTTCAGCTGTGGGCTTAACTGGGTTCCTGTTGCCATCAGGCACTGCTAGGGCTGGTGCCTGTGCGTTTCCGTGCTCCTGAATGGTGGGCATCCTGTCACTTTGACCAGCTACAGCTGCACGTGGCAGGATTTGTTCTGGATGGCCTAGCGACTGCCTGACTGGGGTTCCTGCCCCCCTGCCCCCCACCCCTAATCCTTGACTGCCATTGCTGGCGCAGCCCCCACTGCACGTGATGTCGCAGTCACCACCACCTCTGTTGCTGGGTCCTGTGCGGCCATTGTCCCCAATGCCTTCACTGATGCCAACCACCAACCATGACAGGAAATTTGCTATGGAAATTTGCAATAAACTGTACTCTCATCACTTCTGCCCCTACTCACCAGTGACTGCCCGGCACATGCTGCAGTAGCCACTGATGTCAAGCGATGAAATGGATGTCAGTGCTATCATTGGTGTTTTCTGTGACTCGTAATCTCACTGCCTTGTGAGATCAGGGTTTTTTTTTTTTTTTTTTTTTTTTTTTTTTTTTTTTTTTTTTTTTTTTTTTTTTGACGATACCAGCGCTTCTTTGGTACCAGCAGATGTTTGGTAACTGTGCTTTCCGGTAGCAGTATTTTTTTCTGTACCATGCATTTTTTCTTTACTGTGCACTTTTTCTGTACCACACATTTTTTCTGTACCATGTATTTTTCTGTGCCTAGTGTTTTTATGTATGTATGCAGTTTATCCACCACCTAAAAGGGAGGAGTGATGTACTTTCACTCATGACATATGATTTTAGAGATTGCGCATCCTTACAGTCCAAAGGCCCGCTTATAGAGGCCACCTTATGAGCCGCCAAAGAAACAGTATTATTTAAGTGACTGAAAATAAGTGCTTGTCCTATTCTGTAACCTGTATTACTTTTGTCCAGTCAATGTATTCAGTGCCACACACAACTTTTACTTTACTGAATCTTATATCTTGCTCTGTAAAGAACTATGTTCCATAAATCATGTTTTTTCTTGCTGTAGCACTAACTCCTAGATGTATACTAAATGTTAACATATTTTTGTTTTTCAGAAAAAACTTTTCTTTTGATTGGCAACCTGCATTTTATGCCATTTTTACTCTTGTAAATGTTAATTATTTTGGTGCACAAACAGCAAGACTTGTTTACTTTTAGTGTTGAATCAGCGTCACCTGATTTAATTCAACAACACACTATTAACTTTCATTTACTTTCACTGATGTTCACCTTATAACCTCCTTTCAAGACACTGTTTCTTTCGTCCAAGTAATGTACCTCTAACAGAATTACATCATAGGCAAATCTTAAAGTTTTTATTTCTCGTTCTGAAGCTTTAATTCCTTTCCTAAATTTCTCCTTGATTTCCTTTAGTGCCTGCTGTACACACAATTGAGTAACATAGGGGCTAAGCTACAACACTGTCTCACTGCCTTCTCAACTACTGCCTTTCTCTCATGCCTTAAGTCTTATGAAGGTAATTTGATCCCAATTTTAGCTTATTCAGTGGCATATTCCAGCCAATTCAGTAGCAATCTATATCTACATTTACATCTATACTCTGCAAACCACCGTGAGGTGTATGGCAGAGGGTATGTCCACTTTACTAGTTGTTAGTGTTTCTTCCTGTTCCATTCATGTATGGAAAACAGCAAAAATGATTGTTTGAATACCTCTGTGCATGTAATAATTATTCTACTCTTATCCTCAAAATCCCAATGTCAGCGATACATAGGAAGTTGTAGTATATTCCTACAGTAATCATTTAAGGTCGGTTCCTGAAACTTTTTAGTAGACTTTCTTGTGATTGTTTACCTCTATCTTCAAGATTCTACCAGTTCAATTCCATTAATATCTCTGTGATACTCTCCCATGGATTAAACAAACCTGTGACCATTTGTGCTGCTTTTCTCTGTATATGTTCAATATCCCCTGTTAGTCATATCTGGTTGGTTCCCACATACTTGAGCAATATCCAAGAAAGAACCACTGGTGATGAGTGAAATATATGCTAAATTATTTGCAAGGTCCTACAAATACTGTACTCAGCTGCTGCAAGACTGGTAAGCAAGCTGAAATGTATATCAATGCAAATTGGAAAGCTGACAAAAAATTGTAAGACATTAGTAGATAGTTTACAATTTTTGGGAGTGCAGCCATAAGCTGAAGCATGAGAAAACAGCAAAATGTTGCAGAGTTTGTTGCATCAAGTAGCACTTAGCAAATCTTAAGTGGATGGACAACCCTCTCAATGAAATTGGTGAAGAGTTGATTCTGCTACATACTATGAAGCTCTTTATTAATAAATGGTGTGTTAAGAAATCTGCTGTAATCACAAGGCTTAGTAAGGTACCAGATATGTGGATGTAAAAATGTTCTTTGTGCAACATGAGGTGAAAGCCAACAACTGAAGCTATATCACAAGTGAGAAAAATTATTATCTGATGAAGGTAATCAATGATCTTATGACGAAAATCGGTTGGAAGTTAGTGAGTGTCAAGGACTGGGAGGAGGCTTTGATATTGACCATATCTTATTGTGTTCTTTGAGACACACTTTAATAAAGTAATGCATTGTAAAATTACTAATCATTAGCTATACATTGTCTCTAAACATGTTCTTACAACTGTGGTATGCTGTATGATTTTATAAGACTTCTGCTTGTTTTAAGAGAAAAATAATTGGCCTAACACCTCTAGGAAAGTGAACATGATTGCCAGTTTGCCTTAATACTGTCTTGTGGGGTTGGGTGGAATTCTTTTATGTCTGGTCAAAAATACAGTGCTTTGATTACATCTGAACTGTTAATACTCTGCGCCAACAAACGTTTTGGTCTTATACAGGCTCAGAAATTTATTTGTCTTTGTTATTGTCCTTACGGACTCAATCTCTTTCAATGAAATATTCCCTTCATGAAGAGATGCATGCAACGTAAGTTGTGAATAGGTGAGAGAATGATTACGTACAACCAACTGATTATGGAAGCATACATTAGGAAACACACCCTCCCATTCAATCCTGACTGCTTGTGTCTTATCTCACAGATTGGAATTTCTTAAAAGTTAGAATTAGTATTAATATTATATGTACCTTAGCATTGTGGATGCATGGACATAATGCCCAAGCAGCATTTGCTTGCACTCGAGGTGATGGATTCTTCAGCAAAGACCAGATGAGCCTCACGCCATCAAGTTCTTCAATGATTGCCATTGATTCCTTCTCATTAGCACACTCACCAAGCACAAGGGCAACGTTTTCCAGTAGTGACTGGTTAGTACTGTTCAGTAACTGCACTAGCAGGGGAATACCTTTGGCATTTCTCAGAACTTCTCGATTATGAGGAAATTTTGCACACTGGGCAAGCCCTCCAACAACATTTGTTAGCACCTGTTTTGACAAATATTTGGAGTGAGTAACAAGAAAAAATGTAAAAGAGAGGCTTCAATTAACTTTTGTTTATAGTTTGGAAACTTAATGAGTGGGCTCTTTAAGGTACCTGAATAAGATGCTATTAATGATGCTAATTGTTTATAATATAAACTTGGCACATTACACAGTAAATCCAAAGCATTCAGAGGAGCCAGATTCATACATACAAACACAAAAAATGAGGTGAGATACGAATATATCGATACATCGGGCGAACAGGTGGCACTACCCAGCGAAATGGAAAAAGCCGAAGAGTCACAGGAAATGTTTGTCAGCTTATTACTTGAGGATGTCTGTCTGCTGACATAACTCTTTCTGAAAGTGTCTTATAGTCAGGAGATCCTCAGATTAGCTAACTGCCAGTATGTGCTAGTTCATTTAGCATTACCCAGGGTACACATGTAGTGTTATACTACGGACGCGAATTAACCAGACCATCAGCCACATTGTTGAAGAGTGTTCCAGAAGAGCCTAAAATGGGAGTCCTGATGACTTCCGGCTTGCAACTCCAGAGTTGATAGATTATATTAATAGACTTGATGTTTGTTTGTAAGCCTTAAACTTTGTTATATTAGTGATGTTTGTTTGCAATTATTAACGTTTGTTAAATTAGTGATTTGTCTGCTTCTTTCTTATGTGTGTATATTGCCATACGATAAATAAATAATAATTTGAGGATATAACGTCAAGTGACAAAAAAATAATCAAAGGGTTCAAACCTAAATTAATGAGCTAGGCAATATTACAGGCTTCCCAGTAGAGAATATCCAAAGGTGTGTATCTGAGTAGTTGAACATGAAATTAGTTTTTCATGTAAGAGAACTGACTTGCCAGTGAACCTAGAGTAAATAATACAAGTTATGTAACTTCAGCTCCCTTCAGTAAGGAAAGTAGTCATTGTCATGACAGTAGTGGAGATAATACATCAGAGGTCTACTGGTCATTGAACAACAATCCCAGTTGGGATAAGACTCATATACTAGAGATGGAATTTTGTGGAGGAACCAAAGTTAGGAATGAAAGATAGTGGGCATCAATTTCCTCCTGGGATGATAAAAGTGTAAGATTTGAATCAAACAATGAAAAATCCAGGACGGAATGTAACAGTATTCTGAAAAGGAAAGTTGCTGCTCACCATATAGCAGAGATGCTGAGTTGCAGATAGGCAGAACAAAATAACAGTCTTTTTGTTGTGTCAATCTGTGACTC
Source organism: Schistocerca gregaria (assembly GCF_023897955.1). Classification (NCBI taxonomy): domain Eukaryota; kingdom Metazoa; phylum Arthropoda; class Insecta; order Orthoptera; family Acrididae; genus Schistocerca; species Schistocerca gregaria. The sequence continues at coordinate 477,567,602 of NC_064924.1, forward strand.
AGCATCTTTGCTATATTTGAAATAAAGTATAAGGCTTATTATGTCATTTGGAGGAAGATGCTTCACAGTAGATGATTTTAAATTTGAATACATTTAATGCAGTTAAAGATTTCTCCAAAGCATTTAAGGCCAAGTACTGGTCTGACAATACACAAAGAAAACTGAGATTAGAATTATTTGGTCCACAGAGATATATTGAAAACTGAGGCATTTGTAGGAATTTTGTTGAGTACCATTTGGACCAAACTTTGTAGCTGAATAAGCTTGTGAGGGAGTTACAGCTAAATGAACTGTTAATAACATGTTTATCAGATAAGGCATGAGTATGTTTAGTAGGTGAAAGGTGGACTCAGGACCAAATCCTATTAGAACTACTATACCAATTTGATTATTTAAATAAGGCTAAAAATAAACCCAAAACTAGGATATCTAACTATAAGTAAATGGGACTAGAAACAAGGTTATCAAAGGAAGAAGGAAGAGACAAAGGAAGAACTAATTAATTACAGTGGGTATCAAACTCCAAATTAGTCAAGATGCAGAAATATAAGGGGATGAAATGATCCACAATATCATAATTAAAATAGTAATGACAGTAATAATAATAATAATAATAATAATAATAATAATAATCACAGTAACAATAATGTAATGGTAATCATCCTAATGGCAATATAAGTAACAGGAACCATAATAATCAGACTTGTGGCAACAAAGGGAGTTACAAGCCAGTAAGCAATGGGATGATAATCTCAGAGGTCACAGGGGATGTTCAAGCCATTGTTATGACTAGTATATTGCAAACTTAAAACTGTTTTAAAAATGCTTTTCTCAAATACCAAGAATATCAAGCTTTAAATGAGGAATTAGTTATGTACAAAGAAGAATGGGAGATGAATATCTGGTGATTATTAATGCAAGGGTGTTTTGAGAATCAGATGGTAGAGTTTCTTTTGGAGATTTCTGGCCAAAACAGCTTATTGTTGAAAGAAAAGTGGGAATGGAATAGAAGTAAATGGGAGATGTCATTCTTTCCCAGTGAGCAATCTGCAGGTGGTAGGTTTAACTGACACAAAAGGTAGAAGGACTGTTACTGGTGTTTAGAATTTCTGGAATAATGATACAACAGTAAATGATGGTTGTAACTGACATTATGTTACCTGTATTGTTAGGTATGGATTGCATGGTCAGCCACAGTGTATTATTAGACTTACCATGAGGGTCATACTCATACATGTTCACGACCAGCAGGTCTGCGTTAGGTTGAACAAGGGACAATTACAAACTGATTCCATTGAGAAAACGAATAGTTACAAGATAAAGATGGAAAGAAATATAGAATCAATGGGTGAAGAAGATGCACTAGGAGTAATTAGAATTGATAGAAGTAACATATCGGAATATCAGGTCAAAGAGAAATGTGAGTCTGCTGCATGAACTGAAGTGGAAAGAAATTAGCTGGTAAAGGTACTGAGAAAAAATGAGAAAGCTTTCAGTGATAAACTAGGGTAACTAAAGGATATGAATGCAAATCTGAGATAATGTCACAGATACCATTTTTCAAGATACCATATCCATTGGTTTGATCTTACATGAAGTAGCAAGGAAAGAGATACATCATATGGTCAGATGGTAAATTATAGAGCTGTCTGATAGTCTATATTATAAACCTACAGTAGTCATGAGGAAATATAATGGTGATATTAGATTGGTTCTTGATGCTAGACTGTTGAATAAGGTAAATGAAATTGAGAGAGATCAACCTATAAAAGAAAAGCTGGTTAGGTTCTGCAACACTAAGTATTTAAGTATTGTAGATCTAATAGAAGGTAACTGGTAAGTTCCCTTGGCTGTGGAGTCTAGGAAGTATATGGATTTCTTATTTGATGGAAGGTGTTATCAGTATAAAGTTTCACCATTTGGACTTAATGTATCATTGGCTGCATTTATTTGTGCACTTGGTTTGGTATTAGGGGGTAAGTTCTTAGAGAAGGTATTTATTTATGTTGATGATTTTATGATTGTGACAGAGAACTGGGAAGACCATATTATTACTGGAATAATTATTGGAAAGATTAACTGAAAAGGGAATACTTATTGAGTTTTCAAAAGTGCATTTTGGATGTTGTTGAATAAAGCTTCTGGGACATATGGCAATCCAGCAAGCTGTTAAGCCTGATCCCAAATATATAGAGGCAATAAGAAACTGTCCTCCACCCAAGAATAAAAGACAGCTAAAATCGTTTCTAGACTTAATAGCTTTTTACCAAAAATATGTGCCAAGTCATGTCACAAACTGTTGTTTTTGAAAATGAAAGCTCATTGGTCGCGGGGTATGGAGTGCCAAGAAGAGTGAGACACCTTAAAATGTGAGCCTAGTGATTCCATGATTTTGGGACATCTAAATCTTGAAAAGGAATTGTGTATGGCTGTAGATGCTTCTTGATATGAAACTGATTGTCAGGTGTTCCAGGAGTATGAGGAAAAAGGAGAAAAGGATCTAATAATGTTAACTTTCCTGAATAGAATGCTGTAGAATGCTTACATGTTGTGAGAGAAACTATTCTACTACTAAAAAGGAAACCTTGCCTGTAGTTTGGGCAGCTAAAATGTGCAAGTATTTGTTCTGTTGACATAAAGTAATTGTGCATACAGAATATAGAGCACTAAAAATTTTAACATTGAGTAAAGTATTGCATGGTACACTGCTCCAAAGGGCAGTTTTCCTACAAGAGTGTGATCTAGAAATACAATACATAGAAGAGAAAGATAACAAAGTTTCCATGCACTCTCGCATTTACCATTAGTTATGGAAGGAGACCTTAACTGCTCAGAAACAGGGAAAGAATTTACAGTTACATTGTTAATAATTTAGAGTATGGAAGAGAATTAAACAGTTAATGAAAAATATAGGCATGGAATGGCAGCATAATTTTTGGCTTAATAGAGTTTGTGAGAGGTAGAAAATAGCAAATGAAGAAAAAGAAATGGATTTGTTATATAAGGTTTCTGTTTAATAAGCAAGATAAGGATTTATCCATATGGCAAGTATTTATTCCCAAAGTACATATCTGTAAATTAATATGGTGCATTCATAAAATTTCTGGACATTTTGAAATAAAAGGGATCAACAGAAGCTCTCTCCCAGAATGACACCTGTTTCTTCTTAATCTTCAAAAAGAAAAGATTCTTTGAAACTTGGCTTTCAGATTGAACAGCCTCAAAAACTTTTTTAGCTATTGTAGTTGGTATTATAGTAGATTAAGAAAACACATTCATCTACTCTAAAGATTTTGGATTCAGCATGGTAATATAAAATTTCCTTGAGCTCAGCCATGGCCCCCCTCCCCCCCTCTCCCTCCAAACAAAAGTCTGGATTTGACTGTGCTCGCTACTACAATCTTTCTCCAAGGGGTATTAGTCCAACAGTATGGTATCAAAGCCCCTGTTGAGGTTGAACGTTACAGGTGGAAACAAGTGACTAGTTGAAACTACAAGCTGGTTGACAAGACATACAAGGTGAATGCAGTTGGTAGTGCACTGCACATATAAAGAAGACATCCACATTTTTCAGCTCTTGTTTGGCACACAACTTAAGCTTACTGGAAATGTTTGTCTACTGAAAATCATGAAGAGCCCTTTTTAAAGGTGAATAAGTATGAAAGAATGTAGATGAACAAGAGAAAGAACTCAGTGACATGTGGAAACATAGCAGAGAAGGAGAATTAAAGCCCCAGATTGTGAAAATAGAATGCATCTTTTAAGGAAAACATGTACAAGACCCTACATTACTCAGAGTTCTGCTCTTGTGTTTGAGGCCCTTTTCAAATCAGACTGATGGAAGGCAGGGAAGGAATTCAGACGATAATTGTTAGCATTCCAAGAGGAAAGTGTAAGCCATTCAAAAGTTAAATATGCATACACTGAGAACTGTGATGGAATTCATTGGAAGAAAGGCATAAATCATTCCTGTTAATCTCTGTTGTGCAAATCTGGGTAACTGGTATTCAAGGAAACTATACTACAATTCTATTGCTTCCATCAAATGCCTATTGTAGGATATGAAAGTAAGCTAAAAGAATCTAGGACATGGTATGGTGGGCATTGGGGGCATATAGGCAGCCATTTCTTCTTTGCTGCACAAGCAAATGGAGTAGGACAAAGAGTGGATGATATTGATAAAAAGTATCACTCATCAGTGACCATTCAACATATATATGTAGATATGGCTAAAATTTTAACAATCTTCTGTTAATCAGAAAATGTTCTTAGACTTTGTGAATAACCTCCTTCTTGTTTACATATCATTCTGTATAGTGTGTGATATTAAAGAGCAAAAAGTAAACTTTACTTGAACAGTACCTCCTCACTTTCATCCTGTAATAGACTAACCAGGACCTCTACAGTTCTCAGTTCATCAAACCGGCGTACGTTGTCAGGGCTCATGGAACACTTCCAGATGGCCCCAGTCACAGCAGCCAGCAGTGGTTTATCTTGGTGGACATTGTTGTCCCGAGCAAGTTTCACCAAAGGGTCCAAACCACCGTTCTGGCGTACTAGGTCCCTTGTAATCTCATCTTCTGCGCACTGCTCACGAAACCAATGCATTACTGGTATTAAGAGCTGTTCATTTACTTTCATTACCATATTTTTAATAAGACTCAAATATGTCTCACCTTGAATATAGCTGAAGCACAGTGTTTCTTCAGTTCCATACTTTCGTCAGAGAGGTGTCGTACTAAGTCGATTATCATACCCTCTGTTTGGATTGCTAGTTGATAGTTTTTCTGGAAAGAATGAGAGATCTCATTATTGAAAAATGTATGCAATAATGTAGTCTAATACAGAATGATAAATCTGTTTCAAGTTTTAATTTAGATTGTGAATAACTGAATAGTGGCCTCTAAAGGCACCTAAAATATTTTAATTCTGGCACAACATTTCAAATTATTTTATTACTTGTGTAAGAGTATCATAAAAATTCAGACAGATTATGAAGTTGCTAGGATAAATTTGATAAGTTAATTTGTTGAACTTAATGACAACAAGAGTCAACTGCTAATTGCTGCACTAAGCATTGATCCTCTGCTGATCTTTTTACATTTCACTAGCTTTCCTGGTATTGTATTTTTCTTATATCAATGGATATGTAAAATGCTATATCATGAAGCATCAATCTGATATTTAACAAATTTTGTAGACCCTTTCATCATATAACTGGTGATTAAATTTTCATTCCATGTGCAGTTTACCTCCATCAACATCAGTATGAGGTGTGATGCACTGTGTGTAACCTCCATCCAGATTTCAGCTCGTGGCATCTGTCTGTTCGCTAGAGATGTAATACTATGACCTTCTCGTTGTGTAAACCTTTTGTCACACTGTTGTCCTGTGTCCATTTAAACACCATTCATCCTGAGGTCATTGCACTAAACCAACTGTCTGTGTGAATTTCTCTGTGGTCCTCTTATGACAATGGTGCAGTATTTCTTAAATTCCAACACACACTGACTTATATCTACAGGCTGACAGCTGCTATCACCCAATACAGAAGCATGGAGTCTGAGAACACTCGTACACCGAGCCAAAACGCTCTCTGACCCAGACAGCTTGACAACGGAATTAGAACATCTACAAAGAATGTTCACAGACAACGGATACTCCACCAGAGACATCCGCAGAGTGCTCCATCCCACCAGACGACCTGAGGTAACAGGAGAGGAGCAGAAGAAGAGACCAAGAAAGAAGCCCTTCTACCATATGCTGAGCCTATATCTGCCAAGATCAGCAGAATCTTGAAGAAACCCAATATCAAGACTGTGTTTGCCCACCTAAAAAGATAAAGACGCTCCTTGGAACTGTCAAGGGGATTTGGGGTGAAGGAAATCTGGTGTCTACCAACACCATGTGAATGTGGGATGTCTTACATCAGTCAAACTACCAGAACAGTTGAAATAAGATGTAAAGAACGCCTGAGACATACCAGGCTACGACAGGTAACTAAATGTGCAATAGCAGAACATTGCCTGGACCTTGAGCACACCATTGATTATGACAAAACCAGGATCCTGGCTCAGACCCCCCGATTATGGGCTAGTGTCATTAATGAATCGATTTAAATCAAGATGGTGGAGAACTTGATCAACTGGGAAGTAGGATATCAGCTTAGTACTGTGCGAAATCCTGTTTTGGAGCTACTACAGAAACATCGGAAGAAAGTTCCCTCCTCCAGGAATGAGCTACGGATGTCCAAGGGCACAGAACGGCATACGCGATACCAGGCGGCAGCAAGCTCCTTGGAGGATGGCCGTCATAATATGCAGCTCCAACAGCAGCCGGATGCCGCAGGAAGCGCAACTCATAGGCGCATACCGGGTTTAGAAGGCCAAGAAAATGGCTTCGACCGCAAGAGAAACTCGCCGCGGTCGCGGACAGCACAAGGAACTTCAACAGAGCCATGATAGTGCTAGAATCGCTCCTATCGGGCGCGGGCCCAATACGGCACGCCTTTGGATGTCCGCTACCTCAGAACAGAGCCGCAACGGGCGCGGAGTGAAGATGGTGCGCCTAGAGACTGACACCACCACCACCAGAAATAGCCACAGTGGGCGCGGACGGCATAGGGAGCGCCACACACCGCCCAGGCATAAGGCCAGCTCGTCAACTAGTCTCAAGGAACACCTGATGAAGACGCCGAGTTACGACGTCGCTCATTGATAGATCTGTACCTACAGATTGGAAAATTGCGCAGGTCGCACCAGTGTTCAAGAAGGGTAGTAGGAGTAATCCATTTAACTACAGACCTATATCATTGACGTCGGTTTGCAGTAGGGTTTTGGAGCATATACTGTATTCAAACATTATAAATCACCTCGAAGGGAACGATCTATTGAGACGTAATCAGCATGGCTTCAGAAAACATCGCTCTTGTGCAACACAGCTAGCTCTTTATTCGCACGAAGTAATGGCCGCTATCGACAGGGGATCTCAAGTTGATTCCGTATTTCTAGATTTCCGGAAAGCTTTTGACACCGTTCCTCACAAGCGACTTCTAATCAAGCTGCGGAGCTATGGGGTATCGTCTCAGTTGTGCGACTGGATTCGTGATTTCCTATCAGGAAGGTCGCAGTTCGTGCTGTAATTTACCGTCTAGTAAGGTCATCCGAAGACCAGTATCAGTTGCAAAGCGATTTAGAAAAGATTGCTGTATGGTGTGTCAGGTGGCAGTTGACGCTAAATAACGAAAAGTGTGAGTTCCAAAAGAAGTCCATTGGAATTCGATTACTCGATAAATAGTACAATTCTCAAGGCTGTCAATTCAACTAAGTACCTGGGTGTTAAAATTACGAACAACTTCAGTTGGAAGGACCACATAGATAATATTGTCGGGAAGGCGAGCCAAAGGTTGCGTTTCATTGGCAGGACACTTAGAAGATGCAACAAGTCCACTAAAGAGACAGCTTACACTACACTCGTTCGTCCTCTGTTAGAATATTGCTGCGCGGTGTGGGATCCTTACCAGGTGGGATTGACGGAGGACATCGAAAGGGTGCAAAAAAGGGCAGCTCGTTTAGTATTATCACGTAATAGGGGAGAGAGTGTGGCAGATATGATACACGAGTTGGGATGGAAGTCATTACAGCATAGACGTTTTTCGTCGCGGTGAGACCTTTTTACGAAATTTCAGTCACCAACTTTCTCTTCCGATTGCGAAAATATTTTGTTGAGCCCAACCTACATAGGTAGGAATGATCATCAAAATAAAATAAGAGAAATCAGAGCTCGAACAGAAAGGTTTAGGTGTTCGTTTTTCCCGCTCGCTGTTCGGGAGTGGAATAGTAGAGAGATAGTATGATTGTGGTTCGATGAACCCTCTGCCAAGCACTTAAATGTGAATTGCAGAGTAGTCATGTAGATGTAGATGTAGATGTAGATATCATGTTGGGAAGACGCGGACCACCGGCAGTACAGCCGATTCTACGAGATGACAGGTATGGGACTAGCTGCAAACTCGAGTCCATATTGTCAGGTTGGAGAGAAAGTGGATGTTATCAAATAAATAGGCAGTTATGGCGAATGGATACATTGTCAGGGTACAGGATGTCGAGGAAAACATGCAGCATGCCAAATGAGGGAATGCCTTCTAGGAATAGCTTCCGTGGCAGTTGTGTATGGTCTTTCTGCTGTGAGAACTGGGACTGTGTGCAACAGAAAAGGGCGATCTTGAAAATAATTTGATTGGCCGGACGAAGAACACAAGCTGACCAGTTGTGTAGAACCCCCTAGATTTTGCGTCTCAATACAAAACAAAAAAGTTCATGAAATTTGAGGAAATTGTATTGAGAGCTCCAAAACAGCGAAATGCCAGTTTTCGTGAATCTTTTCACTGATTTTCTCCACCAGTTCAGTATCGTCGATGCTCAGTTGGCAACTTCTCTCTTCCTTGTGAACTTTAGTGTAGCCATTGTTAATCCTCTATTGCTTGACTTTTTTTAGGAGACCAGTTTCAGTGAAAAATTGCTGTGTTTTAGAAAAGTAGAAAAGTTCTAGTAGAATGTAAATGCTTTTGGTTTAAAGGAGACCCAATCCCTCCCCTCTCTACACACACACACACACACACACACACACACACACACACACTGTGTGTGCTGGTGGACTGCCAATGCTACTGCTGCATTTTTTCAGGTGGACTGGTTATGGCGAGGTAGTATCGGGTGGGGTGTGTGAGAGAGAGTGGGGTAGGGAGAGGGATTGGGGTGTGTGGCTAGCAGCTAGGAGGGAGGCAGCCAGCCAGCCGGTTTGCTGGCCAGGAATGCGGGAGGAGGGGTGGCAGTTATACAGGCCAAGCATGTGAAGCATGACTCTAGTAGCAAGTGTGGGTAGCACACATTGAAGGTGACATTGGATATGTGAATTGGAAGAGGGAATCAGGATGGAGGGAGGGGAAAGTTTTGGGTAGAGTGTGCAGCGACTGAATTACCTGGGACTGAGGTCAGGATGATTACAGGAGCAGAGGATGCATTGTAAGAGTAACTCCCACCTGTGCAGTTCAGGAACGATTCAATCAGCCCAGGTTGTGAAGCAATCATTCGAATTGAGTTTTTTGTGCACAGCTGCGTGTTGTGTCACTGGATGGTCAACATTGTTCATGGCAACAGTTTGGTGGTAGCCATTCATCCTCATGGACAGCTGATTGGTAGTCACACTGACATTAAATGCTGTGCAGCTGAGTTGCTATATGACATTGCTGTTTTCACAGGCGGCCCAGGTTCTGATGGAGTAAGCCAGCAACAGGACAGGAATAGGAAGTGCTTGGTGGGTTGATAAGGGAAGCCTTGCACCTTGGTCTTCCACAGGGATGTGATCCTGTGGCAAAGGGTCAGGAGTGGGAGTGTCATAGGGATGGATTAGTATGTCGTGTAGGTTGGGTGGGTGATAGAAGACCACTTTAGGAAGGGAGGGAAAGAGCTAGGATAGGATGTCCCTCATCTCAGGGAATGATGATGGAGAATTAAAGCCCTGGTTAAGGATGTGGTTCAGTTGTTCCAGTACAGGGCGATATTGGATGACAAGGAGAGTGCTCTTTTGTAGCTGATTCTTGGGGGAGTTGGGAGGATTGGGGGTGGATGAGGACATGACATGGGAAATCTGTTTGTGGACTGTGTTTGAACAATACTGCATATCTGTGAAAGCCTTCATGAGGCCAACAGAATATTGGACAAGTGAGTTCTCATCACTGCAGATACCTCATCCACAGGTGGATAGGCTATGCGAGACAGACTTTTTGGTGTGGAAGCGATGACAGCTGTCAAAATGCTGGTGCTGTTGATGATGTGTTGGTTTAATGTGGACAGAGGTGTGGATGAAGCCATCAGAGGGGATGAGGTCAACGTCCAGGAAGGTGGAACATTGGGTTGAGGAAGACTAGGTGAATACCAGACTAGTACCCACGTCCCACCTTAGGTACATAAGCAAACGTTCTCACACCTGAACATGAGATCCACTTTAGACGCAGACACATGGCATACGCAGAAAAGGGGGGGGGGGAGGTAGGGAGGAGGCATCAAGAAAGACCTCTGGTCATCTACTGTTATTAACTTTGCCACTACTTACACTGAAACTTCGATGACGTAGATGTTTGTGAAAAGGCAAGGTCGAAACAGATGATGTGATGGCTAACCTCAGAAGATTTTGATACTGTTTTCTCTCACAAACAGTCTGATTCACAAAGAAGGTTTGTGTGTATGATTTAAAAATGTTTCGTGCAAATTGGCTGAACTATGATGGTGTCTGTAGATTACACCTGCCTTCTCAGAACTTTCATGGCATGCAATGCTTGAATCGTTTAAATTATACTAGAACTGGATTTTGATACTGAGTTACCTAACTTTGTTCCCTGGATTTTAATCACAACAGCTCACAGTGTCTCGTAAACAAAATTACCGTAATTCCAGACAAGTAATCAGGCCGTACGAAGCTGTGCCTAAAGGTCTCTGTAAACGATCATACAAATTGTCAGCCTTCGTCTGTTTGCCTAATTATTTGGCTATGTGCGGCTTTGTTTGGCGTGTCTGACAAACATAGACTGTGCTTGATGCGTGTGAGAGAAATTTTGATTGACAGCTGATTTGACAAGATAGGTGTTTGTGTTACTGCTCCACTGCGCTTGTTTAGCGAGGAAGAATTTTTCTCACTGTATCGCGAGTTCCCACTATTGTGGAAACTACGATTATCTTCAGGCGATGCCTGTAGAATGAGTGTCTTCGCTGCATCCCGCCTCCTTTATAGTGTCTCATCATGATGTTGAGGGAGCTGAGCCGACAGTTTTTCCTGTCGCGAAGCTTATCCAGCTTCATAGAGGGAGGACACCCGAGAACTGTAAAAATAGTAGATTCGTCGGGAAAGCTAAAGATCACACACGATCCGCTGAGGATATGGATAAAAACAAAAAAAACACTAGCAGTTACCAAAAGGGTACGGGCGTTGCATCTTCCCCACACAAATATTACGCAGGAAGACGGTGGGAAGAAAATCAATATTCTATCTACAACATACAAATGGGAGTGCAATGAAATAAAAAAAATCGAAGCTCTCTGGTTCTTCCACGCACGACGGACATGTTATAACGTTGCGGTATTTTAATGAACTTCCATTAGATTTCTGATGGGTGTTTATCTCTAAGTTTCAGCCATTCCCAGAACCAGCGACTTCTTTTCTTTTTCTTCTTCGCACGCAATGCTAAAGTCAATGCAAGTTGCTTTGGTAGCTATGCCCATTGGTGTCAAACTACACTCAAAAACAACAAGAGTACGACGCATCACGAAATGTTAGCCAAATAGGACGGAAATCGGTAGATGTGATTTACATGTACAGAAAATCGAATGATGACAGTTTCGTAAAATTTGGATGATTTATTCAAGAGAAAGAGCTCCACAAAACGAGCAAATCAGTAACACATTGGTCCACCTCTGACTATTATGCAAGTATTTATTCGGCTTGGTGTTGACTGATAGCGTTGTTGGATGCCCACCTGTGGGATATTAGGTCAAATTCTGTCCAAATGACGCATTAAATAGTCAAAATCCCGAGCTGGTTCGAGGACCCTGCCCATAATGCTCCAAATATTCTCTTTTGGGGAAAGAGTCGGGTACCTAGCTGGCCAAGGTGGGGTTTGGCATGCACGAAGACAAGCGGTAGAAACTCTCGTCGTGCGCGGGCGGGCAGTATGTTAGCACAGGATGGCTTGGGACGAAGGCCAACAAAACAAGCGGTAGAATATCGCCGACGTGACACTGCACCACAGATGACAACCAATGAAATGAAAATGCATCTCAGACCACCAATTCTGATTGTCAGGCTGTATGGCAGGCGACAATAAGTTTGGTATCTACAACTGTCCGGGGCTTCTCGAGACACGTCTTCGGCTTGGAATGTCGTTGACTGGAGTATAACTGTCTTCAGTGACTAGTCCCACTTCGAACTGAGCCCCAGTGACCAATGAAGACTTGTCTGGAGACACCCCAGACAGCAGTAGGACACCAACCTGGCTGTAGCCCGCTGTACAACCTGACAACCGGGAGTGACGGTCTGGTGTGCCATTTCGTTTCATAGCAGGACCTCTTTGGTTGCCAGCCACCGTGGCCGAGTGGTTCTAGGCGTTTCAATCCGGAACCGCGCTGCTGCTACGGTCGCAGGTTCGAATCCTGCCTTGGGCATGGATGTGTGTGATGTCCTTAGGTTAGTTAGGTTTAAGTAGTTCTAAGGTCTAGGGGACTGATGGCCTCAGATGTTAAGTCGCATCGTGGTTAGAGCCATTTGAACCATTTTGAACCTCTTTGGTTGCCATCTGCGGCACCCTTAAAGCACAGTGGGACGTCAACGGTATTCTACGCCCCTTTTTCTTGCCCTTCATGGCAAGCCATCATGGCTCACAAACGTCGAGTGTTTCTACTGCTTATCTCCGTGCTTGCCAAACTCTACCTAGGCCAGCAAGATCCCCGGATCTCTTCACAATTGTGAAATGTTGGAGCGTTATGGGCAGGTCCCTCCAACGAGATTGGGATTTTGACCTCTCTCGCGCGAATTGGACAGAATTTGGCATAATATCCCTCAAGAGGACGTTCACAACTCTGTAAATCTACGCCAAGTAGAATAACTTCTGCTCGTATAAGGGCGAGAGGTGGACCAGCGCGTTGTCGACTTGCTCAGTTTATGAAGCTCTTTCTCTTGAATGAATCAGCCAATTTTTCTGAAACTGTAATCATTTGTTTGTGTGTACGTGTACATCACGTCTACCGATTTCCGTCCCATTCGGATAGTTCCTTCGTGGTGCATCGATTATTTTTTTTCTTTGAATAGACTTCGTGGCAGGTGCTTCAAAAGTGAGCTTAAATTTGACAGGCTTTGGATGACAAACCTGTTGATAGGAAACAGATAATATTACGAGCTGGTTTAAGCGTTTAGGGGCCTCGTCCCAAACTCACCTCCGAGGCGCACTGCTGGATGGTGCCCATGATGGGCACGACGACGTCCTGGTGGCAGGACTTGAGCAGCTTGGCGAGCAGACGCACGCAGCCCGTCCTGCGCATAGCCTCCTTGTTCTTGACGGACTGCGACAGCGACCACAGCGCCTTGGCGCCGGCGCGCGCCACGTCCACCTGCTGCTGGTCGTCGGCAGACAGCGACTCCAGCGGCGAGCACAGCGCCGCCGGACTCACGTCCAGGAGGTCCACCTGCGGGTACAACACGTACCACAGTCCTGAGCCCTCTCTTCCCTCTGCCCGTTGCTACGTCCGGGCGCGGCTACAAGGGGGGGGGGGGGGGGGCATCGTGGGGATCATGGTCACTCCGACACACACACACACACACACACACACACTGGCCAAAGCATTTACACTGAGGTGACGAAGGTCATGGGATAGCGAATAGCGACATGCACATACACAGATAGCGGTAGTATCGCGTACATAAGGTATAAAGGGGCAGTGCATTGGCGGAGCCGTCATTTGTACTCAAGTAATTCACGAGAAAAAGTTCCCGACGTGATTACGTCAGCACGACGGGAATTAACAGACTTTTAACGTGGAATGCTGGTAGGAGGTAGACCCATGGGACATTCCATTTCGGAAATCGTCAGGGTATTCAATATTCCGAGATACACGGTGTCAAGAGCGCGCCAAAAAAAGCCAAATGTCAGGCATTACCTCTCACCATTGACGGTGCAGTACCTGACGGCCTTCATTTAACGTGATGGGGATAGCGAATAGCGATATGTACCGGATGATCAAAAAGTCAGTATAAATTTGAAAACTGAATAAATCACGGAATAATGTAGATAGAGAGGTACAAAATTACACACGTGCTTGGAATGACATGGGGTTTTATTAAAACAAAAAAAAGGTTCAAAAAATGTCCGACACATGGCGCTTCATCTGATCAGAATAGCAATAATTAGCATAACAAACCAAGACAAAGCAAAGATGATGTTATTTACAGGAAATGCTCAGTATGTCCACCATCATTCCTCAACAATAGCTGTAGTCGAGGAATAATGTTGTGAACAGCACTGTAAAGCATGTCCGAAGTTATGGTGAGGCATTGGCGTCGGATGTTGTCTTTCAGCATCCGTAGAGATGACGGTCGATCACGATACACTTGCGACTTCAGGTACCACAAAGCCAATAATCGCACGGACTGAGGTCTGGAGACCTGGGAGGCCAAGCATGACGAAAGTGGCGGCTGAGCGCAGCATCATCACCAAACAACGCGCGCAAGACATCTTTCACGCGTCTAACAATATGGGGTGGAGCACCATCTTGCATAAACCCCATGTCATTCCAAGCATGTGTGTCAATTTGTACCTCTTTCTCTACATTATTCCTTGGTTTATTAAGTTTTCAAATTTATACATACTTTTAGATCACCCTGTACATATACACATAGCGGTAGTATCGCGTACACAAGGTATTTAGGGGCACGGAATTGGCGGAGTTGTCATTTTTACTCAAGTAATTCACGAGAAAAAGTTTACGTCGTGATAACGGCAGCACGACAGGAATTAACAGACTTTGAACGTGGAATGCTGGTTGGAGGTAGACGCATGGGACATTCCATTTCGGAAATCGTCAGGTTATTCAATATTCAGAGATACACGGTGTCAAGAGCGCGCCGAGAATGCCAAATTTCAGGCATTACCTCTCACTACTGACGGAGCAATGGCCGAAGTCCTTCACATAACGACCGAGAGCAGCGGCGTTTAGGTAGAACTGTCAGTGCTAACAGACAAGTAACACTGCGTGAAGTAACGGCGGGTATCAATGTGGGACGTACGACGAACATATATGCAAGGACGGTGCGACAAAATTTGGCGTTAATAGGTTGTGGCAGCAGACGACCGACGCGAGTGCCTTTATTAACAGCACGCCATCGCCTGCAGTGCCTCTCCTGGGTTCTTGACCATACCAGTTCTGCCGTAGATAGCTGGAAAACTGTGGCCTGGTCAGATGAGTCCCAATTTCAGTTGATAAGAGCTGACGGTAGGTTTCATGTGTGACACAGACCCCACAATGCCGTGAACGCAAGTTTTTAACAAGGCACTGTGCAAGCTGGTGATGGCTCCGTAACGGTGTGGGCTGTGATTACGTAGAATGAACTACTTCCTCTGCTTCTGCTGAACCAATTATTCAGTGGAATTGGTTATGTTCGGCTTAGAGACCACATGCACCAATTCACATTATGGATGACAATGTGCCATGCAACCGGGACACATTTACACGCGATTGCTAATCGAACAATTCGAGTGAATGATGTGACCAACCAAATCGCTCGATATGAATCCCAACCAACGTTTATGTGAGATAACGAAGAAATCAGGTCGTGCACAAAATCCTGCACCGGCGACGCTTACACAGTTATAGACGGCTATAGAGGCAGCGTGGCTCAGTATTTCTGCATGGGACTTCCAACGACATCTTGAGTGAATCCCACATCGAGCTTCTGCACTGCGCCGGGCAAAAGGAGGTCCGATTGCTAATCGAACAATTCGAGTGAATGATGTGGCCAACCAAATCGCTCGATATGAATCCCAACCAACGTTTATGTGAGATAACGGAGAAATCAGGTCGTGCACAAAATCCTGCACCGGCGACGCTTACACAGTTATAGACGGCTATAGAGGCAGCGTGGCTCAGTATTTCTGCATGGGACTTCCAACGACATCTTGAGTGAATCCCACATCGAGCTTCTGCACTGCGCCGGGCAAAAGGAGGTCCGACATGATGTTAGGAGGTATCCCACGGTTTTTGTCGCTTCAATGTGTACCAGGTGGTTATAATTAACCCACTTTGGACATGTCCAAGTGTCCGTGTGTGACAGCGGAACTGAAATGAAACGAAATGTGTGGCTAGGGTTTTATGCCGGGTAGACTGGTTGCCTGATGCAAGTCTTTTGAGTTGACAAAGGATCAGTGGACAAAGTTCAAAACCATCATACAATATGCGTTAGACGAGTATGTGCCAAGCAAGATCGTAAGAGATGGAAAAGAGCCACCGTGGTACAACAACCGAGTTAGAAAACTGCTGAGGAAGCAAAAGGAACTTCACAGCAAACATAAACATAGCCAAAGCCTTGCAGACAAACAAAAATTACGCGAAGCGAAATGTAGTGTGAGGAGGGTCATGCGAGAGGCGTTCAATGAATTCGAAAGTAAAGTTCTATGTACTGACTTGGCAGAAAATCCTAAGAAATTTTGGTCTTATGTCAAAGCGGTTGGTGGATCAAAACAAAATGTCCAGACACTCTGTGACCAAAATGGTATTGAAACAGAGGATGACAGACTAAAGGCCGAAATACTAAATGTCTTTTTCCAAAGCTGTTTCACAGAGGAAGACTGCACTGCAGTTCCTTCTCTAGATTGTCGCACAGATGACAAAATGGTAGATATCGAAATAGACGACAGAGGGATAGAGAAACAATTAAAATCGCTCAAAAGAGGAAAGGCCGCTGGACCTGATGGGATACCAGTTCGATTTTACACAGAGTACGCGAAGGAACTTGCCCCCCTTCTTGCAGCGGTGTACCGTAGGTCTCTAGAAGAGCGAAACGTTCCAAAGGATTGGAAAAGGGCACAGGTCATCTCCGTTTTCAAGAAGGGACGTCGAACAGATGTGCAGAACTATAGACCTATATCTTTAACGTCGATCAGTTGTAGAATTTTGGAACACGTATTATGTTCGAGTATAATGACTTTTCTGGAGACTAGAAATCAACTGTGTAGGAATCAGCATGGGTTCGATCGTGTGAAACCCAGCTCGCGCTATTCGTCCACGAGACTCAGAGGGCCACAGACACTGGTTCACAGGTAGACGCCGTGTTTCTTGACTTCCGCAAAGCGTTCGATACAGTTCCCCATAGTCGTTTAATGAACAAAGTAAGAGCATATGGACTATCAGACCAATTCTGTGATTGAATTGAGGAGTTCCTAGATAACAGAACGCAGCATGTCATTCTCAATGGAGAGAAGTCTTCCGAAGTAAGAGTGTTTTCAGGTGTGCCGCTGGGGAGTATCATAGGACCGTTGCTATTCACAATATACATAAATGACCTGGTGGATGACATCGGTAGTTCACTGAGGCTTTTTGCAGATGATGCTGTGGTGTATCGAGAGGTTGTAACAATGGAAAATTGTGCTGAAATACAGGAGGATCTGCAGCAAATTGACGCATGGTGCAGGGAATGGCTATTGAATCTCAGTGTAGACAAGTGTAATGTGCTGCGAATACATAGAAAGATAGATCCCTTATCATTTAGCTACAAAATAGCAGGTCAGCAACTGGAAGCAGTTAATTCCATAAGTTATCTGGGAGTACGCATTAGGAGTGATTTAAAATGGAATGATCATATAAAGTTGATCGTGGGTAAAGCAGATGCCAGACTGAGATTCATTGGAAGAATCCTAAGGAAATGCAATCCGAAAACAAAGGAAGTAGATTACAGTACGCTTGTTCGCCCACTGCTCGAATACTACTCAGCAGTGTGGGATCCGTACCAGATAGGGTTGATAGAAGAGATAGAGAAGATCCAACGGAGAGCAGCGCGCTTCGTTACAGGATCATTTAGTAATCGCGAAAGCGTTACGGAGATGATAGATAAACTCCAGTGGAAGACTCTGCAGGAGAGACGCTCAGTAGCTCGGTACGGGCTTTTGTTAAAGTTTCGAGAACATACCTTCACCGAAGAGTCAAGCAGTATATTGCTCCCTCCTACGTATATCTCGCGAAGAGACCATGAGGATAAAATCAGAGAGATTAGACCCCACACAGAAGCATACCGACAGTCCTTCTTTCCACGAGCAATACGAGACTGGAATAGAGGGGAGAACCGATAGAGGTACTCAGGGTACCCTCCGCCACACACCGTCAGTTGGCTTGCGGAGTATGGATGTAGATGTAGATGTAGACGCCACTTCGACCAGTTGCGCTTCGGTGGGGATGAGATTATGGTGGTGAAGACAACACAACACCCGGTCCCCGAGCGGGGAAAATTTCCGACCCAACCAGGAATCGAACCAGGGTCCCTTAGCATGGCATTCCCTCGCGCTGGCCACTCAGCCATTGAGGCGGACACAGCGTAACTTAGTAGCAATGTTAATGCATTAATGCGGAACCGATATACGCTAGAAAAAAGGTAGCTCCAATTTTGTTCACCAGGTGCAAATCTGGCGCTGTACACCATCTCGCTGACGTCACCGGTGCTCATACTGAACAATCTGTGTAAGTGGAAATTAATAATAAAATGAACATTAAACCTTACTCACATGTTTGACCTATGCTGCTCGAGTCCCCCGTTCCTCATCGATTACACATGAAGACATTTCTATATGTCTTTCTTGGATTCACAGCATCAGATAGATTTTCACCTGGTGGCCAAAAATGAAACTATTTTTTCCGTGTAAATCGATTCCGCATTAACGCTTTAGAATATCTACTAAGTTTCGCTACCACACAATAATTACAGCCCACTCTGGAGCTCTGTGAGTAGCTACACTTTAATTATAACTACCCAGTGTCTTAAGTTAAACAACTTCCAAATTGACTGCTCCGGCCGTTGTGACTGAGCGGTTCTAGGTGCTTTAGTCCGGAGCCGCGCTGCTGCTACGGTCGCACGTTCGAGTCTTGCCTCGGGCATGGATGTGTGTGATATCCTTAGGTTAGTTAGGTTTAAGTAGTTCTAAGTCCGTGGGACTAATGACCTCAGATGTTAAGTCCCATAGTGCTTAGAGCCAAATGAACCAAACTGACTGCATTCAAAGTTACCGCATCTTTCTTTATGTCACCGACTCACCCGAGTCTTGGCCTACACACCGGTCTTTTGATTGTAATGTAGGGAATGAAAGCTTGTTTAGAAAGGTATGTCTCTGGCATATGGATTATATGACTGTCCGTTGAAGTTGTCTGCTCTTTAAATATTGTAAGTCGTCGGGTTGGTTCAGCATCTCTTAAATTTAATTGTTCTTTCTTGTTTTCGAAATATCTCCGTCTCTTACCGGTCCCCATAGTCTTATCATGGTTTTTTTTTTCAAGAGTTAGAAGCTTTTGCATCTTCCTTTTAGTTAGTGTCCTTTTTCTGAACCATAGAGAACATTAGGGCGTACAATAGCATTGTATATGCTCATTTTGACCGAATATGACATGGTTTTAGACTTAAGCGTATCTCTGCGGGCATACAGACATTTGGGGCCAGCAGCAATACTTTAATTTATATCTATGGGTATTTCGTTACAACTGTTGTACCAGTTTCCCACGTACAGATCAGTAGGGTGTCCGAAGATATACGGAGTTGGAGACCTCTGGCCACTGGAGATTTGCACACGCAGCCGTTAGGCGGAAGCATTTACCTGGTCCGAAGGGATGGATATCCTCTCTTGTCCTCCACCTTTCGGCCACGGGACAACAACAGTTGTTACTGATTGGCAGTTTTTTGAAACTTCATTCTAATTTAACATGTTAGATAAGTCGAGAGAATCACTGCTCCACGAAATTGCTGTATAAAATTACATAGTGGCGCTTAACATGACAAAAGCAAATTTATAAAGTAATAATCCATGTTTTATAGTCTATAAAAAGGATACATCTTTGTTTGACCGAAGAATAAGCCCGAAATTGCAGCACAAGAATCCATGCATGTCTCTGTACTATACATTTAAAACAAACAAAACACCGTCATTTGCCGCTTCGGTGGTGTCAAGCGAGAGATACTAGGGGGGGGGGGGGGGGGAGCAGGGTGCAGGTCTGTTGTATTTTCTGGTGAAAGCTGGTTCTGCTGCGGTGCCAGTGATTGCCGTGTGTTGGTTAGTAGGAGGCCAGTTGAGAGTCTGCAACCAACCTGTCTGCGAGCTAGATACACTGGACCTTCACCTGGAGTTAGTCTGGTGTGTGACTGCGTATGACAGCAGGAGCAGCCTCGTGGTTATCCCATGCACCGTCACTGCTAATTTGTACGTCAATTTGGAGACTCGACCTGTTGCCGGCCGGAGTGGCCGAGTGGTTCTAGGCGCTTCAGTCTGCAACCACGCAACCGCTACGGTCGCAGGTTCGAATTTTTGATTAATTAATTCTTCACTGACCGATTTTATTAATTTTTTTTACCTTTCCTTCTCATTTTAATTTTTTTTATTTCTTTTCTTTCTGCGCCAGGATAGACTTTCTTCGGGGATAGTGCCACAGGAGTTACAGCCCTGCTACTATCGCTGGATACTTTCTTTAATTATTCGGCGACCATTTTCCCGCATATGCTTGCTCTAAGAGTAAACAACAAAAATCGCGACGTGCTGTAGTCCTCAACAATACAGGGGCCTCTCAAACGATCTGCGCCGTTGCTTAGCACCAGTCTGAGACGAATCGAACAGTGAGCAACACGGATGTTTCCGTACCCAATCAGCACAATCTTAGGATAACCGTGAAATGCAGTAAGAACGCGAAACAACGATAGCAGTCAATAGGTAAGCCATAAAACAGCATCTAATTTCTGCCAATCCTTGGTATCCAAAATCATGTCCATTGCGTATTTCTACGGATGCGTAACTTAAATTCTCACAAGCATGCATGTTTAATGAACATGAAGATCTTCGACACAAAACTTCTATTCGGGGTAATTTTATTTGCAAACTAGTCGTTCAAACTATTTACCATTGGTTATTTGAGACAGTTTGTAATGGAGAAACCTGAGTTTTATAAATCTTGTAATTACCGGTACAGAAAAATCGGGATACTACCTTTAGACTTTTTCCTACAAAATTACTATATCAAGTGCTTTCTGTCTTCACTCATATACATAACAGTAGACAAGCTGAGTAACTTATTAATCTTATAAGAATTTATAAAGCATTATAAACGGATTTTATGCATTAAGCTATATTTTGTTCGAAACCTAATTTGCCTTTTAAATCATAGGTGTCTGTTTAATGAGTGAAATACAAGTTGAAATGGTCATTTGTGTTTGTGAATCTTTAAATAAGATGTGTCAGCTTTATCGTCTGTGCGCCCGTGCAGGTCATATCCTCAATCCCAGTACAGTGCGCCCACATTTTCTTGGCTTTTCGTCTCCTTAGTACTGAATCGGTAGAGATCAGTTAACTCAGCTGCTAATATGTAGATTCCTCTCGCTGACTCATTTAGCGATCAAGTCATACTGTAAGCCATACGCCCGACACAAAGCAGTCATTGCTTTATGCTGTGTTTCAGTTTGGTGGTATGTAATTTATAGTAGTGTGTATCATATGTACAGAACGTCTCACGCTACTGTGTATCCCATGGTCTGAGGCAATAAGTAGTTGCGATACTGATTATTATGGTTTTTAGGGTGGGGGGGGGGGGGGGTGACAGGTATCGTTGTCTTCTTTTAAGCTAGATAGGTCAAGAGAAATATTCAGTTCCAGTTGCGTGCTTTTGTTCGGTTTATTCGGGAGGAATTAGTGTGTGTTATTTTTCGATTACGTGATTGTCTTGGAATAATGTTAGTCTTATTGTATTATTGCCTCATTGCCTCGGTTGTTCCGATATTTTCATTTCATTAGGTGACTAATATTTCGCGTGTTCTTAAGTTTGTTTGCTGCCGTAACTGTCTCTCTTGTGATCGTCATCTTGAAGGGTGTAAGCAACTCAGTGACCTCTATAGGCTACTACCCGGATGTCGAACGTGCCGGTCAAATATTCTCGTATATCATTTCCTGTCTTATTATAACATGGATGCCACGAAACGTCACGAGAACGCAAACAGAAAATACTTTTCGATTCTGCTAACACAACAGCTTATAAAACGCATGTTGATATAAAGTCCAAAGCAATAAATGAGTAAACAATTCTTTATTACGTACAGACAGGTGAAATGTTTTTTTCCGTAACTACAGCATGGCGGACTATGCAGGTGGCAAGAATCTGCAGACACGCAGAAGTTCTATGCTTTGACATCAGATACCTACATGCAGGTAATATGGAGATCATTGACAGAAATCATTATCTTGGTGCAGACGATATCTTTGCAGTGTACCTGCGAGTTAATAACAAACGAAACAAATTCACCAGTGAAAGCTGAAAATGTGACAGGCAACTTTCAATATGTCTTCGGCATTGCTTTAGCTGATTAATGCGAGATGTGAAAGGAGCCATGCAAATTATTTTATGACGATCGTCGACCATAATAACCTAGGATTTATCTTGTACACTCTAGCGTACATACATTTAAATGTTTTCGATAAGATTTTAAATGAAAGTATTAATGAACTTTTTTTCTTCTTTACCACATTCTCGATAAACAATACACTTAGGATCCGTTGATTGCCATATTAATTCTTTTGCAAAATGTGTATGATGTATATTTATCTTTCTAACTTTTTCACCTACTTGAAAATCTCCTCCCTGTGAGTCTACGGAGAGATCAGTGTATGTAATCTAATCAAATCTTTATCTGTAGGAAACCTGTACCGAGAGTCAGCCTAAGCACTATGTTAACTCTTGTGAAACTGAGGTTGCTAGCAAACGATGTCAATGCACGAAAAGTCCAACTTCTTAAAACTATTTTTGGTGGCGTTGAGTACACGTAACATGCAGGCAGCATCTTATTAAATTTGTATGAATGCGTGGTGCCTGTTTTTTTCGAACATGTCCGAAAGAACAGACACCACACAAAACTCACAGCTGTGACGCATATTACGTAAACTGAAAATATGTGCTGGACTAAGACTCGAACTTGGGAACTCCCGCTTAAAGGGCAGTTGCTTTATCTACTGCACCAACGGGACGCCTCCATGGACACACAACCCTCAACCTTCAGTCTCGATGCATGTTTACGTTCAGCCTCCAGTGGGAATCTAAAATTGGCAAACACGGAGAACATGGACTAGGGCTGTTGGTAGGTTGCGCTGTGTGGCAATGTGAGTCGGCCGGGAAGCTAAAACGATACTATGCGTTAATTTAAGTGTCGTAGCTGGCAAACTGTCGCAGTAGAAGTCTTGGAAAACGGCAACTGTAAATTTTTACTATAAAGTAAAAACAATATTTAATCCAGTGTAGTGTTTCATTTGAATATTTATTACAGTCTCAAAGTAAATAAAAGCATCTTGACAAATCTGAAATAAGTTGTATCATACTTACAATAATGAAATAAATTGTGCTCAACAAGCTACAGTTTTCTGTCCAAATACAGTACTGACCCCCGGTGCCAGCATGGCTGTAACTATTTATACTTTCTTAACAATCCAGAACAATCCTCGGAATTGTTTAGAACCATTTTTGATTAATTAACGATTAAAATTGACATAGAAAAACTGAAAATACATATATAAACGTATGTTAACTCCAGAAGAGCTGGTACACTACGATATTAGTACATGTCTGTTATTTTATTCGAGAATAACTTCTCGAATATGTATTTACATTAATACTTTCACGTTTTTTATTAATTACTAGAGGCTCCCTTCATGGGAATTATTCCCTTCATTTACAGAGCTTCTACACTTTCAAGTGAATGAGATTAAACACTTTTTTTTCAGTTATAATTTTTTATGTCGAGTTACATATTTTGTTTACATGTGCGACCCTGAATTAGACTGGAAAATGTTCGTTTTCAGTGGGTCTTAACGGGCTGTTACGTTTCGGAGCGTGCCGACAATGTGCGGGCATTTGTGATAAACACTGTTTGTGGATGGTGTAGTGGTTAACACAATTGCTAGTAAGTAGAAGATCACATGTTCGAGTCCTGGACTGGCATATATTTTCACTCGTCGCTGCTGATTCCGCATAAAGTCTCGATGCTCATAAAGTGCCGATGCAACTGACAGTTTTTTCCCTTTCATTTCCTTTCTCCCACATTTGATTTTCGTGGTAGTTATTACAACAGTGGTACATATGTGACATGAAAAAGATGTGCAAAAATACACAGAACTTAAAAAAGACGAAAAGAGATTGTAATAACAACTTACGGTAATTACGAACAAATACGATCTGTTAGGTTTTTGAGGATAAAAAGGTAACGATTTGCACGGGCACTAATTTTTTTTTGCAGCTGCATTATAGTCTAGTTAAGCCATGGCCTCCACAATGTACCAGTGTGCTTCACTATTATCAGGTGCCTCAGCCAGACTTTGGGCTCAGGGTTTCCTCCCTGGATACCATCGCTTTTGTCACAGGCCGCTGCTGGGTTAGTACCAGCAAGTTCTGTTCTCAGCATAATGGCTCTGAGCACTACAGGACTTAACATCTGAGGTCATCAGTCCCCCAGAACTTTAAACTACTTAAACCTAACTAACCTCAGGACATTATACACATCCATGCCCGAGGCAAGATTCGAGCCTGCGGCCGTAGCGGACGCGCGGTTCCAGACTGAAGCGCCTAGAACCGCTCGGCCACACCGGCCGGCTGTTCTCAGCATAGCTGTGCTCTCTGCAGTGCCAGCACCAGATACAGCACTGCCGCCGGCCAGAAATGCCAACATCTACATCTACATCTACTCCACAAGCCACCGCGCGGTGCGTGGTGGAGGGTACATTGTACCACCACTAGTCATTTCCTTTCCTGCCCGACTCGCAAACAGAGAGATGGAAAATCAGCTGCCACCTCGTATATGCCTCCATATCAGCCTTAATCTATCGTATCTAATCTTTGTGGTCCTTACACGAAATGTGTGTTGGCGACAGTAGGATTGCTCTGCAGTCAGCTTCAGATGCCGGTTCTATATATTTTCTCAATAGGGTTAATCGAAAAGAACATCACCTTCCCTTCACTGATTCCCATTTGAGTTCTTGAAGCATCTCCGTAACACTTGCGTGTTGTTGTAACCGCCTCTGAATAGCTTCCACGTCTTCCTTTAATCCGATCTTGTGTGGATCTCACAAACACTCGAGTAGTACTCAATAATAGGTCGCAATAGCATCCTAGATGAGGTCTCCTTTGCAGATGACTCACACTTTCCTAAAATTCTCCCAGCAAACCAAAGTCGACCGTTCACCTTCCCTACCGCAATCCTGATAGGATTTCACATCGCTTTGCAACTTTACGAGCAGATATTTAAACGACCTGACTGCGTCAAGCAGGACACTACTAATGACGTGTGCAAACATAATGGGTTTATTGTTCCCACCCGTTCACGTTAACTTACATTATTCTGCACTTAGAGCCAGCTGGCATTTATAACACCGACTAGCAATTACTTGTAAGTCATGTTGTATCATCTTATAGCCATTCATTTTTGACACCTTCCCGTACATCACAGCATCATCAACAAACAATTGCTGCCCACCCTGTCCGCCAGATCATTTATGTATATAGAAAATAATTTCGCTACTACCACAGTTCCCTGACGACCTACAACGCAACGCCGCTCGGCTCCCGGGCAGTACTGATCTTGCGACCACAGACGACTACAAGGCAACACATCGCTGTCAACCATAGTGGATTCGATGCGCATCCTTTGCCTGTTGGAGGTGTGCACAGGATTTCCGTTGCAGACTGTATCTAATAAACAAATCAACTGCTGGCAAGGTGAATGTCACTGGATTTGCCCTCGCCTATCCAATAGAGAGCCTCACTCCAATACGCTTACAAAACTCTGGCTCGACCAAATATGGAGTGTTGTTCGACGGTCTGCTACCCTTTCAAAGTTGGGTTAACGGAAGAGATAGAAATACACAAACTGTTCAAAAATACCTACATTTATCTACGAAGGTTTGTTTATTCAGTGTGGTGTGTCGCCGACATTGTCAATAGACTTCTGTGATAGACAGTTAGAGGAAGATGTCCTGTCTTGTGGAGAGTCTTGTACAGTTCCGGCTGCTCACATTGCGGACAAGGTAAAGAACTACAGTATCTGTTTCATCATACATGTCGCGTAATGACCTCGTCGCTAAAGTTAGAGGAATTCGAGGCTACCGACAGTCTTTCTTCTCTCGTCAATCCTTGAACAGGATATGAAAGGGAGTGGGAAATCGTACTGGAGCTCTGTACACCCTCCATTAAATACTGTAAAGTCGTCTCCAGGTTACAGAAAAAGTCTATTGCTGGCGCGTATTGTACCTGCCAGTTGCAGCTGGCAACCACGAATGCCGCTGAATGCCGCACATGTGTACATTTCTGAATAGTAGGGAATCAAACAATTAGTATACCATAGAGTGGTGGCCTGTGCAGAAGCGAATTGCGGTGATAGAAACCTATATCCCAAGTAATTCTGTCACAGAGGCTCAGCAGGCATTGCGACGGAATGTTCACCATTTGGCTCTGTCCAAGACTCACTGCACTCTCAGAGGGGTGAGACGGTGGACAGCCACTGGTGGCGTGTTGTAACAGCAGCCACCAGGTCTGGCAAACAAGTGTTCGAACTCTTGAGGGTAGTTTTGTTCTGTCGTTGCAACTACAAAAATGTGTGATTTTTTCACCATACGCTTTTCGCTTTATTGAGGTAAAGCATCATCCGTGGTCTGTAATTAAGTTATTTATATTTTGATTTGCTTTTAGATCGAAAAACAGTTCGTTTAGAGTAGGTTGAATTGTACTTACGGTGATTTTTCGGCTGATTTCTCGCTTACATCGGGAAATGCCGTCTGCTGGCACATCGTTGTTTTTCTGTTAGACCCTGATACTTTTGGTCTAATTTTTAGATGTTCTGCAGCACTGTGCATTTCTTATGTTTTTCACAACACACTTTTATGCACACCACTATATTCTGTTTTCTTTTTTTTTTATCAAATATGTGTTGTGGTTTGTATTTGGTAGTGTTGCCAACACAACCTTTCCACTACTTTGTCTTTAACCTACAAATCTTTTTTAATTACATCATTGTATGTATGTACTTTTATTTAATTATGTTTGTGTGTATTTATCTACTGTATAAGAGTAGAGAAGAAATAGTGATTGAGTTTTTTTTTCTTTTCTTTTTTTTAAGGGTTATGCCGGAAACTACGATGAGTGGACGTAAGTATGTACACTACGTGATCAAAAGTATCCGAACACCCCTAAAAACATACGTTTTTCATATTAGGTGCATTGTGCTGCGACCTACTGCCAGGTACTCTATATCAGCCACCTCAGTAGTCATTACACGTAGTGAGAGATCAGAATGGTACGCTCCGTGGAACTCACGGACTTCGAACGTGGTCAAGTGATTGGGTGTCACTTGTGTCATTTACACACTCCTAAACATCCCTAGGTCCACTGTTTCTGATGTGATAGTGAAGTGGAAACATGAAGCACACGTACAGCACAAAAACTTACAGGCCGACCTTGTCTTTTGACTGACAGAGTGGCTCTGAGCACTATGGGGCTTAACATCTGTGGTCATCAGTCCCCTAGAACTTAGAACTACTTAAACCTAACTAACCTAAGGACATCACACACACCCATGCCCGAGGCATGGGTGGGTGGTCGAGCGGCTTCTCATAAGTCACGCGGGTAATTGCCAAACGACACCTCGCTTGGTGTAAGGAGCGTAAACATAGGACGATTAAACAGAGAAAAATCGTTTTTTGGAGTGACGAATCACGGTACACAATGTGGTGATCCGATGGCAGGGTGTGGGTATGGCGAATGCCCGGTGAACGTCATATGACAGGTGTGTAGTGCCAGCAGTAAAACTCGGATGCGATGGTGTTACGGTGTGGTCGTATTTTTCATGGAGGGGGCTTGCGCCCCTTGTTGTTTTGCCTGGCACTATCACAGCACAGGTTTACACTGATGTCTTAAGCATATTCTTGCTTCCGACTGTTGAAGAGCAATTCGGAGATGGCGATTTTGCGTCTTTCAACACGGTCGAGTACCTGTTCATAATGCACGGCCTGTGGTGGAGTTGTTACACGACAGTAACATCCTTGTAATGGGTTGGCCTGCACAGAGTCCTGACGTGGATCCTACAGAACACCTTTGGTATGTTTTGGAACACCGACTTCGTGCCAGACCTCACCGGCCGACAGCGATACCTCTCCTCAGTGCAGCACTCCGTGAAGAATGGGCTGTCATTCCCCAAGAAACCTTCCAGCACCTGATTGACCGTAGGCCTCCGAGAGTGGAAGCTGTCATCAAGGCTAAGGGTGGGTCACCACCTTATTGAATTCCAGCGTTGCCGATGGAGGGCATCACGAACTTGTAACTCATTTTCAACCTTGTGTCCGGATACTTTTGATCACATAGTGTAGCAGTGTGATGGAATGTGAGTTATAGGAGAAGGTGAGGAGCAAGAAGTGAAATGAAACTGTGAGGGGGGGTGGGGGGAAGGTTGTGGGAGAGTGGGAGGAGGTGAAGGATGGAAAAGGCTCTTTTCTTTTTTGTGTAATTTCATATTCACATTTATCTAATCATTGAGCAACTATTTTGTGTTAATGCTTTTTGTATGTGGAAATTTTCTTGTAAATGGAGGACGTGTCTGTCTTTACTGATTTTTATGATATTCAAATCGTTTTCAATGTTGCTTGGTCTATGGTGTTCGTTTTTTAGACGATCTGCGAACGTTGAATGATTTGTGCCGTATTATATCTTTTGTCGGATGTCCTGTCAGTCATTCCAATATATATCTTGTCACAATCTCTGCAACTGAGCTGACAGATACCACATTGCTAGTATCTGTCTGGTTTTGATTTCGGTTTTGGGATGAGCTTTTGTATGGTATTGTTTGATTTGTAAGCAATGTTTATGCCTTGTTTTTTTAATATGTTACCTATTTTATAAGTGAATTTTTTGTGGTAGTTCATTGTATGTCATTTTTTGTTGTAGTGCAATTTGTATGAGTTAGTGTGGTTTGGTTAGTTTTTTTTTCGTTATTTGTCTCTTTGTGCCCATTTTTAATGCTATTTGTTCT
Source organism: Schistocerca gregaria (assembly GCF_023897955.1). Lineage (NCBI taxonomy): Eukaryota > Metazoa > Arthropoda > Insecta > Orthoptera > Acrididae > Schistocerca > Schistocerca gregaria. Next base: position 477,596,435 of record NC_064924.1, read on the forward strand.
ATAATGGCTACCTATTTGTGGTAATTAGAAGTGTTTATGGGGATCCTGTTCAGCCTGTTTTACATGTATCTGATTACTGCTTGGGTGTGGTTCTGTGGGTGGTTTGAGTTTGCATTTAAGACAATGTCACTTCTTGTGGGTTTCCTGTACATGTCAAATGCGTGTTTCGTATAGCCTTTTCTTATGGTTATGTCTAAAAAGTTGTGTTTTCTTGTTCTTCCTGTATTTGATCTTTATGTTTTTGACTACAGTGTTTATGTCTTTGTGTAGTTGTTGTATTCTGTTTTTAGGTTCATCCACCACGCATATTATGTCATCCATGTATCTGTACCACTAGATAATGTTGTAGCTTTTCTTTGTTATTATGTCTTCAAATATTAATTTTTCTACGTAATTCATGAAAATGTTGTCTAATGTTCCTGAAAGAGGTGAACTAATTGGTAAACCTTCTTCTTGTATGTAGTATTCTTGACTGAATTTAAAATAGTTTTGTTGTGTTATTAACTGCAATAATTTCATTGTTTAATCTGTGTGTTCATGAAGTAGCTGGTTGTGTGTTTTCAGGTTCCCTTCAATTATATGTATGGTTTCATTAACAAGGATGCAACTGTACATACTTTCTAAATCAAAGGAGAGCAACACTGCTGTGTCAGGGATTTGAGCCGGCCTTTGTGGCCGAGCGGTTCTAGGCGCTCAGTCGGGACCGCGCTACTGCTACGGTCGCAGGTTCGAATCCTGCCTCGGGCATGGATGTGTGTGATGTCCTTAGGTTAGTTAGGTTTAAGTAGTTCTAAGTTCTAGGGGACTGATGACCTCAGATGTTAAGTCCCATAGTGCTCAGAGCCATTTGAACCATTTTTTTTAGGGATTTGAGTGTCTATTATATGTTATACCAGTTGAGTGGTATTTCTGATTGTTCTATCATTTTCTAGTTTATAGTACTGGGTGGGCTGTGACTTAATTTGTTTTTCTAGCAGGTATCTAGTGTGTAAAAAAATCACGCATTTTTGCTGTTGCAACGACAGAACAAAAATACCCTCAAGAATTATAAAGCAACTACGGACACTATGGCCACACAAATGAAGAATTAGATGTTCGAACGTGTGAAAACTTATAGCGTACATATCGCTTGGAGAAAGTCCCAGGTGTTTATCACGGCGACATGCACGAACTTTGCAACTATCATGACGTTCATTGGTCCGCTTACTGGATGATCTGAAGTTTCGTCTATGTAGGCTGCAGATGGTTTAGGATCTGAAAGGTACTGACAGGTAAAACTGCACAATATTGTCAGTCATTGGCCCAGTAAACTGACCAATCCCACATTTTCTAAGTGTCCTGCCAATAAAACACAGTCTTTGGTTAGCCTTCTGCACAACATTTTCCATGTGTTCCTTCCAATTCCAACTGTTGTTCGTGATTGTAATACCTAGGCATTTAGTTGAATTTACGTCTTTTAGATTTGAAGTTTAACGAGTTCCTTTTAGCACTCATGTGGATGACCTCACATTTTTTGTTATTTAGGGTCAACTGCCACTTTTCGCACCATTCAGATACCTTTTCTAAATCGTACTGAAGTTCGTTTTGATCTTCTGATGACTTTATTAGTCGATAAACGACAGCGTCATCTGCAAACAACCGAAGACGGCTGCTCAGATTGTCTCCCAAATCGTTTATACAGATAAGAAGCTGCAAATGGTCTATAATACTACCTTGAGGAACGCCAGAAATCACTTCTGTTTTACTCAATGACTTTTCGTCAATGCTACGAACTGTGACCTCTGTGACAGGAAATCACAAATCCAGTCACATTACTGAGACGATATTCCATAAGCACGCAAATTCACTACGAGCCGCTTGTGTGGTACCTTCTCAAAAGCCTTCCGGAAATCCAGAAATACGGAATCGTCTGTAATCCCTTGTCAATAACACTCAACATTTCATGTGAATAAAGGGCTAGTTGTGTTTCACAGGAACTATGTTTTCTAAACCCATGTTGACTGTGTGTCAATAAACCGTTTTCTTCGAGGTAATTCATAATGTTCGAGCACAATATATGTTCCAAATTCCTGCTGCATGTGGACGTTAACGATATGGGTTTCCGTGAACTTTGATTCTAGTACTGTCATTTAAACAGTAGGGAAAACATTTTAAACATTGAACGACGCACTGAGGGTATAAAAATCATGGGACACCTTTTGCTCTCCCTAGTGCAGCAGCTTAACATGACATGGACTCATCAAGTCGTTGGAACTCCCATGCAGAAATATTGAGCCATGCTACCTGTACAGTCGTCCATAATTGTAAAAGTGTTGGCGGTGCATGAAGTTGTGCACGAATTGAAAATGGCTCTGAGCACTATGGTACTTAACTTCTGAGGTCATCAGTCCCCTAGAGCTTAGAACTACTTAAACCTAACTAACCTAAGGACACCACACACATCCAAGCCCGAGGCAGGATTCGAACCTGCGACCGTAGCGGTCGCGCGGTCCCAGACTGTAGCGCCTAGAACTGCTCGGCCACCTTGGCCGGCTGCACGAATTGACCTTTCGATTAAGTGCCACAAATGTTAGATGGGTTTCATGGCGAGCGATCTGGGTGGCCGAATCTTTCACTTGAATTGTCCAGAATGTTCTTCAAACAAGTCACGAACAATTGTGGCTCGGTGATATCATTGTTTGGGAACATGAAGTCCATGAATGGCTGCAAGTGGTCTCCAGGTAGACGAAGATAACCACTTCCAGTCAATGGTCGGCTCCGTTTGGCCAGAGGATCCAGTCCATTCCATGAAAATACAGCCCACACCATTATGGAGCCACCACCAGCTCGCAAAGGGCCTTTTTGACGACTTGGTTCCATGGCTTTTTCGGGTCTGCGCCACACTCGAACCCTACTATCAGCTCTTGCCAACTTCGGTGAGGGCTCATCGGTCCAGGCCACGGTCAGGGGTCCAATCGATATGGTCACGAACCCAGGAGAGGCGCTGTAGGCGATATTGTGCTGTTACCAAAGGACCTCGCGTCTGTCTGCTGCTATAGCCCATTTATGCCAAATTTCGCCGCATTGTCCTAACGGATACATTCGTCGTAGTTCAACATTGATTTCTGCGATTATTTCACGCAGTGTTGCTTGTCTGTTAGCACTGAAAACTATAAATATGGTATTCTTGGAATACTCTTGCCACTGTGGATCTAGGAATACTGAATAGCCTAGCATCTTCCGAAATGGGATATCCCTTACTACCAACTACCATACCGCGTTCAAAGTCTGTTAATTCCCGTCGTGTGGCAACAATCACGTCGGAAACCTTTTCACATGAGTCACCCAAGTACAAATGACAGTTCCGCCAATGCGCTTTCCTTTTATACTTTGTGTATGCAATAATAGTGCCATCTGTGAATGTGCATATCGCTATCCAATGACTTTTGTCATCTCTGTGTGGAACACTATGTGTGGCATATATTCAAGTATTACCATTAAACTGGCTCTAAAGACTATTTTTTCCTTATGTTTAATAGCATTTGTCTCAGTTGATAGGGAAATACTAGATAAAGTGATCAGAGAATTTGACATCAAATATAAATTAGCAAAACCTTATTCGTGAAACGCTCACAGACATCTCATCAAAAGTAAAGTTTCAGAGTGAAATATCGAAGGCATTCAACATAAAAACAGGTGTTAGGCAAGGTGGCAGCCTGTCTGCACACCTCTTTAACTGCCTACTAGGGAAAATAGTAAGAGAATGGAAACAAAAACTAAAAGAATCCCCAATCAGACTGGGAACTAAAAAGAAAAATATTGAAATTCGCTGTTTAGCATTTGCGGATGATGTTGTCATTCTTTCTGAAAATCTAACAAATGATTGAATACAAATCAGTTTCTTAGAAGAAATAGCCAACAAAGCAGATTAAAGAATATCTGTAGAAAAAAACAAAATTTATGACAAATATAAAAAATGCTCCGGAATCCCTAGTAACAGATATTGGCTAGATAAAGAGGGTAAATAAATTTAAATATTTGGGGGAAATTATCCAAGAAAATGGCTTAGAAAAATTCGCTATAGAAAAAAGAGTACATAAAATGTTTATGGAATAACTAGGAACGTCTACAACAAAAGGTGTCTGTCTAAAAATCTAAAGATACAGCACTACAACTCAGTAGTAAAATCAGAATGCCTTTATGCAAGTGAATGTTTAGTACTGAATTGCAAATTACACAAAATTGAAGTCCTAGAAAGAAAAATGATTCGAAAAATACTTGGAGCACCAAAAACTACAGAAGTATGGGAATTAAGAAGCAATGAAGAAGTTTATCGCAACATAGGAAACGTAAATGAAACACTACGAAAGAGGCGATTGCTATTTTTTGGACACTTACACAGAATGAACAGCAACAGGTTAACCAAACAGATTTTTAAATATCTTTGGGACAAGAAACGAACACTAGCCTGGATTCAAGAAGTTAGGAAAGATTTGTAAAGAAAAAACATAAGTGAAGAAGATGCAACAGGAAGAGAGAGTTTGAAGAGGAAAGTGTTAAAATGGAAGGATTCCAAGGCAAGAGGGAGAAGAAGACAGAGGCAAAATGGTCCGAGGAGAAAAAAAAATGATACATAGTGAAAAGATGAAAGAATACAGGAGAAAAAAGGCAGAACAACAAAGAAGGAAGCATTGAAATTGGTGCGTGGTCCTTAGATGACCCGAACGAAGAAAGAAAGAAGAAAGTAAGATGGAACTTTTATTTCGAGACTTAAATTGAAGTGGCGATGTGAGTTTGCCACTTGCTATTTCATCATTCGCAATTAGTTGTATGCATCTTAGAATCGGCGACTGGCGAAGAAGAAAACCAATGAGGGCATAGAGTCAGCTTCATATGACAAAAGGTAAAGCTACAGAAATTGCATAAAATTTTCCGGACCTTCTCGTTACAAGTTGATGAACGCAGCTCTCCACTTGCAACGATTAGAGGGGCACAACTTGTGCTCTTAATATGTCCGATGCAGTAATGTGTCACCACAGGGACATTCCTTATGATGATGATGATGATGATGATGATGATGATGATGTCCCGTACTCTAAGGAGCGTAGGGAACGATGCGGGAGACCCGCACCGCCGACTAGGCAAGGTCGTAGCGGAGGTCGTTTGCTATGCCTTCCTCCGACCGTAATGGGGATGAATGACGATGATGAAGACAACACAACAACACCCAGTCATCTCGAGGAAGGGAAAATCCCTGACCCCGCCGGGGCACATTACTTGTATCTAATCCTAATTAGTTAATTAGTTAGGTAGAGGGGTAAATTAAAAGAAGCCAGTACAAGCCATCATGTGCAATATCTATCTTATCGTCTTTATTATTCTCGTTTCTGTGGGAGGAAAGGAATGCTGTAACGAACTAGGCGCCGAGAGCGTGCTACTCTTGAGGCGGCTCCAAAACGTGCAGCCCACTTCTCCTGGTCGAGCTGCAACTGAGTTATGCTCTTGGCTAGACGGTTGGTGTACGTGTACTCACCAGCTTGGGGATGCCGCCGCACCGCCGGACGCTCCTCCTGGCCTTCCTGACCTTAGCGACATTCGAAATGGTCTCCGCGGCCAGGATCTGCAGGTGCTTGGCCTGATCAGAGAGGATGTTCACGAGCAGAGGCACAGCTCCTAGGTCGGTGACGCACCGCCTCACGTCTGTGTTTGTGGAGATTTTGCTCAGGACCGAAAGGGAGCCAAGCTGTAAGCATAAGAGAGACACTACAGTTTTGTGCAAATATTTTTAACACGACAGGAATTCTGTTCTTGCTAGTATAAACGCTTTACACTATTCTTTTACGGCAGGACTTATTTTGATAGTTCATCATCACAATTAGTCTGAGAACTTCAAGTTCATTCGATGAATCATCTACATCTACATCTACATCTACATGACTACTCTGCAATTCACATTTAAGTGCTTGTCAGAGGGTTCATCGAACCACAATCATACTATCTCTCTACTATTCCACTCCCGAACAGCGAGCGGGAAAAACGAACACCTAAACCTTTCTGTTCGAGCTCTTATTTCTCTTATTTCTCTTATTTTATTTTGATGATCATTCCTACCTATGTAGGTTGGGCTCAACAAAATATTTTCGCATTCGGAAGAGAAAGTTGGTGACTGAAATTTCGTAAGAAGGTCTCGCCGCGACGAAAAACGTCTATGCTGTAATGACTTCCATCCCAACTCGCTTACCATATCTGCCACACTCTCTCCCCTATAACGCGATAATACAAAACGAGCTGCCCTTTTTTGCACCCTTTCGATGTCCTCCGTCAATCCCACCTGGTAAGGATCCCACACCGCGCAGCAATATTCTAACAGAGGACGAACGAGTATAGTGTAAGCTGTCTCTTTAGTGGACTTGTAGCATCTGCTAAGTGTCCTGCCAATGAAACGCAACCTTTGGCTCGCCTTCCCGACAATATTATCTATGTGGTCCTTCCAACTGAAGTTGTTCGTAATTTTAACACCCAGGTACTTAGTTGAATTGACAGCCTTAAGAATTGTACTATTTATCGAGTAATCGAATTCCAACGGATTTCTTTTGGAACTCATGTGGATCATCTCACACTTTTCGTTATTTAGCGTCAACTGCCACCTGACACACTATACAGCAATCTTTTCTAAATCGCTTTGCAGCTGATACTGGTCTTCGGATGACCTTACTAGACGGTAAATTACAGCATCATCTGCGAACAGTCTAAGAGAACTGCTCAGATTGTCACCCAGGTCATTTATATAGATCAGGAACAGTAGAGGTCCCAGGACGCTTCCCTGGGGAACACCTGATATCACTTCAGTTTTACTCGATGATTTGCCGTCTATTACTACGAACTGCGACCTTACTGACAGGAAATCACGAATCCAGTCGCACAACTGAGACGATACCCCATAGCTCCGCAGCTTGATTAGAAGTCGCTTGTGAGGAACGGTGTCAAAAGCTTTCCGGAAATCTAGAAATACGGAATCAACTTGAGATCCCCTGTCGATAGCGGCCATTACTTTGTGCGAATAAAGAGCTAGCTGCGTTGCATAAGAGCGATGTTTTCTGAAGCCATGCTGATTACGTGTCAATAGATCGTTCCCTTCGAGGTGGTTCATAATGTTTGAATACAGTATATGCTCCAAAACCCTACTGCAAACCGACGTCAATGATATAGGTCTGTAGTTAAATGGATTACTCCTACTACCCTTCTTAAACACTGGTGCGACCTGTGCAATTTTCCAATCTGTAGGTACAGATCTATCGGTGAGCGAGCGGTTGTATATGAGTGCTAAGTAGGGAGCTATAGTATCAGCGTAATCTGAAAGGAACCTAATCGGTATACAATCTGGACCTGAAGACTTGCCCGTATTAAGCGATTTGAGTTGCTTCGCAACCCCTAAGGTATCTACTTCTAAGAAACTCATGCTAGCAGATGTTCGTGTTTCAAATTCTGGAATATTCCATTCGTCTTCCCTGGTGAAGGAATTTCGGAAAACTGCGTTCAATAACTCCGCTTTAGCGGCACAGTCGTCGATAACAGTACCATCGGCACTGCGCAGCGAAGGTATTGACTGCGTCTTGCCGCTTGTGTATTTTACATACGACCAGAATTTCTTCGGATTTTCTACCAAATTTCGAGACAATGTTTCGTTGTGGAACCTATTAAAGGCATCTCGCATCGAAGTACGTGCCAAATTTCGCGCGTCTGTAAATTTTAGCCCATCTTCGGGATTTCGCGTTCTTCTGAACTTCGCATGCTTTTTCCGTTGCCTCTGCAACAGCGTTCGGACCTTTTTTGTGTACCACGGGGGATCCGTTCCATCTCTTACCAATTTATGAGGTATGAATCTCTCAATTGCTGCTGCTACTATATCTTTGAATTTGAGCCACATCTCGTCTACATTCGCATAGTCAGTTCGGAAGGAATGGAAATTGTCTTTTAGGAAGGCTTCTAGTGGCACTTTATCCGCTTTTTTAAATAAAATTATTTTGCGTTTGTTTCTGATGGGTTTGGAAGAAATGGTATTGAGCCTAGCTACAATGACCTTGTGATCACTAATCCCTGTATCAGTCATGATGCTCTCTATCAGCTCTGGATTGTTTGTGGCCAAGAGGTCAAGTGTGTTTTCGCAACCATTTACAATTCGCGTGGGTTCGTGGACTAACTGCTCGAAATAATTTTCGGAGAATGCATTTAGGACAATCTCGGAAGACGTTTTCTGCCTACCACCGGTTTTGAACAAGTATTTTTGCCAACATACCGAGGGTAGGTTGAAGTCCCCACCAACTATAACCGTATGAGTGGGGTATTTATTTTTTACGAGACTCAAACTTTCTCTGAACTGTTCCGCAACTGTATCATCGGAGTCTGGGGGTCGGTAGAAGGAGCCAATTATTAACTTAATTCGGCTGTTAAGTATAACCTCCACCCACACCAATTCGCACGGAGTATCTACTTCGACTTCACTACAAGATAAACCACTACTGACAGACACAAACACTCCACCACCAATTCTGCCTAATCTATCTTTCCTGAACACCGTCTGAGACTTCGTAAAAATTTCTGCAGAACTTATTTCAGGCTTTAGCCAGCTTTCTGTACCTATAACGATATCAGCTTCTGTGCTTTCTATTAGCGCTTGAAGCTCAGGGACTTTTCCAGCGCAACTACAACAATTTACAACTATAATTCCGACTGTTCCTTGATCCAAGCACGTCCTGTAATTGCCAAGCACCCTTTGACATTGCAGCCCATCCCGCACTTTCCCGAGGCCTTCTAACCTAAAAAACCACCCAGTCCACGCCACACAGCCTCCGCTACCCGTGTAGCCGCCAGCTGAGTGTAGTGAACTCCTGACCTATTCAGCGGAACCCGAAACCCCACCACCCTATGGCGCAAGTCAAGGAATCTGCAGCCAATACGGTCGCAAAACCGTCTGAGCCTCTGATTCAGACCCTCCACCCGGCTCTGCACCAAAGGTCCGCAGTCGGTTCTGTCAACGATGCTGCAGATGGTGAGCTCTGCCTTCATCTCGTAAGCAAGACCGGCAGCCTTCACCAAATCAGATAGCCGCTGGAATCCAGAGAGAATTTCCTCAGATCCAAAGCGACACACGTCATTAGTGCCGACATGTGCCACCACCTGCAGCTGGCTGCACCCTGTGCTCTTCATGGCATCCGGAAGGACCCTTTCCACATCAAGAATGACTCCTCCCGGAATGCACACGGAGTGCACACTGGATTTCTTCCCCTCCTTAGCCGCCGTATCCCTAAGGGGCCCCATTACGCGCCTAACATTGGAGCTCCCAACTACCAGTAAGCCCACCCTCTGCGATTGCCCGGACCTTGAAGGCTGAGAATGATCCTCTGAAACAGGGCAGGCAGCTGCATCTGGCTCAGCCAGAGACAGTGCCTGAAACCTGTTTGTCAGACGCGCCGGGGAGGCTTTCTGATCAGCCTCCGGGGACGCCTTTCGCTGCCTGCCACGCCTTGGAACGACCTCCCAATCAACCACAGGCGAGGGCTCAGCCCCACTGCGGGCAGCAACCGGGGCAACCACAGCGGCAGACCGATCTGGGGACAGACGGGACGAGGTTGACATCCCCGTGATACCCGAATCCGGCTCCCCACAGTGGTGCCCATTGGCAACAGCCTCAAGCTGCGCGACCGAAGTCAGCGCCTTTTGCAGCTGTGAGCGAAGGGATGCCAAGTCAGCCCTCATCCGAACACAGCAATCGCAGTCCCTGTCCATTCTGATCGATCAGAAGAGAAAGAACATTTATTCATGTTTTTACTTTGGTATTTCTAATGGGTGTAACACTCACATTAGTCAGTCATATTTCTACATCTATACAACATCTAACCACTCTAATAAACACCCCCTCCCCTCCCCACCCCACCCCCTCCCACCAACCACAACCACCACGGTCACCACACTCACGTGCACAAAGAACTAAAGAAACTGACCACCAAAAGTGATGTCACTCAAGCATCTGACTATGAATAAATATACCGGGTGATCGAGTAACCGAAGTTAAACGGATTCCTTTTAGCACTCATGTGGATTGCCTCACGCTTTTCGTTATTTAGGGTCAGCTGCCAATTTTCGCACCATTCAGATTTCTTTTCTAAATCGTTTTCCAATTTGTTTTTATGTTCTGATGACTTTATTAGTCAATAAACGACAGTGTCATCTGCGAACAACCTAAGATGGCTGCTCAGATTGTCTCCCAAATTATTTATATACCGGGTGATCAAAAAGTCAGTATAAATTTGAAAACTGAATAAATCACGGAATAATGTAGATAGAGAGCTACAAATTGACACACATGCTTGGAATGACATGCGATTTTATTAGAAACAAAGAAATACAAACGTTCAAAAAATGTCCGACAGATGGCGCTTCATCTGATGAGAATAGCAATAATTAGCATAACAAAGTAAGACAAAGCAAAGATCGTGTTCTTTACAGGAAATGCTCAATATGTCCACCATCATTCCTCAACAATAGCTGTAGTCTAGGAATAATGTTGTGAACAGCACTGTAAAGCATGTTAGAAGTTACGGTGAGGCAATGGCGTCGGATGTTGTCTTTCAGCATCCCTAGAGATGTCGGTTGATCACGATACACTTGCGACTTCAGGTAATCCCAAAGCCAATAATCGCACGGACCGAAGTCTGGGGACCTGGCAGGCCATGACGAAAGTGGCGGTTGAGCACACGATCATCACCAAACGACGCGCGCAAGAGATCTATCACGCGTCTAGCAATATGGTTTTTTTTGTTCTAATAAAACCCCATGTCATTTCAAGCATATGTGTCAATTTTTACCTCTCTATCTACATTATTCCGCGATTTATTCAGTTTTCAAATTTATACTGCCCTTTTGATCAGCTGGTAATATCGGAGTCACAGTTTGGAAGTCTAAAGTGTTCAGATATTTAAGAAGGGTCCTCGCGCATACAGTGAGAAGGAATGAGGTGCAGTTAACTAAAAACAAGACAGATGCGAAAAAGTAATTGAACTGTTTATTACTTCAAAAATAACTGCCATAACTGTGAATACGAGGCCTCTCTAAGAAGTTTCCGACCTTTGGTTTTCCCTCGCAAAATAGAGACGATAGCACGGCGCCACTGTACACGGTAAAGGAAAAGAGAGACCTTTATGCGCATCTGTGAATTTTGTCCCCGCTTTCCAGCGCGTCAGTCGCTGCCTGTCGGTCGCTGAGTGAGGTTCTACAAAACGTGTTCGTCGCTTTACCACTTCCCTCAAGATGACTGAACGTGTTGAGCAAAGATACTGCATCAAATTTAATCAAAAGCTTCGCGATTCTCAAAGCGAAACAATTCGTAAGATTCAGCAGGTGTTTGTAAAAGATGCGATGGCTGTAACACAAATTAAGGAGTGGTTCAACCGATTCAAAAATGACTGCACATCAGCGGAGAGTGACCAGCGTTCTGGCAGGCCACAAACTGCTGGGAGTGCAGCTGTTTGTGCAAAATTTGGTGATGGCAGATCGTAGTTTGACCGTGCGGGAGATTTCCCAAGAGGTTGGAGTGAGTAAAGATTCTTCACATCCAATTTTGAATGATGATTTGAACATGCACCGAGTGGCTGCGAAATTCGTGCCCAAGTTGTTGTCGCCGGAACAAAAAGACCTCCGGTTTGACGTTGCACAGGGACGTTTGGACACTACCAAAACTGATCCCGGGTTTCTCAACGCCGTGAAAACTGGGGATGAGTCGTGGTGTAAGGGTACGACCCAGAAACAAAAAGACAGTCGTCGCAATGGAAGCATCCCGAGTCTCCAAGGCCGAAGAAAGTGCGGCAGGTGCGATTCCAAATCAAGGTGATGCTGTCTTCTTTGATGTCCTGGAATTGTGCATCACGAATACGCACCAAAAGGACAAACAGAAAGGAGTACTATCAAGACGTTCTCCGGCGACTCCGTGACGCAGTTCGGTGCAACAGACCAGACATGTGGACGGCGAAAAACTGGCAACTGCATTACGACAACGCCCCCACACATTCATACCACTTGATCCAAAATTTCTTGACCAAACAAATTACAGTCGTTCGCCACCTCCCTACTTTCCAAACATGGCTCCTTGCGACTTCTGGTTGTTTCCACGATTAGAGACGGCACTGAAAGGATCTCGTTTTGAGAGTAGAGAAGAGATAATGCGGAACGCAACGACGGAGCTGAACACCATTCCAAAAGAAGACTTCCAGAGGTGTTTCTATCAGTGGAAGGATCGGTGGGCTAAGTGTGTGCAAGAACAGGGGGCCTACTTTGAAGGGGATTTTCTGGCCAAAGGTCGGATACTTTTTAGACAGGCCTCGTATATTTATAACACTGTGTGACATGACGCTCAATGCCTGCATGGAAAAAAAAAGTTTGCAGTTGACAGAGGAATCGTGATTGAACCCAGGCGTGCACCTATTCGTCGGAAGCAAATCGACGGTCAGAAAGTCTCACTTCAGGGATACAAAAATATGGGAATCGCTTTGGTAGAGACTGGGACTGTATGGAGGATGTGTGAGGGCCTCCAGCGAAACTTCTGCGGCTTCCTTGAAACAATCTTGGCAGCATATGGGTGGCCATTATCTTGAAACAGAATGATACTGTCCGTCGACATTCCTGGGCGTTTGGATTACGTTCAGATGTTTCGCTGGAAAATCCTCACACACCGTTCATGCAGTCTCGACCTCTCTGCATGCGACTTCCATATTTCGGAAGCCCTGAAGAAACACATTAGTGGGCCTCGATCTACTTCAGACGAAGAGGTGTACCTCAGGATTCAATCGTGCTCCTGTAAGAAGAAGAAGATGATGAAAAAAGTTCAAATGGCTCTAAGAACTATGAGATTTAACATCTGAGGTCATAGGTCCCCTAAACTTAGAACTACATAAACCTAACTAAGCTAAGGACATCACATACATCCTTGCCCAAGGCAGGATTCGAACCTGCAACCGTAGCAGCAGTGCCGTTCCGGACTGATACGCCTAGAACCGCTCGGTCACACAAGCCGGCCTGCATGTTTCTAAGAAAATCAGAATATTACGGTGTAACAGGAAATGCTGCAAAATGATTGGAATGGTATCTTTCTAACAGGGTACGTAGTGAGTCAATAGAAAGAGCCCTGAATTAAGCTTTCAGGCATCATCGTACAGGAACTAATTACATTTGGTGTTCCACAAGGTTACGTCTTATAGTTCTTAATTTTCTCGCAAAGGCCCTGTGTCAATGATTCCTCTTTGATCAATAACATTACCAGGTGCCAAGTTTGTTTTGTTTGCAGATGATACAAACATTGCAATAAATAGAAAATCAAGTATAGTTTTAGAAAATCCTTGAATAAAATACTCGTGACCCTAAGTTAGTGGTTCATAGACAATTCTTTATCAACAACATTTGAAAAGATCCAAAATATGCAGTTTGAAACTTTTAAAATAAAAAAAAAGCTAGTACACTTCACTTAGTTTTACCCCATAATACTAGTATATCAATGGCAATTTCAGTCCACTTTTTACTTACATGATCTAGAAAAGTGTTATTGGGCTACAAACTTTATAAGTATAGTACCCATGACATCACAAGGCACGCAATCCTTATCAGTGACGTCATCTTAATGTGACAAGCCACACCTTCAGTACCTCAAGAAGCCACAACTCGTTTTCTTGAACGGTGGTGACCATTAAAATGATACAACCAGTGACAGCATAGTATTTCAGCAGGCATTCAAATGGAATGAGCAATTGAAGTACAGCCACAGTGGCCCATTTTGGCTTTTCTTAAAAGTGTCTGAACTATCGGAATTTTTTGCACCATGTTCAAAATTATTTATCCAAAAATTATCCAAAGGGTGTGACTTGCAGTATTTTCAGATCTAAAATACGTCAGCAAAACACACACACACACACACACACACACACACACACACATACACACATACCCGCACATACAAAGTCTGTGTTAAGTGTTATAATGGTATCTCCATGTCTAAAATACGTAAGGTACGTTGGCAGTTCGATCTGAGTCTCTGAGTCCTCTGAGTCTATGCTACTGCTGATTCACAGAGCAAATTGACGTCGCGTGACGTTTTTATAAGTTTTTCAGTAATTCCTCACTTTACCATACACCAGTTAAGTGGGGTAGGACACTGGTCTCATATTTGTGAGGACAACAGTACAAATCCCCATCTGGCCTTTCAGATTTAGGTTTTCCATGATTCCCCTAAACCGCTTAAGGTAACTGCCAGGATGGTTGCTTTCCCAGGGGACGGCCACATTCCTTGCTCATCCTTCCCTAATCTGAGCTACTTCTCCATATCTAGTGACCTCATTGTCAACAGGGCAGTAAACTCTTAACTTCTATTCAAAGATTATATTCTCGAGATATCGAAGTTTCACATTTGTCTTGGCCCATGACTGTCTTTGGCCAGGTTGTGTTGTATGGCCGGCCGCGGTGGCCGTGCAGTTCTAGGCGCTGCAGTCTGGAACCGCGAGACCACTACGGTCCCAGGTTCGAATCCTGCCTCGGGCATGGATGTGTGTGACGTCCTTAGGTTAGTTAGGTTTAACTAGTTCTAAGTTCTAGGGGACTAATGACCACAGAAGTAGAGTCCCATAGTGCACAGAGCCATTTTTTGTGTTGTATGTAAACATTTCATATAGTGATGTTCCGTTGTGTATTAGGAAAATATGCGATTAAGTGACGTATCACAATAATTAATATCTCAGCAAAACTGTTTCTTCCCACCTATAACAATTGTGCTTGGTCATTTCCGTTGTCCGTGACTAAGTTGTGTGATTACATTTTTTCAAATTTTGGAGGATTATAATTCGATTTTTGATATTGTTTAGTATTTAATTATTGAAAATACAGTTTTAGATAGCCTTGGCGCCTTAGTTTCGGTCACCAAATGTTGCAACCTCCTTCAAAAGTTGTCTTATGCGTAACTTCAAATGGGCCTAAATCATTTGTAATTGGTAAAGTGACAATTCTGTGAATCACAGTAACACATTCCCAGGTCGAACTACCAACATCCCTCAAGTATTTTAGATATGGAGGTAACATTGTAGCATCTGACGTAAACATTGTGTATGTGTGTGTGTTTTGTTAATGTACTCTTTTGACAAGATGTGGAATTAACACTGGCAGAAACACTGTGTTGCTGACGTACTCTTGCCTACATTTTGGACATTGAATTAAAAATCTGACACTAGACAAGCATCACAGAACAATTTAGATGTGGAAAACATTTCATTTGAGAGTCCGTTGTCTCTTATACCAATTACGGTACAGGGACCAACATTGGACATTCGTAAGTTCAAATGATTCTGAGCACTATGGAATTTAACATCTGTCACCAGCCCCCTAGAACTTAGGACTACTTAAACCTAACTAAACTAAGGACATAACACACATCCAAGCCCGAGTCAGGATTCAAACCTGCGACCGTAGCAGCAGCGCGGTTCGGGACTGAAGCGCCCAGAATCTCTCGGCCACAGCGGTCGGCCATTCTCAAGTGCTGCTAACCTCTAGGTCCATGGCATAAACATTGTACCACGCGGGTGTGCGCATATGTGTGTATGTATGTATGTGCGTGTGAGGTGTATGTGTATGTGTGTGTGATGTATTTTAGACGTGGAATTACTGGAAGCTACGTTCTTTATATTATTTTTACATAAATACTTTGTAATATAGAGAAAAAAATTCAGATCACTTGGATAATTTTGAGCACAGCCGAAATGGCACCAACTGCGGCTGCCTGTTGCAAATCATTTTGGTTGACACCACTTTGGCGACTTGCATGTCGATGAATATTAAATGGTGATAAAGACGACACAACACCCTGTGCCTAACAGGAGATAATCTGACTCAGCTGGGAATCAAACCTGGGCACCCCACAGGGTCTTACACCATGCTGATCGCTCACCTCTAAAAGAAATGCACACTATTTTTGTAAAAATACAGTTTTAATTCTGCATATGTGAAAGTTTTAGTCTGTAGGTACATCCTTCCCGCTTGTATTCAAACCTAGTTCAACCTGTTCCCGTGAGTGGCGCCATCACAGTATGTCTTCAAGATGGCTGCTGCACTTAATATTAGTCAGAAGCAACGAGCTGTCATAGAATTCCTGTGCTGTGAAAACAAGTCAGTGCGAAACATACACAAGCGGTTGAAAAGGTGTATGGAAATGCTGCTGTCGATCGCAGTGCAGTTAGTCGGTGGACGAGCAGATTACGTGATGAAAGCGGGCACGGCACTATTGAGGATTGTCCTCGCAGTGGCAGGCCTCGTACTGCACGCACTCCAGACAATGTGCAGAGAGTTAACGAATTGGTGACTGTTGACAGGCGCTTCACAGTGAACGAATTGTCACGCTACATTGGGATAGGGGAAGGAAGTGTTTGCAGAATACTGAAACTGTTGGCGTTAAAAAAGTTTTGTGCCATGTGGGTTTCCAGGATTTTGACAGTGGCTCGCAAAGAAACAAGAAAAACGGTATGCAGAGAACTTTTGGAACAGTACGAGAATGGTGGAGATGAATTTCTTGGAAGAACTGTGACAGGTGATGAAACATGGCTCCATCATTTTTCACCAGAGACAAAGAGGCAATCAATGGAGTAGCATCATGCAAATTCACCCAAGAAAAAAAAATTCAAAACCACACCTTCTGCTGGAAAAGTTATGGCTACGGTGTTTTTCGATTCCGAAGGACTCTTGCTTGTGGACATCATGCCAAGTGGAACCACCATAAATTCTGATGCATATGTGACGACACTGAAGAAACTTCAAGCTCGACTGAGTCGTGTTCGACCACATCGGCAAAAGCAGGATGTTTTCTATTGCACGACAATGGATGACCACATGTCAGTGAAGAAACCATGGAAGCGACCACAAAACTCGGATGGACAACACTGAAACACCCGCCTCACAGTCCAGACCTGGCTGCATGTGACTATAATCTCTTTGGGAAACTGAAAGACTCTCTTCGTGGAACAAGGTTTGAAGATGATGACTCCCTTGTGCACGCTCCAACAGGTTGGTCCAGAATTTTACCGTGCGGGTATACAGGCGCTGGTTCCAAGATGGCGGAAGGCAGTTGAGAGGGATGGAAATTATGTGGACAAATGAAAATATTGTTCGTAAAGGATGTATCTACACACTGTAAAACTTTCAAACGTGTAGAATAAAAGATGAATTTTTTAAAAAAATAGTGTGCATTTCTTTTGGAGTGACCCTTGTACATCACACGAAAAAACTGTTTTTTGTCATTTGTTGTCCTACTATCTGTGTGTCCTATTAAGACCAATTATTCTCAGAAATACGTAGACGTCTATCTTGTCTATATCGACGTCGATAGCAGGGAAAAATCGTCGAGCTTCTTGATTACCAGGTTTCACGAACTATCTGTATACATAATTAATTTTGTACGGAACCCTCGGCGTACGACTCCTACACGAATTGTCTGGATTTTTTTTAATTACCAGGAAATCTTGCATGATAAGCTTGGACCAGTTGATCAGGCCGTCTCTTCCGAGACAGAATATCACAGGTTCTTCGGGCTTCCTACTCCTCTTACATTTCCAGCTGTACCTCAAGATGAAGGCTATTTCAAAAGCACACCAGTTTCAGAGCCAAGGGAATACTGCACAACATGCGTGGGTACTGCAATATCGTAAGCTGCTGAAATCATCGAGTATAGAACCAATTTTTGCTCTATCAACATTGGACAGACGGTTGTACAAATCTCGAACAGACAAATATGCTGCGAGATATACTTTGTGGAATGTAATAATCGATACCCGGCTGTCATGAAAAACTATTTTATTTCAGAATTTAACCTTTGATATAATTGTAGGCTAGTTACCTTGCACTTGAAGTCGTCAGTTTCAATGAGGTTGACGAGAACTTCCAGTCCTCCAGTGTCTCTTATGGCTGTCTGGTTGGCATCGGTGGTGAGGTCGTGGTCCTTGAGGCAGCACAGTGCGATAACCGTCGCTGTCTGGTTTCCTGACTACACATTAAAAACATAATTTCAATTATGCACAAGTAAAAGTCAAAGAGTATGTCCCTCGTTTTAGTTACAGAACATCTCTAGGACGAAGACGAATCACCTGGAAGCGATGTCCTCCACTCCCAATTAAGGAAAACTAGTATGTAACCATGAGCATCAACAGCAATTTTCCAAAGGAACATGTAGTGGGAGGGGTGGGATGTGGTGGTGGTGGTGGGGGGGGGGGGGGGGGGAAACAAACATAGAATTTATAAAAATTGCTGCTCCAGGTTATAGATAGCCGCAGTCGGCCTGGGAGAGCGGTGTGCTTACCTCAGGCCCCTCCATACTGCATCCGAATGACGTCATTGGCGGAGGATGACATGTCGGTCGGTCGGACCCGATTAACTCATCGGAGACATAACGCAGAGCTTTGCTTTGATTTGCTATTACAGCGATATGGGACATTGTAGCGTAATACACAGAAGGACTATGGCAGCAAACACATCACCGTAAACGAGTAACAGCAATGTAATAGTAAAGAATTTTTTATTTCTCTGTTATTGCGGCCCGCCATAAAACACTAACCAGGAGAATTTCAAAGCATAAGTGTTAAATGAAAATTCCTTTCATTTTTTTTCAACCTCTTCAATTCACTAAACCATAAATTGGATCAGATAATTTTATTCAGTCAAATGAAAAACATTAAATAATGTGTTACGGGTTTTTTATTCGAAAAATGATATAAACTACTATTTTGTGAAGCTAATTACCATAAAATTTGCCTTTGCAGGGCCCACAGTACTAGTTCAGCTTAGAGGTGTAAAAACTGGCTATTCATCTGGGATTCAACGAAACGACGGATTGGTGCATGTATCAGTACCAACGGGGAGCATTTTGAACATTTCATGGAAAGAAAGGCTTTCATGTTGGCTGGTGGTGCATTCTCTTCCCCCCGACTAAGGTATAGTTCAGAGTTTTAGACAATGTAGTCTAACCTGGAAGGTTTCGGACCAGATTCCAAATACAATATTTTCTTGTGCCAAACAGGAAGAATGTGTTGTGAAAGCAGTCTGGATGTACTTTTTTTAAGGGTATTGTGAGATTCGTGAACAATGCGAGCCACATTTGGTCAGAAAACGTGTAAATACTTTATTTGCAGAACTAAAAAATTAATAAAACAAGAAAAATTGTAAAAGAGTACAAGAACAAAAATACGTTACAGAGTAAATTTCTCAACTGCTGAGAATAACTCTCGTTCAAAATAGGACTGTGACACAAAGAAACCTTCCGACACGGACCTGAAAGTATTCATAGCGATGTGAACAACGCCTTACACCAATTTCGCGAGCCGACAGGTCAGACTGAACGACCTAATACGGCCTAAGACTGTTGTTGGTGGAATCATACAGCTGCCCCAAAATATAAGGTGACAGGCGGTAATGGAATGAAACTAAGCAAAATAAACAAGCTTTCACGTTTTGTGTCAGAGACGGTGGAGATCATTCTTATAGTAAAATAGCAGCATTCAGCTTCTGCACAACTTCTTTAACGTTACACTTCTGACAAAGCCTCCCAAATACTCTCAGTACAAAAAGTATCAAATGATCTCCTTCACTGACTGTTTGGCCCCCATGAGACAGTAAATGTACGAAACTAAACTGAAAATGTTGCATCGTCCACACAATAATATGCCTTTGTTAAATCAAAGAATACACTACTGCCCTCAACTTATCCCGTAGCGCTACAAGTGTCTCACACCCATAAGCGTCCGCAAGAACCGGCAAGAGAGGTTCTGTCCCCCCCCCCCCCCCCCCCCCCATCTCTTAGGATCTGGAGTGCAGAGTTTTTAATCATTACAGGATTCTCATACTTTTCTAGAAGTAACTTCCCGTTCACGCTAATCTTATCGTTTAGTCAGCTGTAGTATTACGTGGCGGATCGCGAAGAGACTGAACTATTGTATTGTGTTATGTTTTGGGGCAGCTCTGTGCTTCAACGAACAACAGCTTTGGGCCAGATTATGAGGGTCAGTCAGATCTGCCTCGTAAGTTCGCGAAATCGTGTAGGACGTTGTGCAGGTATCTCAGAATCCTTTCAAGTCAACAGTACCTTAACCATGAGGAACAGAACGTACCAGTGATCCACATTAACTGTTTCTTGCATGAAACGTTCTAAATGCCCACTGCTGGTATTAATATATTCACCTACTCGTCGTCGCATTGAATCCCAGATGAACAGCCTTCTGCAGCGGATTCGTATTTAGAGTTCATAGACCTCTAGGCTGAACCTATTGCGTGGGCCCCAACTGGAAAAATTTCGTGATAATTAGCTCAACACAATAGTATTATAGAGCAATTTTGGAATTAAACACTTGTAACACTGCAATTAAGGTTTTTATTTGACTGTATAATATTTTGCTATGCCTCTTATGATTCAATGAATTGATGAAAACGAAGGAATTTTCATTTGACACCTCTGCTTTGAAATAATCTTTTTAGGGCGATTCGTCTTCTTTTCTTCCTAGCCGTAATAAAAGGTTGCACGGAAAAATACATTGTTCTCGTTCGCTTACTATAATATATACGCTGCGACAGCAGTTCGGTGCGTTACTTACAACGTCCCATATTGCTGTAATAGCAAAGCAAAGCAAAGCAAAGCTCCTCGTTATGGCTACAGTTGGGACCGACCGACTGCCGTATCATCCTCTGTCGATGGCGTCATTTGGATATGGCATGACGTGATAAAATAAGAAACCAGGGTCGGCAGGGAACAGATAGGGGACCCAGTATTAGTATCAGAATTTAAATGATCTTTGGGTGACGTAAGGTCAAGTAAGCCAAAAGGGATCGATAACATTGCATTGGAATTTCTAAAATCATTGAGGGAAGTGACCCCCAAAAGACTATTCAGGCTGGTTGGTAGAATCTATGAGACTGGCGATAAACCGTGAGACTTTCGGAAAAACTTCATCCACACAATTCCGACAATAGCAAGAACCGAAAAGTGCGAGAATCATCGCACAGTCAGCTTAACAGCTCATGCCTACAAGTAGGTAACAAGAATAATATAGAGAACGATCAGTGTCGCTTTAAGAAAGATAGTGACACCAGGGAGGAAATTATGACGTTGCCGTTGATAATAGAAAGAAAGACTAAAGAAATTTCAAGACACGTTCGTACGTTTGTCGACCTGGAAAAAGTGTTCGACAATGGTGCTAGATGTCCGAAATTTTGAGGAAACTTGGGATGAACTACAGGGAGAAGCGGGTAATATACAATATGGCTAAGAACCAAGAAGGAACAATAAAACTGAAGTGCGGAGTGCTCGGATGAACAAGGACGTAAGACAGGGATGTAGTCTTTAGCCCCTATTGTTCAATCTAAACATCGAAGAAGCAAAGACGGAAATTTAAAAAAGAGTGCAATGGATTAAAATTCGGGGTGAAAGGATGTCGATGATAGGATTCGCTGATGACTTTGATATCCTGAACAAAAATTAACAAGAATTATAGGATCTGTTGAAAGAAATGCACAGTATACAGAGAACAAAATATGGACTGAGAATAAATCGAAGGAAAGCGAAAGTAATGAGAAGGAGTATAACTTAGAGCAGCGATAAACTTCATATGAGCCTTGGGGATCACGAAAGTGGATGAAGGTAAGGAATACTGCTACATAGGAAGGAAAAAAAAGCATGGTAGACGGAGAAAGGAGGGCATATAAGACAGACTAGCACAGGCAAAAAAGGGCAGTGTAGCATCATACATGGGTCTTAATTAAGGTATAAATTTCTGAGGATGTATGTTTAGAGCACAGGATTGTGTGGTAGTTAAACATGGACTGTGGGAAAACCGAAACAGAAGACAACAGAAAGAGTTGAAAAGTACGTGGACCGATAAGGTAGGGAACAAGGATGTTTTGCGCAGAACTGGCGAGAAAAGGAAGGTGTGGGGAACACTGACAAGAAGAAAGGACAGGATGAAAGGATGTCTATTAAGGCATCAGGGAATAACTTCCATGGTATTAGAGGAAGCTGTAGACTGAAAAAACTGCATAGGAATGCAGAGATTGAAGTACATACAGCAAATAATTGAAGCCATAGGATACAAGTGTTACTCTGAGATGAAAAGGTTTGCACAGGAGAGGATTTCGTGGTGGGTCGCATCAAACCAGTCAGAAGAGTGATTAAAGAAATAAAATGTAGGGGCGTGGGGTCAGCACACTGTCTCCTCGCCCTTGGCGTTTTTTTAGACCTTGGAGCCGCTACTTCTCATTCAAGTAGCTCCGCAGTGTGCATCACGAGGCTGAGTGCGCTCGTTCCAGTCCGCTTAGCAAGCAAATATCCGTATCACTACTTGGAATCGAATCCGCGTCCTCCGCACACCAGCCAGACACGCTGAGCACTGAGCTACGGAGGCGAAAGTTGCTGCAATAGCGACGCTGAAGAAATTTCTGGATTTGTTTCCTGTTGGTAGTACCATAATTGTTGCGACGAAAATATTTTTACAAGCACAGAACAATATTTTAAAACTGCGTTTGTTTGTTTTCCTCACTAAACCGTGCACGGTGATCACGTGACAACTATTGTTGCCAAGAGTCAGTGTGTTGTCTTGTCAGGCACATTCCCAAACTTTCCCACCGCACCTCGATATAAAATTAAGCTTTTCACAACTTTAAGACACAAAAATCCGTGTCTGACTCAGTCGAGTTCACTTCAAACTGCAAACATTCCGTTAACTCTACTTTGAAAAGTCGAAGTGAAGTACTACAGGTTTGGCCAGCCACCAATGGGAATTTGAAGTAAGGAATCGCGGGGTTTGAGTGGTCAATGCTGACCTAAATCGTATCGGCTGTCCACTGAAAAATTCAGCCGAGTAAGCTCATACAAAGTAGCTACGTCTACGTCTCTTACGATTGTAAGAAGGCCTACAGCAGGCTATTGAAATAAACTTATGTGATGCGGTTCCTTAGGCCGTATCCTAGGTAGCCTGGGCTTAAATAAGGCCCTATTCCACGATACAGAAGCCAAAACGCTCTGCATTTTGTTTTCGTGTTTCGATACGTGACAGCTTACGAGTAGCCCACAAGTAAAAGTCTTAAGTAATAGAACCCAGTACGTTGTACTCGATGGTGAGTGTTCATCGGAGGTGTGGGTATCATCTGGAGTGCCCAAGGGAAGTGTGGTAGGTCCGCTGCTGTTTTCTATCTACATAAATGATCTTTTGGATGGGGTGGATAGGAATGTGCTGCTTTTTGCTGATGATGCAGTGGTGTACGGGAAGATGTCGTCGTTGAGTGACTGTAGGAGCACACAAGATGACTTGGACGGGATTTGTGATTGGCGTAAAGAATGGCAGTTAACTCTAAATATAGATAAATGTAAATCAATGCAGATGAATAGGAAAAAGAATCCTGTTTGACTACTCCATTGGTAGTGTAGCGCTTGATACAGTCACGTCGATTAAATATTTGGGCGTAACACTGCAGAGCGAAATGAAGTGGGACATGCATGTACTGGCAGTTGTGGGGAAGGCAGATAGTCGTCTTCGGTTTATAGATAGAATTTTGGGAAGATGTGGTTCATCTGTAAAGGAGATAGCTTATACAACACTAATACGACCTATTCTTGAGAACTGTTCGAGCGTTTGGGATCCCTATCAGGTCGGATTGGTGGAGGACATAGAAGCAATTCAGAGGTGGGCTGCTAGATTTGTTACTGGTTGGTTTGATCATCACGAGAGTGTTACGGAAATGCTTCAGGAACTCGGGTGGGAGTCTCTTGAGGAAAGGAGGCGTTCTTTTCGTGAATCGCTATTGAGGAAATTCAGAGAACCAGCATTTGAGGCTGACTATAGTACAATTTTACATCCGCCAACTTGCATTTCGCGGAAAGACTACAAGGATAAGATAAGAGAACAGAGGCATATAGGCAGTCATTTTTCCCTCGTTCTGTTTCCGTGTGGAGCAGGGAGAGAAGATGCTAGTTGTGGTACGAGGTACCCTCCGCCACGCACCGTATGGTGGATTGCGGAGCATGTATGTAGATGTAGATGTAGTGCGTTTCAGTCTGGAGAATTGATCTGTCGCGAAATCTGTTATTTAGTAGCCAATGGACATTAACACTAAAATGAAGAGCAGCTTCACCGTGCATCGAGTACATGTTTCGTCATATCGATAAGTGCTCATCCTCTGGCACATCAGGTAGAGGAGTGATTCCCAACCTAAGGGAGGGAGGAAAAGGGAGGAGGGAGAGGAGGTGAATTTAAATTTTGTATGAGGTAAAACCAAAAAGGAGACAGCAATCCGTCGGAGTGCTGTTTATTGCATATCTAGATTTCTGTCACTGTGATGCCATCTTTAGTGCAATAAATGGAAGTTAAAACATGAAAAACACTTGCACATGCACGCAGTCCAGTCCACACGAGGTGAACTCAGCCTCTGACATCAACAGCCCAGTTGGGTCTACGTATATATACAAGTGTTTTTAATATTTTAACTTACATTTAGTGCACTGAAAATGGACACACAGTGACAGAAATCTAGATAAGCAATAAACATAAATGATATTTACTGCTATACCCTTTACTACTTCAGATGAACACAGTCGCCGGGCTTGACTGTCTTCACATGGAATCAAACTTGATTAAGCCAGGCTACTAGTTACCACTGTGAATAATTATGTTGTCATTGAATCGAATCGCTTTGTAAACATGTCTCATAGCAAAGCCAGAGAAACACTTTTGCGACCTGGCAAACGTAGGCATGGGGGAAGCGAGGAGGAATATTTTTGAACGAACTGAGGCAGGAACATTGACTGTTGTTTTAGCTAAGTGTTGACTGACGCGTTTAATTGCCCATTCAGTTAATATTTTCTTGATGCCAAGTAGTGTGGTCCCTAATGTTTGGAATGCATTTTTTAATTGCTAAAAACTGTGCATCGAGCTATGTAAGTACATTTTCCGTTTGTGATACGTAAGATTACATTTCATCCACGTAAGTACAGTATGAAGAAAACCACCATACCCACACTTAAGGTTTTACAGTTGTGTTCCGTCAGTTATCGAATGATTTTACAGTTTGCTTATTCCTTCGAAAGATAGTTGTTGTTGTTGTGGTCTTCATTCCTGAGATTGGTTTGATGCAGCTCTCCATGATACTCTATCCTGTGCAAGCTTCTTCATCTCCCAGTAACTACTGCAACCTACATCCTTCTGAATCTGCTTAGTGTATTCACCTCTTGGTCTCCCTCTACTATTTTTACCCTCCACGCTGCCCTCCAATGCTAAATTTGTGATCCCTTGATGCCTCAGAACATGTCCTACCAACCGGTCCCTTCTTCTTGTCAAGATGTGCCACAAACTCCTCCCCAATTCTGTTCAATACCTCCTCATTAGTTATGTGATCTACCCATCTAATCTTCAGCATTCTTCTGTAGCACCACATTTCAAAAGATTCTATTCTCTTCTTGTCCACACTATTTATCGTCCATGTTTCACTTCCATACATGGCTACACTCCATACAAATGCTTTCAGAAATGACTTCCTGATACTTAAATCTATACTCGAAGTTAACAAATCTCTCTTCTTCAGAAACGCTTTCCTTGCCTTTGCCAGCCTACATTTTATATCCTCTCTACTTCTACCATCATCAGTTATTTTGCTCCCCAAATAGCAAAACTCCTTTACTACTTTACGTGTCTCATTTCCTAATCTAATTCCCTCAGCATCACCCGACTTAATTCGACTACATTCCATTATCCTCGTTTTGCTTTTGTTGATGTTCATCTTATAGCCTCCTTTCAAAACACTATCCATTCCGTTCAACAGCTCTTCCAAGTCCTTTGCTGCCTCTGACTGAATTACAATATCATCGGCAAAGAAATCAGTATACTATCTGGACATATCCTTGTGATATATGTAATATTAATTTTTCCTGTGTTTATTGATTAATAAATATGATGAATATATATTTGTGTGTTGCTTTTTACGCCGTTCTATACATTTATCATCGACGCTTTGGAGTCGATTATTATCGACCACCTACGGTTTGCCAACATCCCACATCCCTAGGAAGGTGTAAATGTTGGTGGAACGTGTGAGCGAACATTCCATCCCCATGGCTCGCGTCGGCCGCGGTAGGAAGATTCCAGGGCGTATCCGGCGAGGAACAGTGGAGGCCAGCTGCCCATCCCCCTCTCCCCACCCACGCAGCCAAAGACTGAGTAGTTTAACGGGTGGTATCGTGACACCAATTATACTCGTAGTTTGGGATGTTTAAACAGCAAAATATATCTGTTGGCCTATGGCTAAGCGCAAATAAATGTTTCGGAAGTTACAATGATTTGTAGAAACGCACGTGGACAGAAGTGATATTCTAATATGGGCCACTGCTGTATCCTGAGTAAAGGAACTAATATTTTCCAGTTTAAAAGGTTGTTCAGAAGTTTAAAATTGTTTCTACACGTTATCGAAGTTTTGAACGTTTCTATAATATGAACTTAAACAACAGATTGAATAACATTTGAATTCATTAACATGGAGAGAATGCTTCTCAGGGGACAATATTTCTTACTCAATAGAAATATTAATACATTCAATTTGTTTCAAATGACTTTATTGTTTGCAAAGAGTTCATCATTAGAAAAGAATATTTTATATGGACTTTTTGTGTACGTGTTGGTTTAGATCACATAGTTTAATATCCGCATGTGGCTCATGCAGGCGGCCATTATGAGGGCGGCTCAGTAAGTACCTGTGTTTGACGACAGATGCCATTGCAAATGAAAGTTGAGGTTATCATGGTACACCGCCATCTGCAACCCGACAAAGCTTTATTAAGATCTGGCAGATATTTCAGTAAGTTGTGCTGTGTGGTTTTCGCCGAGACGGAAAACAAGCAGTATCGTTCAGTGACTTAGTTTTTTAAAATTGGTGGGAAAATGTGTGACGGTATAGAATGCAAACTAACAATAACACGAAGTAGTTTGCTTCAGTGCGTTCCTACGAGGTCTAACATTTATTTTTTATGAGGATATCCCAGGATACCAGGCAGGTGTGAATATTGGAGAGATGGTTGGAAAATTCCACAACATAATTTTCGTTACGTATGTTTTTGGATAGGGTCCGCCTTTAGCAAAACACAATTTTATTTTTTTAACCCAAACATATTTCACTGCAGTTGCAGCATCTTCAGTGGGCTTTTATTTTCCATCTGGTAAAGATAAACAATGTTCTTTACTGTTTGTGTACATGTAACTATTAGTTTTTAAATCGTAATTACAGATATTTGAAAAAACACATAAATTATGAATTCATACCTGTGTGTGTGTGTGTGTGTGTGTGATATTTCAGTTACATTTTCTTTTTCTTCATCTTCGTCACTCTCAAACACTGCCACTCTTATTGTCAGTGTTTCACTGTTTACCAGCTGCAAAAACAAACATAGCAAACAGTGGAACTATTGAAGGTGTAAAAACACCCTCCACCCCCACTCCAGCCCCACCCCCCACACACACACAATAAAAAATAAATTTAAAACAGTTATCTCTCTCTCTCTCTCTCTCTCTCTCTCTCTCTCTCTCTCTCTCTCTCCCTTTTCACATACACACACAGACACACACACACACACACACACACACACACACACACACACACACACACACACAGATTTAATAATTTCAGGCAGAGAAATAATTTTTCAAATCGTAATTTTGGCTTAAACAGTTATCTACTTTAAGGTATAAGTGGTTGCAGATGACAAACTGGGGAACAAAACGGTCACTGTAGAAACGCAACACATCAGGAAAACCACACGATGTGGTAGAAAGGTATGAATTCATAATTTATGTGTTTCTCCAAATATCTGTAATTACGATTTAAAAACTAATAGTTGCATGTATACAAACAGTAAACAATATTGTTTATCTTTAACAGATGAAAAATAAAAGCCCACTGAAGATACTGCAACTGCAGTGAAACATGTCTGGGTTAAAAAAAACAAAATTGTGTTTTGATGAAGGCGGACCCTATCCAAAAACATACTTATTGTTAAAGCAAACACGGAAAAAAGAGCTTCAACCCCAAGATGATTCTAATTTTCGTTGATGGTCGAACAAATTTGTGCCATGTAGCTTCTTAGACTACAAAAACGATTACTCGATATTACTATAGTGACATATTGGACCTTTTTGGCAGGAAATTAAAGGTAATATGTTTCCCTTTATCAAAGAGGAAAAAAATGTTTCACCACGACAACATGCTAGCAAATTCATCTGGAGCTGTCACCGCCAATCGACATCTATTTGAAGTCACTTCCTTGTAGGCTTCGAGTGAAACTAGCTTTCCCTGGAGAGAGTTCAGCGGCTTCGCGTCACTGGTTATTTGAATCTAGTGCTTGAGTTGCTTTTGCACTCCCTTATTTGCCTGAGTTTACTCTGTTAAAATTATTTCCTGTTTCAAATTTGAGGAACTGGCCTTCTGGTAAAAAATTGTGCTTAGATGAGGTGATCAGTGTCGAGAGAGACCATTTCAGAGCTCGCTAACTGCTACCTTGAAGGGACTGAAAAAACTGGCGAGGAAGTTGGGTAAAAATGTATAAGCTTAAAGCGGATTATGTTGGAAGTTATTAGGGGATTGTTGAAAAATACATAATTTGTTACTGAAGAAGACGTCTTTGTTCCTAAGAAAGCTAATTACTGAAACGTCCTTGAAAGCTGGTATGACAGACGGCCTCGAAAGGAACCGTTACTTCAGAAAATGCGATAAAGATCCAAACTACAGAACCGAGAAATATTACAGTGATTCCAGAGATTAAACAAGCTAGCAAATTCATTTGGAGCTGTCACTGCCAATTGACGTTGTTTTGAAGCCACTTCTCAGTAGGCTTCGAGTGAAACTAGCTTTTCCCTGGACTGAGTTTAGCTGCATCGTGTCACTGGTTATTTGAATCTAGTCCTTCAGTTGCTGTTGCACTCCCTTATTGGTCTGAGTTTGTTCTGTTAAAATTTTTTTTCCGCATCGCGTCACTGGTTATTTGAATCTAGTACTTGAGTTGCTGTTGCACTCTCTTATTTGTCTGAGTTTGATCTGTTAAAATTTTTCCGGTTCCAGAGATGAGGAACTACAGAAGGGAGAACAGATAGAGGTACTCAGGGTACCCTCCGCCACACACCGTCAGGTGGCTTGCGGAGTATGGATGTAGATGTAGAACTGGCCTTCTGGAAAAAAAGAATCTGCTTAAATGAGGCGTTCAGCGTTGAGAGACTCTATTTTAAAGGTCGCAAATTGTTAACTTGAAGGGACTGAAAAAACTGGTGAGGGTGTTTGGAAAAGTGTATAGGGGATTGTGTTGAAAGATTATTAGGGAATTGTTGAAAAATACATGATTTGTTACTGAAGAAGGCGTCTTTGCTCCTAAGAAAGCTACTTATTGAAGCGTGCTTGAAAGCTGCTCTGACAGACAGCCTCGAAAGGAACAGCTACTTCAGAAAAAGCGATACACATCCAAACTACAGAACCGGGAAATGTTACAGTGATTCCAGAGACTAAACCGTGCAAGGAATGGGTAAGTGTGAAGGCACGTCGTGCAGACGAGTACTGGCCTTCATGTACTTGACGAGCTTCTGGATGTGCCAGAACTCGGAGGAGAGGTCCGAGCTGCGGGCGGCCTCCTGGAAGCGCGACTCGTCCTCCTCCTCCTCCGAGGAGTCCGAGGAGGAGGAGTCGCTGCCGTCGTCCAGGTCGGTGACGAGCACCACCCGGGGGCCGCCGCCGCCCGCTGCGGCGCCCCGCTCCGCCATTTGTGGGACTGGGGAGTCCCCGAAGTCCAGGTCCCTGCCAACAACACGCACAGTGCTTCACAGGAGAGCCCCTCCAGAGCGACTCGCTGCGCACACCACACAGCACATCCTACACGTGAATCCCCAAAGTCCAGTTCCCTACACACAACGGATCATGTGCTTTACAGGTACACACCCCACAGCATGTACACTGCTGACCATTAAAATTGCTACACCAAGGAGAAATGCAGATGATAAGCGGGTATTCATTGGACAAATACATTATACTGGAACTGACATGTGATTATATTTTCACGCAATTTTGGTGCCTAGATCCTGAGAAATCAATGCCCAGAACGGCCTTCATACGCCTGGGCGTTGAGTCAAACAGAGCTTGGATGGCGTGTACAGGTACAGCTGCCGATGCAGCTTTAACACGATACCGTAGTTCATCGAGAGTAGTGACTGGCGTATTGTGACGAGCCAGTTGCTCGGACACCATTGACCAGACGTTTTCAGTTGGTGAGAGATCTGGAGAATGTGCTGGCCAGAGCAGCAGTCGAATATTTTCTGTATCCAGAAAGGCCCGTACAGAACCTGCAACATGCGGTCGTGCATTATCCCGCTGAAATGCAGAGTTTCGCAGGAATCGAATAAAGGGTAGAGCCACGGATCGTTACACATCGGAAATGTAACGTCCACTGTTCAAAGTGCCGTCAATGCGAACAAAAGGTGAGCGAGACGTGTAACCCACGGCACCCCATACCTTCAAGCCGGGTGATACGCCAGTATGGCGATGACGAATACACGCTTCCAATGTGCGTTCACCGCGATGTCTCCAAACACGGATGCGACCAGCATGATGCTGTAAACAGATCCTGGATTGATCCGAAAAAATGACGTTTTGCCATTCGCGCACCCAGGTTCGTCGTTGAGTACACCATCGCAGGCGCTCCTGTCTGTGATGCAGCGTCAAGGGTAACTGCAGCCATGGTCTCCAAGCTGATAGTCCATGCTGCTGCTAACGTCGTCGAACTGTTCCTGCAGATGGTTGTTGTCTTCCAAACGTCCCCATCTGTCGAGAAGTGGCTGCAAGATCCGTTACAGCCATGCGGATAAGGTTCCTGTCATCTCCACTGCTTGTGATACGAGGCCGTTGGGACCCAGCACGGCGTTCCGTGTTACCCTCCTGAACCCACCGATTCCATATTCTGCTAACAGTCATTGGATTCGACCAACGCGAGCGGCATTGTCGCGATACGATAAACCACAATCGCGATAGGCTACAATCCGACCTTAATCAAAGTTTGAAACGTGATGGTACGCATTTCTCCTCCTTACACCGAGGCATCACAACAACGTTTCACCAGGCAACGCCGGTCAACTACTGTTTGTGTATGAGAAATCGGTTGGATACTTTCCTCATATCAGCACGTTGTAGGTGTCGCCACTGGCGCCAACCTTGTGTGAATGCTCTGAAAAGCTAATCATTTGCATATCACATCATCTTCCTATTGTCGGTTAAATTTCGCGTCTATAGCACGTCCTCTTCGTGGTGTAGCAATTTTATAGGGTAGCTCGTGAAGTCCAATCCTAGCGCTATAGGCGAGTTCACATATATGAAAGTCTTTGTTATCGCCACACAACACACATCATAGTGGAGCTCCCTAAATCCCTGTTGAGACCACACAGGATGCCTTATACCCCAAAGTCCAAGACTCTATGCACACCACACGCATCGTGCATTATTTGATGGTTATTCATAAAGTTTTATGTTAATCTTTCGAAAAAATAGTCACTTAATTAATTTTTTGTTTGTTTGCAAGTGTCCACCTCCGTAGCGTAGCAGACTCTCATACGGTGGGAACCCAGTTTCAGTTCCCGGTACAGCCAGGGATTTTTCCTTGGTGGGAGGTTTGGAATGCCGGCCGGAGTGGCCGAGCGGTTCTAGGCGCTTCAATCTGGAACCGCGCGACCGTTACCGTCGCAGGTTCGAATCCTACCTCGGGCATGGATGTGTGTGATGTGCTTAGGTTAGTTAGGTTTATGTAGTTCTAACTTCTAGGGGACTGATGACCTCAGATGTTAAGTCCCTTAGTGCTCAGAGACATTTGAACCATTTTGAGGTTTGGTATGGGGTGCACTCTGCCTCTTGTTGACCGTTGAGGATCTATCTGACAGGCGGAGCGGCTGCGAGGTCGGAATTTCGACAACGACCAGGAGTGTGGTGTGCTAACCTGATGCCTCTCTAAATCGCACTCGATGATGAATGACTGAGGATGGCACTATGGTCAGCTAACTGTCGCGTGGTCTTCAATGATTGTCTCACGGTTTCCTTTTCATTCTTCCTTTCTTTGCAGGTACATGTCTGCAGTCCAGGTACACATTAAAACACTGCACCACTGTACTGTAGCATGTCGCTAATGAGCCAAAATAAGGTGTCCCAGCACCTATTGTGTGGTAATTCGTTTCTTGCATTTGAATGGGATCGATGCTGCTGCAACTTTTACTGAGCTGGTGAAAGAGTGTGACATCAACTTATCGTGATCACATTGTGGACGGGGCGTTACACGTTATAATCTTCCTTCTGGAGTACCACTCCGGTGTGTGGTGTCCTTACAGAACAGCATTACAGCAGACATCGAACGAAATCGGGGAGTGCACAGAAATTCGCCATGAATTTATCGTGATATACGAGGTCTGTTCAGAAAATTCCGGAACCTTGTCCACAAAATTTTTCTACGCTTACCTTTTGCTTATTATGCATGGTCTCCTTCGAAATACTATCCTCCACAATTCATACACCGCTCCCAATGCTGTTTCCACTTCCGGAAGCAGTCTTGTTACGCCTCTTGCTGGATCGTGCGCAGTACCGTCTGCGAATTTTCTTTTATCTCGTCTATCGTTGCAAATCTTCGCCCTTTCAACGGCTTCTTCAACTTTGGAATTAAAGAAAAGTTCGCATTGGTGAGTGCGTTATCGTGGTTCAAAATCCATAAATTGTCTCGCCACGTTTCAGGCCGTTTCCTTCCCACATTTTCTTCAAAATTGGTTCAAATGGTTCTATTCACTATGGGACTTAACTCTGAGGTCATTAGTCCCCTAGTCTTAGAGCTACTTCAACCAAACCAATATAGTTCCAGTGTTAAATCGATATCGAGTTAACACTGCAACTCACTGGAACTACATTCGACAACGACCTATACTTTCGCATTTCAGTGGCACTCTTGTCATTGTTTTTATGTGTTTAACATTGAGTTTTTAGAGTACTGCACAAATTTCAGTTATTTTCTAACTTAAATAATATTCACCTTGAACATGTTCTTCAGTTTTGGTTAATCGCCTCAGTTTTTTTTATATCTAGTATTTTTATCTTATTTTGACCCAAAAGTGCATTGACCGCCAATCTGACATGATCCAAGATTATGCTACATTCTTCTGCAATCTCTCGGACAGTCAGTCTTCGATTGGCACCCACAGGTTTGTTGATGTTCCTGACCCGGGCGTTGTCGGTAGACGTCGGAGGGCATTCTGAACGCCGGCTTCGGTGGTCTCGCGGTTCTAGGCGCGATATATATATATATATATATATATATATATATATATATATATATATATATATATATATATCGCTTTGTTGTTGTAATGAAATTAGATAATGTAGCATATGTTACCACATTATTCACGTTCCAAACTCATTCCAGTCCAAAATCACTATAAAAAAATTAGAAATTACCTTTTTTCTTGACGACAGGCTCACACTGCGATAGACAGCTTTCTGTGAGCAGATGCTTCCACCTGCTACGAACATGCAGAGTCAAAAACAAATGATGCACTGAAAACATATAGTTAAGGTATCTACAATCTGGCACAGCACGTGTAGTTTATCATAGTAAAAAGTAAATTTTGGATCTAGCGTGTGTGTTACAAAGGACCGAGAAGGACATCGGCGTGATTAGGGCGTCCATGAAGCTAGGGCCAATACGTCGTGATTAGAAGAAAATGTTGTGTGTTTGTTTTACTAGTTGTCAAAACAGGCATTTTCTACTGGTTGCTTTCTGTTGTACAATCAGAAAACCGAATGGCTAACACAAAACTGTAAAACAGTAAAATAGATAACCAAGGGATACTCACCCACATTCGAATACGAGCTTGTTGACTTACGCTACTGCAGCTGCACAAATTACTGGTCACCAAATTCTGCGCCTTGTGCTAGTTTAATATGCAAAAAATGTCGCGCTTTTCTGATGGAATGAAACCCTGCTTGCAGTGATATGTCAGTCCGATTTGGATATTAAACTCAACCAGTCACTGTTGCCACTCGAGAGTAGTAGCTTGTGCGCTGACATCATCTCTCACTCTCTTTACTTCGTTTCCATAGTCACCGTAAAACACAAGCACGACATTGCACCGTACAAGCATTCATCACAGTAATCCATATTACGTAGTCACATATGTGACGGTTCAGTTTCTAGTCGCAGAAAGGAAATAGCAAACCACATTCCCTCAAACCATTCATGGGAAACGTAGTGACATATCACAGATTATTAGCAAACTAGTAGTAAGCGAATACAAATAACATGTACACGCCAGTGTTACACATGTCACAAATGAATTCCAGTGGTGGCCAATTTTTGTTTCGTATCATATATGCCTGAGAAGGATGCGCGCTCCTGATCTAAGTTGACTCAAAATGTCCAGCAGATCATCTGTTTCACTTGTTTAAAGTTCGTCGTTTTCACAGAATCACCGTGTACATGTAGAAGGACGAGTGTAAATTTTTGTTGTGGCATCTGGGGTAAAATACTAGAACCTAAGGTAAAATTCGATGCCTGTATAACAGCTTACGTCAGTCACAAGCCAGACGCACAAACGGAACGGATCAGCAACTCGGTAAGACACGCAATGAACCTAAGTCACTTGAAAAGAGGTCACCTTCCCACCTAAGACTTTTTTTTTATTCATTCGAAATAACCACTTCATTTCATTGGTTATTATCAAATTTCACCCCTTCGCGCATATCAAGCAACTTCACACAAAACATTTTTATAAGCTTCCATACGTCAGCACAACAAATGGAAGCATATTATGTATTTTTATGTGTTAGTGGTCGATAATATTGAGCATGATAAATTAAAGCATATAATGATTTTTTTGTATGATAGTGCTTGATAATGTCTAAGACGGAAGGGGTGTGGGAGGTGGGGGGGGGGGGGGGGGGGGGGAGGGAATTAGCTCGGTAACCACTGATCTAAAAAATTAACTGATGCTGTAGGGAAATGACTTCTTGTAAAGTAACAGAACGTGGCTCTGAACCCAAGCATAAAAAAGACTAATGAATTTTAATTACTTTATGAGCTAGATGAATAAATGTAACATGTAAACAATGGCTACAAGACGAATTTATGTGAAACACTAGACAGCTTTCTGCAATCATGAGTGGACGTCTATCTAATTACTATGACATACTGAAACAGTTGCGGGAATTATGAAAAAAATAAAAAATAAAAGAAGGGACATAAGATTAATTTATAGAAGAAGAGTATATCCGTATGTGGAAGTGTAGGAGTGGGTATGAAATGAAGATGAAAAATCTATTTTGACAAACAATTATGTACTTTTTATAACGCACTGAAACAGACCGGAAACGGACAAATAGAATGACAAACAAAAAAATCCACCTCTCCGTGAATCTCTTTCACTCACATAATTAGGCTCATACAAGATCCTCCCAGTTTACGGGTAAGATGAAAGAAAAATTATTAATTTTCTATGATAAACTAGTTCGAATGTTTCTAAACTGGACACTTTTAATTCGTTTCAGGTCACGGTTTACAGTTAAGCTAGCAGAAAATTGGAATGTAGTGTCAACTAAAAGTTATAACGCATATCACGTGTGAAATGAAAAACGTCTTTATCTGTAGACGAAGAAATAACGCTTCGAAACTCGTTAGTGGAAATAAGAAATTACGAAAGTGGTGATAGAGTGCAGTTGAACATGAAATAGTGTTTTGTATTCTCAGGCTTTTACAAACTATTGTTCGTAATATGTTTAGTGAAATAACAATTTAAATATGACCTTCAAGGGCATTTTAGAGCTAGAAAAGTACGAAGTCGTACATAACCCTTCTAATATTTAAATAGACTTCAGTATGGTGACAGGAGTATAAAATCAAAATGTGTCAAACCAGAATTAGCTCTGCGTGTATTCGAAGGATTGTAAAGCTGTGCTGATACTTGGAAGCGATGTGCCGCAGAAGTGGGCGTAATCTGAGAAGCAACAGCCTCGCGAGTTGACATCACCATGGTAACGAATTCTCAACGCACTTACCGCATGGCTGATACGTGGCGACGGCTGTGTGCTCACAAGCGGTGAATCCGCGGTTTCCGAACAGCTGCTTGGGGAATCGTTGACTAGTTTCTCGTGCTGTGTAGCTTAGATCTGAGCTCTATCGTGCATTATGCCTGTCTCCAGCGGACTATCGATCAAACAAACCGCACCAGACGTGCATAACGTGACGAATGCAGCGGAGCAGGGAAAGAGAAAAAAAAAAAAAACTGCTTCGACTCGAAGGCTTTACGACTAGTGATGGAAGAGTTACATCACGCACAGGAGGAAGCGTGATTTATGTCTGCATTCTTAAGTCTCAAAGCAGGGTTCAAGCTATCAGATTGCTAAGGCAGGAAACAGCATCTACAAAGAGCAAACTTACGGACGCCTTGCAGAATTTGCTACCACTCTATCGATCTAACTTTTGGCCAGTGTCTCCAACGCTTAAGACTTTAAGAGTCCGCAGCGAGATTAATTATCGAAGATGCCATTTACCAGTCATAAGCTTGACAAATTATGTTTCAAATGACATGAATTACTGGCAATACATCTGCAGCCACATCTGCATTTAAATTTCTTGCCTGATTCACATAAAAATTGTATCGTCTAATCAAATAATACGTAATATATCGTAAATAAAATTACAATAAAAATCAAGTTTAAGCAGGCAGCTACAACGTGAAACGCAATAATCCGCAGAATCCAGATCCCGGTACAAGTGTTCCATAACCCGCCATTCACTATTAACGATGTCGAAGCTAAAGGTTTTAACAGTTGCACACCCTGACAAAAAGATAGCTTGAAAGAGTACGAAAGCATATCGCAGGAGGATTGTGAACTGCATTTCGTATTATATGTTGCCGTCTTAGTTCAGTTCTTATATCAAGGATGTACTTAGTGTAGATAGACGAACTATCATTGCCTTGTGTGAGCGACGCAATTTGTGTAAGAATCAGCTATCAGATATGCTTCAAACAACTTTGTGTTAAAATACTGTTTTTCTTTGTTTGGTTCAAATGCTTCAAATGGCTCTGAGCACTATGGGACTTACCATCTGTGGTCATCGTTCCCCTAGAACTTAGAACTACTTAAACCTAACTAACCTAAGGACATCACACATCCATGCCCGAGGCATGCTACAGTAGCGGTCGCTAGGCTCCAGACTGTAGCGCCTGGAACCGCACGGCCACTCCGACCGGCAATTTCTTTGTTTGGAAATGGAAAAAAAAATGCACTACATTGCTGAGAGAACTTTACAATAAATTAACAATATAGTTCACTCAGTCAATACAGTACATATTTTTTCCTATTTCCAAACAAATCAAAACAGTCTGCAAAACCAACATGCAGCATGTTTAATGGCTGGGAACGCAGGGGTCAAGTGCAGGGTAATTAAAAGTTATACCTGCGGACGTGAACCGACTTAGACGGCCTACACATGTAGTCGTTTTGTATTACACCATCATTGTGTGTTCTGTTTTATATTCGGCATTTGTTCTCTCTCAAGTGTGTGCTTCTAATGCGTAAAACTCAGCATATGACCGAACAGCAGCAAAATACGCGGATTTCGTGCATAATAAGTGCAACACTTTAATATTTGCTTCTGCATTTATGCTGAATCTAAAAACTTGGCATGTTTAAAGCAAGAAATAAACGCCTCGAGACTGTAAAAAAAGTATTAACGTACGTACATCCACACATACCCTCGGACTGATAATTAGTGAGTGCAGCACAGCATAAGGCACGTGGGTCATATAGAATTACACATATCAAAAAAAGCCTCATTAGAAGTAGAAAAAAAATCCGAAAGACGTAGTTTAGTTCCATGCAAGTGACCACGTAAACCCAGCGATCTATTTGAGTCTCACAACCAATACAAAAATTACCAGCGTGCAGAGGAGGAGTCTCAACTACTCCCGCTATGGATAAATGACATAAGTCGTTATTTGCTTTGGGAGACAAGCCGCCACTGTGACGGTTGTTAGAATAATGAAAAAAAGAGATTAACTAACATTCCGTTCACTGCTTTTATTTAGAGTTCCATAGAGCATCAGTTCTTCTTTCAAGAGTTCCCCCTGGAATTTTGTGCAGTGCATCGTGATTTATAATCCACTCTTCCGTCAACGATAGCGAAGAAGGAAACATTTCCCAGGACAAAGGCAGTTGGTGTATATAGTGTCTTGTGACTGCCGACAAGCTTTCGAGTCAGTACCGCACCAACACTTGTTGAAGAAAGTATGAATGAAACGAAGTTTGTGACAGTTTTTAATGATTTCTTGGTGGGGAAGAAGCAGCATGTTGTTCAAATTGCTCTGAGCAACATGGGACTTAACATCTGAGGTCATCAGTCCCCTACAACTTAAAACTACTTAAAACTAACTAACCCAAGGATATCACACACATCCATGCCCGAGGCAGGATTCGAACTTGCGCCGTAGCGGTCGTGCGGTTCCAGACTGATACGCCTAGAACCGATCGGTCACACAAGCCGGCCTGCATGTTGTTTTAGTAGGAAATTCATCTAATGGTTCTAATGGCTCAAAGCACTATGGGACTTAACATCTGAGGTCATCAGTCCCCTAGGCTTAGAAGTACTTAAACATAGCTAACCCAAGGACATCACACACTTCCATGCCTGAGGCAAGATTCGAACCTGTGACCGTAGCAGCAGCGCGGTTCCGGACTGAAGCGTCTGGAACCTCTCGGCCGTAGGTTGTGTTCCAAAAATGAACAGCATAGAGACAGAAGTGATGACACTTTCTGTAGGACCTGACCATCATTTTGCTGGACAATGCTGAAACACGTACAATGCAAGCTGTTACTGATTTGTTTAACTGATGGGGCTGCTAAGTGCTATAACATCTACTGCACTCCCATGACTTAAGTACTCGTGAGTTCAACTCGATTTTTAAACTGAAGGAAACACTTCACGGCATTCGCTTCAGAACTGCTACAAATTCGTCGGGCAATAGACCGCGCTGCTCCAAAAAAATGTTCAAATGTTTGTGAAATCTTAAGCTACTTAACTGCTAAGGTCATCAGCACCTAGGCTTACACACTACTTAATCTAAATTATCCTAAGGACAAAACACACACACCCATGCACGAGGGAGCACTCGAACCTCCGCCGTAACCAGCCGCACAGTCCATGACTGCAGCGCCCAAGACCGCTCGGCTAATCCCGCGCGGCAGCTGCTCCAACTGTCAACACAACTGGTACTGCTAAGAGTATCCTACGACTTCCACATCGCTGGCAGCGGGTTATACACAATGCTGGCGAATACTTAGAAAGTCACTAAAACTTTGAAACACGTATCTATTTTGTACGAGCAGTAAATAAATAGTTGCCCCTATTAAAGTTCCATTCCCGTATTTCCATGGGACATTTGATGGAATACAATAGCAGAATAATTTTAGATCCAGTTTTTTTCTTTTTGGAATTCAGTAATAAAAGAATCGATGGAAATACGTATTGCTGACAGTCTTATCAATCGTTACAATGGATTTCAACTGAATGAAAATTGGAGATGATTTCACGGGGACAGCAATACAGCCAATAGCACCTAAATCAACAGATAAACGCGCTACCGATATTTTATGAAAATCAAACTGGGTTTTCTCACGTAATTTTTCCGCAAGAAATTTGTTGGATCGTTTCTTCAGCGAGGCAATTCAAGCCGATCCGTTATGGACAGCACTGGAAGCCGTTGTACATCTGTTTTAAACAAATCAGCAACCACCATTTAAAAAGCTTCCTTTGGTATAAAATCTTAATGTCAAAAGTAGCATCCCCGTTGAAGGCAGTGACTGGTTTTATTTGTTTGGTTTCAGCAAATACTCTCTTTTTGTGTGTTGTCAACCTTTTAACTGCTGCACGGTATTTTTGTCCACGCGAAACCTCAGTTTAAACGATTTATGATGGAATTCCGAATATGGGTTCGTCCTTTGTCGCCGTCAGTAGGCACAGCGGAGCACTCACATATCTGCAGTTTAAACGAAAGGAAACAATGTAACCCACATCGCGTAAGCACACACAGCGCTACTCCCCGTTGCTGATCTACAGAGCGTTTTATGCCCGATAACAAATTACGGGACGTAAAAGCTCTTCCCTGTGCTTGGACCTCTTCCTCCCAGCCTCTTCGTCAAGAGGAGGTAATTTTAACTAGACTCCGGATAGGGCATTGTCTTTTTAGCCATCGACATCTTTTAAGTCCTGGGACCTCTACTGTTCCTAATCTATATAAATGACCTGGGTGACAATCTGAGCAGTTCTCTTAGACTGTTCGCAGATGATGCTGTAATTTACCGTCTAGTAAGGTCATCCGAAGACCAGTATCAGCTGCAAAGCGATTTAGAAAAGATTGCTGTATGGTGTGTCAGGTGGCAGTTGACGCTAAATAACGAAAAGTGTGAGATGATCCACATGAGTTCAAAAAGAAATCCGTTGAAATTCGATTACTCGATAAATAGTACAATTCTCAAGGCTGTCAATTCAACTAAGTACCTGGGTGTTAAAATTACGAACAACTTCAGTTGGAAGGACCACATAAATAATATTGTCGGGAAGGCGAGCCAAAGGTTGCGTTTCATTGGCAGGACACTTAGAAGATGCAACAAGTCCACTAAAGAGACAGCTTACACTACACTTGTTCGTCCTCTGTTAGAATATTGCTGCGCGGTGTGGGATCCTTACCAGGTGGGATTGACGGAGGACATCGAGAGGGTGCAAAGAAGGGCAGCTCGTTTTGTATTATCGCGTTATAGGGGAGAGAGTGTGGCAGATATGATACGCGAGTTGGGATGGAAGTCATTACAGCATAGACGTTTTTCGTCGCGGCGAGACCTTTTTACGAAATTTCAGTCACCTACTTTCTCTTCCGAATGCGAAAATATTTTGTTGAGCCCAACCTACATACGTAGGAATGATCATCAAAATAAAATAAGAGAAATCAGAGCTCGAACAGAAAGGTTTAGGTGTTCATTTTTGCCGCTCGCTGTTCGGGAGTGGAATAGTAGAGAGATAGTATGATTGTGGTTCGATGAACCCTCTGCCAAGCACTTAAATGTGAATTGCAGAGTAGTCATGTAGATGTAGATGTAAGTGGTGACCCTGCCCCGCTTAGTCCTCACTGCTCTCAACCGTGGACAGTGAGACACCTTTTACTTCAGAGCACCTATTTTAATCTGCTACGCACCCGTTTACAGTTGTCGCCTGATATATCTTCCGTTTTAGCAGATGACACGCGCTCAGTTGATCGCGTCCTTGAGTTTATCAGTGTCAGTGAGATGACGTCGGTTATTTGAAGCTCCTTTTTGGGGAATAGAACGACCCTTAAATAGTAGTTTTCTAAGATTTTCTTCCGTTTTTAGTTTCCCTCCTTGAGTTTCGCTCCCATTGCTACTGATTGCACATTCGGTTTTTTTTACCCTTCCCTAAGCCACAAAATGGGCGCTTATGACCGTAGCAGAGTTGCGCTCTAAAACCGTAATAAAAAAAAATGAATGCTGCTCATCACTGTGACACAATGTTACGTCTCAGCTACCGAGACAGTGTAACACAGGTCTCCTCAAATCGTTCCTTCATTCATATAAACTTGCTTAAGTTTCATTCGTCAACGTGGCTGCAAATTGTCATAGCACTTTACGCACCGTGTTTGGTAGTTAAAAAAAATAATACGTTTTGTTAGAACTGGAGAGCAAGAACACATTTATAAGAGATGTTCGGTCATTATTGGCTACTGGCGAAATCAACATACTGTAAGTAGGCTGTTTGCATTTGCTGCTGCTGTTTGTCATGCGTAGTGCTACTGAATTTCCCTTTGTATTACTCTGCTAAGCCAGTTTTACTACTGATTTATTTTTCTTGTTTGCTGCGCATTGCCTTATATTAGTTGTAATATTGCACTTGCTTTGCTAATTTATGCTGCTTGCTTTGCCAATTTGCATTTTTTAGCGTTGCTGTTGGTGTTAATTGTTTTGCGCTGCTGCATTACCTCGTCCCTCAGTTTAGCATCTGAGCTCAGTAGATTTAAGTTAGTTTAAGATGGGGTAGGCTGTATGTGAGAACGAGTTGTGATGAATTGGAAGAAATGCACTGAGAAGCTATAAGAAAATGGTTTGGACAAAAAAAGAATTTTGAAAGAGGATGTGAACAGAATACAGAAAGCATGCTTGGATAGGATTTTTTTGCTGGAAACAAATGTTGAAATAAGAGGAAAGATCTATGGAATGAAGTTTTGGGTTGGACTGCAGTAACAAATGTTACACTGAAAACAAACCCTGTCCTGTATTTTTGTGTTACTCGTATTACGCTATGTGAATTTGTGTTTTTCCCATCTGTATGTGTTTAGCTAATAAGATTTATGTTGTAGAATTTTTCTGATAATATGTTATTTACCCTGTAAAGATGCTTAGACATTATTTATTCTGTTTTATTTTAATGCTCATGTGTGAAGTTGATGTTTCAAAAGTTATTCTGATCTTTTATGTATTTACTTATGCCATAATTTCTGTGA
Source organism: Schistocerca gregaria (assembly GCF_023897955.1). NCBI lineage: Eukaryota > Metazoa > Arthropoda > Insecta > Orthoptera > Acrididae > Schistocerca > Schistocerca gregaria. The sequence continues at coordinate 477,639,079 of NC_064924.1, forward strand.
CACTGATTGATATATGTTAGTTCGATTCTTTTGTAAAGCCCGTATTACTACAAATGTTAAAATGTTATCTGTATTGTTATGTTCTTTAATGATATATTTTGTACCTTTGTTATTGTATTCTCATGTTATAATATTGTAATTAACACCAGTTCAGCAAATTAATAATCTTGTAAGCATTGATTTCACTGCATACATTTCTGTTGGTCATAGTATATGCACAATATGTAAAAAAAAAAAAAAAAAAAAAAAAAGAGGGCTGTTAGATCTCCCACGTGTGTTAATAATTCAGCAAGGGACTGGTTAACAGCATTGCTGGTTCTAAGGACAATTCCAAAAACTTTGTGAGTACACAAGTGGTGGTTTATGGACTTGCTATATTATCCGCAAGACTCTTCGATGGTGATTGTGCACCTGCACAGTTGCAACAGATGGCTGCTGGCCGTCTCTACAAGTACTACAGTGGGTCTGCATCTTTGATGGCCCACCAATTCCATTATTTCTACAAGGACTGCGGTGGGTCTGCACCTCTGGTGGCCCACCAATACCATTATCTCTACTAGGACTACAGTGGCACTGCTCTGTGATGACCAACCTTCCAATATTCTTCAAACCTTCGACAGACTCTGCTATGGGTTTGCTCTGTTGTGGCCCATTACCTGTCTGCATGTCAAGAGTTAGCACTGTCTTTCCGTTGGAAGGACAACACTACTTCTTCAATACTGCATGGAAATCCACTACTTCCGTGTGCATTTTCTTTTACTGCTCAGCCTTTGAAAAAAAAAAAAACTGCAATTTTACTGTGATGAATGATCAGGACTGTCTTTATGGACTGTGAGAAAATTTTAGCTTTTGACCAACATTGTATAAATAAGTGTGTGCATTTGATATCTTTGTGATTGTAATTGTGAAACATTTTATCAAATCATTATTGGCCACTGCCGAAAACAATTTGTAAAATTTTTTGTGTGGAGCGTGGGGGCTATGTAAGTAGGCTGTTTAGGTTTTTTTTATTGGTACCGCCACGTAGCGCTTTGTATGAAAATCACTGGCTGTGCTATGTGCAGTCTGTGGCTAGTTTGCATTGTTGTCTGCCATTGTAGTGTTGGGCAGCGGCAGCTGGATGTTAACAGCGCGTAGCGTTGCGCAGTTGGAGGCGAGCCGCCAACAGTGGTGGATGTGGGGAGAGAGATGGCGGAGTTTTGAAATTTGTAAGACTGGATGTCATGAACTGCTATATATATTATGACTTTTGAACACTATTAAGGTAAATACATTGTTTGTTCTCTATCAAAATCTTTCATTTGCTAACTATGCCTATCAGTAGTTAGTGCCTTCAGTAGTTTGAATCTTTTATTTAGCTGGCAGTAGTGGCGCTCGCTGTATTGCAATAGTTCGAGTAACGAATTTTGGTGAGGTAAGTGATTTGTGAAAGGTATAGGTTAATGTTAGTCAGGGCCATTCTTTTGCAGGGATTTTTGAAAGTCAGATTGCGTTGCGATAAAAATACTGTGTGTCAGTTTAAGCACAGTCATGTATAATTTATCTAAGGGGACGTTTCAATACTTAACTATTCACGGCAAATATTTCGAATTTTCCTTTCTTACTATGCCGCTGAGTGTCTATAAAAGGCCTTTAAAGTTATTACGTAAATTATGAGACGTCTCCAAGAACTTTTATGTGATCAGTTATAATTTGAGTTCATTACGTACATAGCCGATAATTTCGAACCTAACCTTACAGATTGAAAAATATATATTAAGCTTCAGCAGTGTGGGGGTGGTGTCACAAATTTATGTGGTTTACAACAAATCTCTTGTATTTGCACAAAACAAAAGCGTTGTTTTACTATCTCACTACTTTGTAAATTGACGATTATACAAGACCCCTACTTTGATTCGCGAATTTTCACCAGTCAAAGTTTATCCTACTTCGCGGCGTTCTAATCTGGGATTAATAATTTATACAACGCAGATTTCCGAGTTAAGCTTGATCTGAACTCATTTTCTGTATTAAAATGTTTTATACAATCGGCCCTAGGTATTCATACGTCAAAATGCATTGTATCACAGAGTATGAGAAATTATAATCTTGGTCTTTATCCTGAGAATGTTGTTAAATACCAAATAATAAGTTAACAGTAATAAGTTAACAGGATAAAATAAGTATCAAGGGAAATGTTGCAGAGTGATCACAAGGAAAAAAAATGATTCAGTTGTCCAAAAGTATTGAGGGTCTGCGGCAAATATGAGGAAAATACGCTTTTGTGTGTTTTATTTTTAAATGTAAAATATCGTTAAATTCTTTCTGTGAGTTCCTGACATAATGAGAACAAAAAATACGGTCAAATTGTGCAGCTGTTTCTTGTTGTCCATTAAATACATTGACTATTTCAGTAAAAATACAGCCCAATCAGTTAACATATCTAAGTAACTACAGACGAGACGGCGGAAGAAATTCCCTGACCGTTCACATCGCTGTTGCCAGCTTCCAACTGCGAAGCGCTAACAGTTGCAGGCGAAAACAATAGCTCTCTAAAGAGCTGTTACACTGAGGCGTTGCCACAGAGACATTTACAAAACTGCGTTACGTTATTATTTGAAGGCAGGACTGCGAAGCTGCTGCTCCCCACTCAACCCAAATGTCAGGGATCAGTCTACGCCAGCTACGCTATAAACAGGCAGATCCATATTATAATTAATCTTGATCCTACAACAAAGTCTATGCACAGCTAAGACTGTATTCCATGGGTGCTGCGGCATTTCATGTAGACTGATATTCAGGCTAACAACAAGTGCCTCCTCTGCTGAGGCTCGTCCTGCGTGTCTCCAGCCTGCTCACACAAGAGGACCCTCCCCACAGTAAATCGCGGATTTTGATGAGCTTCAAATATGTTGTAGAGGCACCCACCCTGAGGACCTGGCTGTTCGGTTTTTTAGCGACGGGCTTTGGTTTTTCAAAAAATCGATTTTGAAGGTCACTGCATACTCTATATACCTGTAACATGACGTATATCCCGAACAAGTAAGCGAAGCTCAGGTGTAACTCAGCGTGTTCGGTCAGAGGGTTTGCCAGTATGGTAGATCAGCATGTTCAGTCAGAGGGTTTGCCGGCACAGTAACTGAGCGTGTTTGGTCAGAGGGTTTGCTGGCACAGTAACTCCGCATGTTCGGTCAGAGGGTTTGCTGGCATGGTAGCTCAGCGTGTTCGGTCAGAGGATTTGCCTGGACAGTAGCTCAGCATGTTCGGTCAGAGAGTTTGCCAGCACAGTAGTTCAGCGTGTTTGCTCAGAGGGTTTGCCGACATGGTAGTTCAGTGTGTTCGGTCAGAGGGTTTGCCGGCATGGTAGCTCAGTGTGTTCAGTCAGAGGGTTTGCCGGCACAGTAGGTCAGCGTGTTCGGTCCGAGGGTTTTCCAGCACGATAACTCAGCGTGTTCGGTCAGAGGGTTTGCCAGCATGGTAGCCCAGCGTGTTCAGTCAGAGGGTTTGCTGGCACGGTAGCTCAGCATGTTCGGTCAGAGGGTTTGCTGGCACAGTAGTTCAGCATGTTCAGTCAGAGGGTTTGCCGGCATGGTAGCTCAGCGTGTTCGGGCAGAGGGTTTGCCAGCACGGTAGCTCAGCGTGTTTGGTGAGAGGGTTTGTCGGCATGGTAGATCAGCATGTTCGGTCAGAGGGTTTGCCGGCACAGTAACTGAGCGTGTTTGGTCAGAGGGTTTGCTGGCACAGTAACTCCGCATGTTCGGTCAGAGGGTTTGTTGTCACGGTAGCTCAGTGTGTTCAGTCAGAGAATTTGCCTGCACAGTAGAGTTAATGGATCAAAGACGAACTGAAACGGGTGTCATCGGACGTCCGCCCCAAGCAGATGTAACGAACGAAAACGAACAAAATGAGATTAAACAAAAAAAAGAAAAAAAGATGTGAAGGTTGACGGTACCGTGTTCGAATCCTGCACTTGTACTTTTATTTTCTTTCCAAATCTACCGGATTTTTCAGTTGTATTTCAAAGAATATCAACAAACAGTGTAAGGTGTGCGAAATTATAAAGATATATTCAGTTCTTAATTTTTTCAAATATTCATTCCGTTCGTGGTTCGCAGTTGGAGTTCCAAATGTTTGTACAATGGTCGCTTCTTGTATTCCCTGAAATCGATCTCCGCCCATTATCGTCCCCTCTCCCGTGAATACCGTTAGCCGTAACGGGATCCCTGGCTCCTGGTTGCAGCCAATGATGATGCGAGTTGCATTCCTTTACGTTCGCATCTAACTACAGCGTCAGTTGCTCGCAAAGCGTCTCTAGTGCCGTGTGTTAGAAAAATTCTGTGAAATGGAAGAACCAAGTATTTCTGCAGTAGTGCAGCCAGAAGAAGATCCACAAGTAGAGGAGTTAAACGAAGAAACAAAAGGCGAAATCACAAATGCCATTAAATACACCGAAAATCTACTCCGCGATTAGGATTCGAACACGGTACCTCCAGAGTGGTAGCTGTGAACGTTAACAGCTGCGCTACGCTGACTTGCTCGGAGTGTGTGTAATGTTACGGGTATATAAAGTCCGCAATGAACTTCAAAATCGATTTTCTCAAAAACCAAGGCCCGTCGCTAAAAAACCGGATAGCCAGGTACCAAGGGAAAGTGCCTCTACGACATATCTGAAGTGCATCAAAATCCGTGATTTACGTGTGGAGGGTCCCCTTGTCAGCGTGAAATACCCATTCTCGTTTTGAACAGGCTGGCGTTCCTATCACTTCTGTGCTCAGTTTTGAAATCGACCAATATGCGACCACTTTATCCCCTTCAATATCCCAGGCTTCTCTACCTTGTAGTACAGTTAGTATTAATTTAACTTTTTCTACCCGTGACTCAAGTATCTCTCAACCGTTTCAATCCCAATAATAGGTAATCTACTCGAGACTCAAGTATCTCTCAACCGTTTCAATCCCAATAATACGCAATTTTTTTGTAACCTTTCATAAAATTGAGCTTCATCATCATAGTAAGCAACGAATAAAAGAAGAAACTGGAAAAAAGTAAACAATAAATTGTTTTAAGTGATGGTTCCACTTTGGAACCACTGGAACGTACAGTTTTTAGCCATCCATTATTTCATGAGATACATCTGAAAGCAGTTTCGCGTCGTCTAGTCGTTAGCGTTGCTGTCTCTGTATCACGGGTCACGGGTTCGATTCACAGGCAGGTGGCCGACTTTCTCTACCCGAGGTCTGGGTGTTTGTGACGTTCTCATCATTTCATCATCATTCGGGAAAATGGTGAGACTGGACTGTGGAAAGACTGGAAGTTTGTACGGGCTCTGGAAACCGCGTCGTCGAGCGTCTCACAAACCAAACATCATCATCATCATCATCATCATCATCCAGCGTTGGTTTACAGTACCAATTGCACTCGCTCATTGCAATAAATACACTGGCTACGCTTTGGCTAAATCGCTTCCAAAATAAAACAAAATCATTGCCTAAATTTCTTCGTCACATTCATGTTGTTATGGTAGAAAGTGCACGCCACAGTACAACAACCTTTATAATACAAGATAATACACAAAACAAAAAACAGCTTTACCGACCCTGTTTACCAGACCTAACACTTTAATTATTGAGTGAGTGGCAACATATGTAAACCCACGAAACATTGGCCACTTCACTCACAAACAGAAAAGCCGTATGAGCCTTACTGCTTAGTTTAACCCCAGTCATGTTCCAATGCAGTACAGGTTTTTCGTGGGTTCTGTGCTCACCGTCGTTGCTGCGCTGCACCTGCTGCAGATTCGTCTTGCCACATGTAGAAAATACTACAACAGGGTCCACAAGACTTTTATTAAAAACATTTATTCCTGTAAGAATACATCATAAGAATGATAAATCAGAAGAAACAAGGTCAATATACAAGGAAAAGAAGAATGAAGTGATGAAAAAAATAAGGATGGCAAAAAATGAAGCATGGGAAAGAACAAGTGCCAAGGTGAATAGCAAATTAGGATTTGGGAGAGTAAAAGAGGCATGGTCAGTATTGAAAGGGCTTCGACAGAATACAAAAAGCAAAACTAATCTCTAACTGATAACACAAAAGGAATGGGAAGAGTATTTCCAAAAATTATTAAATGAGGACAGAGAAGAATATCTAGAAGAAGAAACAGGGGAAGATAAAGGACATGAAGGTGATGAGATCGAGATTTTAGAAAGTGAAGTACTTCAGGCGTTGAGAACAGGAAAGAATGGTAAATCACCGGGACCAGGCAATATCAATCTCGAATGTCTGAAAAATGGTGGTGACAAAATTGTGAAACTGATAACACAGCTCTTCAACAAAATGATACATGGAGATTCAATACCCAACGAGATGAAGCTAGGTTACATTAATACAATATTCAAGAAAGGGGATCGCAAAATTTGTTCAAACTATCGAGGAATTAGTGTTACAAACACATTAATGAGAATTTTTGCGAAAGTAATTAAAAACAAACTGGAAAAAAAATTTTAGAACCCAAGAAGAGCAATGTGGATTTATGGCTGGGAGATCATATGTAGACCATATTTTCACATTACGACAGATTTTGGAGAAACATAGGGAAAAATAAAAAAAATATAGGATTAATTTTCATAGATCTAGAAAAAGCGTAGATACTGTTTCAAGAAAATTACTTTGGAGAGCATTACATATGGCAAACATAAACCCTTCCTTGATTAAAATAATACAACAGATGTATAAAGATAACATTTGCCAAGTGAAAGTTGGTAATAAACTTTCACAGGAATTTAGAACAAGCAAAGGCCATTTACAGGGCTGTCCCATGTCACCATCGTTATTTAAAATCTATATAGATATTAGACTTAGAACATGGTCACGTAAATGTAACAGTATGAGATTAGAAATAAGAGATGGAGTTTATCTACATCATTTATTATTTGCTGATGATCAAGTAGTCGTAGCACAAGATGGGGAGGATGCTAACTATATGTGCAATCAACTCGCAGTAGCATACAAAACTTGGGGTTTGAAGATTAATTACCAAAAAAACAGAATACTTGACTAATGATTCAGATGAGCTATACATTGAAGGAAAGAAAATCAAAAAGATAAACACTTTCTGTTATTTGGGATCCGTTTTAGAAATCGATGGAAAATCAGAGTCAGAAATCAATAAAGGAATTAGTAGCGGACGGTGGGTCATTGGGATGCTTAACTCAGTCTTGTGGTGCAGGAATGTAATGAGCAGAACTAAAAAATTAATATACAAATCCATATTAGAGAGTGTGGTTCTGTATGGAACGGAGACCTGGACAATTAACATGAAGCACATTAAAAATTACAAGCTCTAGAGATGGACTTTTGGAGAAGATCAGCAAGAATCTCCAGGAAAGATAAGATAAGAAACACCGAAGTATTAAGGAGAATGGAAATAAAAGAAAGAATATGTGACGTAATGGATAGGAAGAAATTACAGTGGTACGCGCATGTACGACGAATGGATAAAACCAGAATACCAAAATTGATACTGGAGTGGGAACCGGAGGGGAGAAGAAGAGGACGACCTATGACCACCTGGCTCCAAAATATACAGCACACAATGAGGAGAATGGGCGCAGAGGAAGAAGACACGCATGATCGAAACACCTGGAGAAATATTTTGAGAATATAGTTTAAGAACGTTTATTGTTTGTATTGTAATTTCCAAGTAAATTATTATGTTGGAGATAAGCCTCTGCAATGAGGAAAAGCTCAAAATAATAATAATAAGAATACATGCTATCCAATTAAAATAATTAAGCAGCTAGCATATGCTAGCAGAAGTAACTCACGGAACTGATGTTAGCTCAACTGATATGTTTAATTGAGCTTGAAATCGTGTGAATTGATGACGCAAAGAGAACACAGTTTGACGTAATGAAGAAACCAGTGAAAACCTTACTCTAGTGTTACTGTACAGAATATTGTTGCCTAAGCGACCGGGAACAGTGAATGTCGGTCACTGTCCGCCAGCTTCTTCCGGTTTCTCTTTCGATTTATCGACTCCCGTGAGGTAACCTCGCGTAGGGTGAACTTACACTGGTGTTACAGTTACTGTAGGAGCTGCATGATTCTTAATGCGAATGGAGGATAGCTTTGTTCCGTAATTCTAAGGCTTGGAAATGTCTGCTTCTGCCACCACCATAAGGAGAGTTTGAAACATTAATGTTAATCTCAAGGACAGAACGAGGTGTTGAGATCATCGTCGATGGTAATGACCGCTGTAGAATTGTCTACAGTATAGTTTGGTTTATACATGCAAGACACATGATTCGATCACTGACAGATGCATTCACATCTAGGATACAATCTAGAAAGAATACAGGCCAGCTCGAGTCTTGCAAACACGCAGAACACTAGCATAAGGATTAATTTTTCTCAGTGTGGCTTCTAATCTTAGCGCAACCACAGTCGATATTGACATAGCCCTATGTAGCTTAAATGGGGAGAACAGATTTATTAAAATTTTGCAGCTCACAATCAGAGAGAAAGAGAGAGAGAGAGAGAGAGAGAGATAGAGAGATAGTGAGAGAGAGAGAACAACCTTACTACAGTTTACACTGCCTGCTACAAAAAATTTGAAGCACATACAACAGACGCTAAGACGTCGATCTAACTTCGTACACGTACACAGCGTCAGTGCTTATGTTAGTGATCAGAGGTGCAATTCTCTGCAAGAGATAGAACGGCCACCAGAGTGCATTAGTGATGGTCGCGATTACCGTTACGCCTGGCAGAGTATATACCGTATTTTACGCACTATAAGATGCTAAGGACTATAAGACACACCTTAATTTTTAAGTGTCCTTTTTAAATAATGTTTTTACCATTTTTATTGTTAGATTGCAAAGCCAGTCTAAAAAATTATTAGTTTATAAAACCGAACTGATCTTTACTATCCCTGAAAATCATCACCTGAGCTTTCTTCTTCTTCTTCTTAATCTTCTTCTTCTTCCTCTTCATCGTCATCGTTGTCCTCTTTATATACACGATGGTCTTCACTGTCATCGAAAGCGTTACTTATGCAGCACTTCTTGAAAGATTCAACAATAATGTCTTTTCTCACCCTAGACCACGACTATTTTGTACGCTGACACACTCGTTTTATTGCAGGTCATTTTAAAGCTCCTCTCTCCGTGAATTCATGTTGGGTTTCATCCAGCAACCATCTGTTCCATTCCTCTCTCATATACACTGTAAATGGTTTATTTATCGAGACATCAATAGGTTGCACTTGCACCTTTCCTTCTCTTCCACACTCTGTTAATCTGTAATTTCATACCAGCCTCCTCTATCCAACCCTTGTCATGTACATGAACAACAGCACCTGGCGGTTTTTCAGAGCTTTTGGCACTGTTTTGCGCTTGAAACTGATCGTTGAATAAGTTTAGTACTGTCAGCACAACACGACAGGACATCGGTGTAGTGGATTTTTCATGTCCACTTGTTTTTACAGTTACAGTTTTAGCACCTTTCATGGCAATGGTTCTGGTACTCGGGACATTAAATGCGAGAGGAATTTCGTCCGTTTTTGATTTTTGGCTTAGTTACATACTGGTTGTCTTTCGATGTTGAATGATAAAGCGATGAAAAGATAATATTTTCTCTCCATATTCCTGTGGCAGTTAGTGAGATATTTTCGTTTTGGTTCGCATGCTAAGTCCAGGTCGCTTCATATATCTGTAACACCAACCAACTCAAGCCTTTAATGTGTTAAGTTGCACTATAGCGCTAGCTTACGAGCGTCCATTTGAATCATTTTTGTATTAATTCCAGTACCATTTTGACGGTGTCCTCGAGTCCGTTTCAATATCTCATCTTCTAGTCTTGGCCAGTTTTCATTCAGTCCTCTATTTCCACATTTAGTCTTCCTCATTTTTTTCAGTTCTTGTTTACTAACACGGCCAAACGTGAATGGTTTTTTCTTTCGGTGGAGGACCGAAATGCCGCTCAGCTGCTCTGTTTCCATGTTCTTCTGCATATGCTATTACGTTAGATTTATTGCCCGCATCATACGAATACCGTTTATTTTTTTCCATTACGAAAATTACATATAAAAGTACTGTACTAGAATGAGATTTTCACTCTGCAGCGGAGTGTGCGCTGATATGAAAGCGCACACTCCGCTGCAGAGTGAAAATCTCATTCTGGAAACATCCCCCAGGCTGTGGCTAAGCCATGTCTCCGCAATATCCTTTCTTTCAGGAGTGCTGGTTCTGCAAGTTTCGCAGGAGAGCTTCTGTTAAGTTTGGAAGGTAGGAGACGAGGCACTGGCAGAAGTAAAGCTGCGAGGACGGGGCGTCTCTCGTGCTTGGGTGGCTCAGTTGGTAGAGCACTTGCCTGCGAAAGACAAAGGTCCCGAGTTCGAGTCTCGGTCCGGCATACAGTTTTAATCTGCCAGGAAGTTCCAAAAATATTGTACTGTTCCGATAACACAAATCGCTTACAGTTCAAGTTCACTGGCACCATAAATTGCAATGAGGCATCTTAGGCTAGACAGTGTTCTGCATTTATAATGGCGAGGCGGGAGGAAGACAGTGTTAGCAAGCTTGTGAATTCCCCCGCAACTCATGTTCGTCACATCGGTGCATTGCTGCCACCAGTTGAATCTAATGTTTCCAGATACAGATAGGTTTCCCGCAGCATCGAGTATATGGTCATTTTTAAGACTGGTGGGGATTTTAACTCAGACACTAAACATTTTACATTAACTTTGAGAATAAGACGCACCTGAATTTTGGAGGCAATTTTTCGAAGAAGGAAGGTGGTCTTACAGTTTACAAAATACGGTGAGATGCCCGAACCGCGTCAGATGTTGAGTGGTCATTATGGACACGGAGATGGCGCGCACTCGTGTAAGACAGTGTCATTAGCACTTGACAGAGTTTGAAAGGGGCCTGCTAGGCGTGTCGTGCAATATACAGGTTTACAGAACATTCGGATCTGACAGTGGAGCATTGTTGGACTGCATGGGAACGTAAGAGCACGCCTACTTGTCATCAAAGTTCCGGTTGACCACGTCTGACGATCACAAAGGAAGGTCGCATGTTGTGTACCAAGCACATCGTGACCCCTTCATATCTCCATCAGTCATCTGAAAACAAGTAGTTGATTCCCTGCAACATTCTGTATCATCCTTGTAACACGACAACCTATTGAAAAGGGAAGAGACACTTTATTCAACCACAGACACATGACCGCAGACGCACAGGCGACGGCTAAGATCAAGGTCATGTTCGTGTTGACAATTGAAATAAACTTGACAGCCAATGTGGAGGGCCAGTTTCACATTCTGCTCCACAGATCGGGTAGTCTAGGGACTTCCATCGGCCTCTAAGGTGAGCGCGTGACCGGGGAAACCCGTCTGTTGGGCAGCACAATGGCTACTCGTTTCTCATAGCCGATTTTCGCGTCTAGTGCACAACTAAAGCTTACCCCAACATTAATAAGGATAGAGCCATTACTGTCACTGAAGAGCCAGTAGGCTCATTTGAAGCGGAAAGGACGGACGATTGAGCGTGTGAAGACGCGCCTTCGATATCCGCATTAGTTTATAAGTTACTTTAAGTTGAATGTTATAAATAATTCCTGAACTGTAGAAGTGAATATCTCGGCAACGCATTGTCCGATTAGAACAAACGAGAAGTGTACGGATACATCTCGAAGAACTGCATCGGGCTGTGGTAGTAGATTTATTGACATTATTCACAAATTTAAAAGAGAGGCCGAAAAGTGGGTTTCGCACAATTAAAAACAGCTTTTCTTCCTAAATTAATACATAAACATTAAACGTAGCAGCAGTACTGTAATTTTAGATGTATAGGGAATTATTTAATGTATAATTTAAATTGTTTGTTAATATTTACACTTGAAAACATGAAAACGGAGGAAAATGGTAGAAATTATTTTCATGAATAAACTATGGCAGATAAAATGTAACAGAAAACAGCACAATATTTCTAGAAAAATTTCGGTGTGATTTGATGTAACGTATTTGTATAAAAGGTTAAAATTAAAAATGTCAGCGATTTTCGCATTCAGAAGTTTAATGGACTTCAGTGGTGCTTGACCGAGATTTGCTGGGTGAGCAGCGGCAATTTGGGTGGGAGTCTGGGTTCGGACGCCGTTGGAGGTGGTCAGGCTGTGATAGCCTGTTAGGAGAAAGTTTTATCTGATGAGCGCTGAAAAGGCGCTGGTTCGCGTGTCCGAATTATTCAGAGTTCTACTTTCGGACACATATTTTTCGGCACCTGACGAACTTGTTACTTTTGGGGTTGCTAGTGATACAAGCCGCACTTATAATATGTCAATGTGTAGCCTTTGTGGAATTTATAGTTTGATATACTGTGAAACTTTAACGGTTTTCTAAAGATAATCCGCGCAGTTAATCAGGATTTATTCAACCACCTGCAGGATGTTAAAATCTCGGACAGGCTTTCAAATTAATTTATTGTGAACTGTCACTTTCCATTTTTCTATGTTCTTAATTGGAAATAAACTAAAATTTGTGAAACTTTAAAAATACACTCCTGAAAATTGAAATAAGAACACCGTGAATTCATTGTCCCAGGAAGGGGAAACTTTATTGACACATTCCTGGGGTCAGATACATCACATGATCACACTGACAGAACCACAGGCACATAGACACAGGCAACAGAGCATGCACAATGTCGACACTTGTACAGTGTATATCCACCTTTCGCAGCAATGCAGGCTGCTATTCTCCCATGGAGACGATCGTAGAGATGCTGGATGTAGTCTTGTGGAACGGCTTGCCATGCCATTTCCACCTGGCGCCTCAGTTGGACCAGCGTTTGTGCTGGACGTGCAGACCGCGTGAGACGACGCTTCATCCAGTCCCAAACATGCTCAATGGGGGACAGATCCGGAGATCTTGCTGGCCAGGGTAGTTGACTTACTCCTTCTAGAGCACATTGGGTGGCACGGGATACATGCGGACGTGCATTGTCCTGTTGGAACAGCAAGTTCCCTTGCCGGTCTAGGAATGGTAGAACGATGGGTTCGATGACGGTTTGGATGTACGGTGCACTATTCAATGTCCCCTCGACGATCACCAGAGGTGTACGGCCAGTGTAGGAGATCGCTCCCCACACCATGATGCCGGGTGTTGGCCCTGTGTGACTCGGTCACATACATTCCTGATTGTGGCGCTCACCTGCACGGCGCCAAACACGCATACGACCATCATTGGCACCAAGGCAGAAGCGACTCTCATTGCTGATGACGACACGTCTCCATTCGGCTCTCCATTCACGCCTGTCGTGACACCACTGGAGGCGGGCTGCACGATGTTGGGGCGTGAGCGGAAGTCGGCCTGCGGGACCAAGGCCCAGCTTCATGGAGACGGTTGAGCAATTCGGCGGTACGTTCACCCGGCCTCCTGCATGCCAACTATATGCCCTCGCTCAAAGTCCGTCAACTGCACATACGGTTCACGTCCACGCTGTCGCGGCATGCTACCAGTGTTAAAGACTGCGATGGAGCTCCGTATGCCACGGCAAACTGGCTGACACTGACGGCGACGGTGCACAAATGCTGCGCAGCTAGCGCCATTCGACGGCCAACACCGCGGTTCGTGGTGTGTCCGCTGTGCCGTGCGTGTGCTCATTGCTTGTACAGCCCTCTCGCAGTGTCCGGAGCAAGTATGGTGGGTCTGACACACCGGTGTCAATGTGTTCTTTTTTCCATTTCAAGGAGTGTACATGAGTGCATGCGTGATTTTTGCATAGGAAATAATATTTATTTTAAATACTTTTGTGCAACATTGGGTACATTGCTACCAATGTGAGTTGGTGCCCCACAGATGAAAATTAGAGAAACTCGTAAGTCCAATCACATTTACAGGGGTCCATTGAAGTGTTTGTGCTGTTTAATGTGTGGGTACATCTTGCAGTGCATTAGCACGGTGGGGCTCTGAGCTGATGTAGAACGTGGGGACAATTTTTCTTCTTTAGGGCCATAGGCAGATTATTAGAGTAGGTGCATCAAAAATCAGCTTATAATAAGTAATCTTTATTTACCTGAAATTATAAATCTTTTGGAAATAACATTATCACACAATTATTTTGAAGTTAACAAGAAATATATACAGAAGCAGATGGAGTAGCTATGGGTAATAGTGTAGCAAGCACTTTAACCGATATTTTCCTAAATACTGTGGAAAGAAATTCTTTAACTCAGACTATCAACCAAATTGTATTCTATTTTAGGTATGTAGATGATGATGGTTGATGGCAGCCACGCAGACATCGAAAATATCCACCAGAACCTAAACCAACTGCACCCTAAAATTAAATTCTCTACGGAAGTTGAGAAAGACAATAATACCATTAACTATCTAGAACTCGCAATTGGCAAAAATAATTATCGCCACGCGTTTGATACCTACAGAAAGAATACCGCTTTCCTGTCATCCAATGCCGGCCGCGGTGGCCGTGCGGTTCTGGCACTGCAGTCCGGAACCGCGGGATTGCTACGGTCGCAGGTTCGAATCCTGCCTCGGGCATGGGTGTGTGTGATGTCCTTAGGTTAGTTAGGTTTAAGTAGTTCTAAGTTCTAGGGGACTTATGACCTAAGATGTTGAGTCCTATAGTGCTCAGAGCCATTTGAACCATTTTTTTGTCATCCAATGGCTCATAAACTAACATTTTTCTATTCAGTAATTAATCGATTAAATAACGTACCATTAGGAAAGCCAGAAATTCAAAAATAACTTAATACCCTTCGTTATATAGTCTATACAAATGATTCTGACCCCAACATAATCACAAAATTGTACTGCAAATGTAAAACACCAAAGCAGAATACAGTACACAGCGAGTTTTACCTAACTCGAGTTACATCACCGGCACATAAAATAAGATACGCACCAGCATTAAGTAATAAATGAAAATTTTAAGCCGCTATTTGGTGCATCTACTCTAATAATCGTGTCGCTATCCAACTTGTGAACAGTTTAGAACTTGTATCGCCACACTTTCCCATACAACCCGTACAGTCGCATACTGCAGCTTTGAGTGGAGACGTGTAGCACCCGAACTGAGGAATTACCACATCTGTATAGGCTGCCGTTAACACCACAACACAAACGGCTGCGTTTGAAGTGGCGCCGTGACCAGGCAGCATGGATTGCCAGAGAATAGCGAAGCGTAGTGTTTGACGATGAATCGAAGTTCTGCATAGTTGACGACTACGGCGGTGAAAGTGAAATGAAATGTCATGTGGCTAGGGCCTCACATTGGGTAGGCCGGTCGCCTGGCGCAAGTCTTTTGAGTTGACTTCCGCGTCGTTGGGATGAGATTATGATAATGAAGACAATACAACACCCAGTGTCTGAGCGGAGAAAGTCTCCGACCCTATAAGGTGGCAGAATAAATGAAGGTCAGATTCGCACCTTACATGAGAGCTTTATACATCGCAACGGGAAGGTGAATATGACACCTAACTTAATTCAGCGGTTATGAGCAAATTTGCCTATCAGTATGTAATGCAAAAAGGGATGATACTCAATCGACGGTAACTAACACACCGTTCCTACATAATGCATGTTTATGAGCAGAAGGTGAAACAAGCAGCGAGAGGCGTTTTAGTTTGTAATTTAGAGGGGCGTGAGCAGAGGCAAGGTCACGCCACAGAGATACAACGGAAATCACTTAAATGGGCATCCTAAGTCAGCTCAACGACCGAACAGGTGACTCAGAAAGGGAGAGCGAGTTAACAGGCCACCTGAGGGAGGACAGGAAAGAAGGCTTTTAAAAACTGTGTTTCAGAATTCCAGATGGATACTAACAAGATCAGTGACGCATTTTCGATCACATGTCCAGCGAGTGGTACACATGTGAGAGACAACGTAAGCATTTTGACATCTGGCATAGGCACAAAACGTCCGATTAGCGGAAACGCACTAGGAAGGAGTAAACAACCGAAGTTTCGAGGCAGTTTAATGGTAGGGCCCCTGCGATTGGTAGAGAGAGTTTCCAAAAAATAAGAGGTAGGCTCCTATTGGTCGAAAAAAGCTATGACGTAAAGAACGAAAGATCCCAGGTGGGAAGACAGTTCGCCTATGCGAAAGACAAGACGGAAATTTTGAGGGGACTCTTCTCTGAACTGGCGTCTAGTGCAAGAACACTGCGTTCACAGGGCCTGACATCCAGCAAAAATTAGCTGTAGCGTCGTTGAGCTCCTACTGTGGAGAAACGAACCAGCCAATTAATTTATTCTTCTTGCAAGAACTGTGAGGGCATTAAAATATGCACGCTGCTCCAGCCATGCACGTGTATATCGCCACATTCTAAGACAAGGGTGAGCACATGTTTTTTCGCATAGCGAGAAACATAGGGAGAGTTTCTGCTGAAAAGTTCAGCAAAGGTTTTTAATAAGTTTTTATAGAAATTTCAGAGGGAGAGAGCGGCCTAGCAGACGACAGCTCATCGCAGCTTAAGGTAAATACCGCGTGCAGAGGCGTAAACTTGTTGGTTCACCAGCTTGCGTCCACTGTAAACTCGAGCGACCTTGGGTAATCTTTTGCTCAATTTGTCACTTAACTAACCATCCACCGTAGACTTGATTGTCATCCTAAAAATAGTACCGAACTTTGAACCGGAATCTGATGATTTATCGTAGTATTGGCCAACATCATAAAGAATTTGTAAGAATAATTTTGTTAAGAAACATCTAGATAAACTTTAATATTGTCGTGTTTAGGATAATTTAACTTTCTGAAAGTTAATATTTAATATTGTTGTGTTTAGGATTATTTCACTTTTGATGTTCATGAGATGAGTTATCCTGACAACTGTTTTAATTTTTTCACATGGTAAACTGTCTAAAAGTGTGTATTTGTATGCTAATATTGAGACATTAAACATGTCATTCCAACTTACACAGTTGCGCTCAGTCATAGACTAAGAAAAACCGAAAATATCACCTTACAACACAGCTGGGAATCGAACCGTGCCCCTTAGCATGGCTGACCACTCAGCTATCGAGGTGGTCACTATGGTAGTGACCTGCGGGGAGGTCTCAGTTTTCCAATGCTTTGGAGAAGAACAGCCGTGCTACTCCTGCCTTCGTGGCGTGTCGAGCCATCTGGTATGACTTCAGGTCACACCTGGTAAAGATTGACGTATCTCTGATGGCACAATGATACATTACAGACAACGAACCAGCCAATTAGTTAACTGTTCTTGCGAGAATTGAGAGGGCATTATAATATGCACGCAGCTCCAGCCATGCACGTGTAGGGAAGAGTACATGTTTTCTCCCATAACGAGAAACATAGGGAAAGTTTATGCTGGAAAGTCACCTCTCATGTGACTGTATGGTGGTGCCATTTTCCAACAGGACAATGCTCATCCACGCATGGCACATTTATGAACTGTCTGCATGATGCTGAGGTATTTCTGCGGTCACCAAAATCCACAGATCTGCTCTTGTGGTCCAGCTCGGAGGTCAACTCCTTCTCAGTTCCAGTATTCAGGATGTCAAGGACCACTTACGGGTTAGCGTTAGCGTAGAGTTGCCAGTGCTAACAAACAAGCAACACGGGTTGAAATAATCGCAAAGTGAATGTGGGACGTACGACGAACGTATCCGTTAGGACAGTGTGGCAAAATTTGGCGTTAATGGACTACGGCAGCAGACAACCGACGCGAGTGCTAACAGCACGACATCGTCCGCTGCGCCTCCGTTGGGCTCATGACCATATCGGTTGGACTCGAGGGAACCGTGGCCGTATCGGATGAGTTCTGATTTCAGCTGGTAAGAGCTGATGGTAGTGTTCGGGTGTGGCGCAGACCCCACGAATCCATAGACGCAAGTTGTCAACAAGGCAATGTGCAAGCTGGAAGTTGGCCCCGTAATGGTATGGATTGTGTTTGCATGGAATGGACTGGGTCCTCTAGTCTAACTGAACCAATCTCTGAATGGGAATTGGTTATGTTCGGCTACATGGAAACCATTTGTACCCATTCACGGACTTCATGTTTTCAGATAACGATGGAGTTTTTATGACTGACAATGCGCCATGTTTCTGGGACATAATTGTTCCGATTGATTTGAAGAACATTCTTGACAACTCGAGCGAATGATTTGGCCAACAATATCGCACGACATGAGTCACATCAAACATTTATGGGACATAATCGAGACATCAGTTTGTGCACAAAAGCTGGCATTGGCAACGTATTCGCAATTATGGACCGGTATAGAGGCAGCATAGCGCAACATTTCTGCAGTGATGAATTCTTCTCGGGTTATCAGCCGAGTGGTGGCGTCGTCTTGTCGCAACGTTTTAATGAGCTTCGTACCCATCTCCGATGCCACCATTCGGCTGATAACCCGAGAAGAATTCACCAGTGGAATACGCCGAGAAAGACTACAGAGGTCTTGCAACGACTTGTTGAGTCTGCACTACGCCGGACAGCAGGAGGTCCGATACGACATTATGAGGTATCCCATGACTTTTGTTACCTCAGTGTATATACACTCCTGGAAATTGAAATAAGAACACCGTGAATTCATTGTCCCAGAAAGGGGAAACTTTATTGACACATTCCTGGGGTCAGATACATCACATGATCACACTGACAGAACCACAGGCACATAGACACAGCCAACAGAGCATGCACAATGTCGGCACTAGTACAGTGTATATCCACCTTTCGCAGCAATTAAGGCTGCTATTCTCCCATGGAGACGATCGTAGAGATGCTGGATGTAGTCCTGTGGAACGGCTTGCCATGCCATTTCCACCTGGCGCCTCAGTTGGACCAGCGTTCGTGCTGGACGTGCAGACCGCGTGAAACGACGCTTCATCCAGTCCCAAACATGCTCAATGGGGGACAGATCCGGAGATCTTGCTGGCCAGGGTAGTTGACTTACATCTTCTAGAGCACGTTGGTTGGCACGGGATACATGCGGACGTGCATTGTCCTGTTGGAACAGCAAGTTCCCTTGCCGGTCTAGGAATGGTAGAACGATGGGTTCGATGACGGTTTGGATGTACCGTGCACTATTCAGTGTCCCCTCGACGATCACCAGAGGTGTACGGCCAGTGTAGGAGATCGCTCCCCACACCATGATACCGGGTGTTGGCCCTGTGTGCCTCGGTCGTATGCAGTCCTGATTGTGGCGCTCACCTGCACGGCGCCAAACACGCATACGACCATCATTGGCACCGAGGCAGAAGCGACTCTCATCGCTGAAGACGACACGTCTCCATTCGTCCCTCCATTCACGCCTGTCGCGACACCACTGGAGACGGGCTGCACGATGTTGGGACGTGAGCGGAAGACGGTGTGCGGGACCGTAGCCCAGCTTCATGGAGACGGTTGCGAATGGTCCTCGCCGATACCCCAGGAGCAACAGTGTCCCTAATTTGCTGGGAAGTGGCGGTGCGGTCCCCTACGGCACTGCGTAGGATCCTACGGTCTTGGCGTGCATCCGTGCGTCGCTGCGGTTCGGCCCCAGGTCACGGGCACGTGCACCTTCCGCCGACCACTGGCGACAACATCGATGTACTGTGGAGACCTCACGCCCCACGTGTTGAGCAATTCGGCGGTACGTCCACCCGGCCTCCCGCATGCCCACTATACGCCCTCGCTCAAAGTCCGTCAACTGCACATACGGTTCACGTCCACGCTGTCGCGGCATGCTACCAGTGTTAAAGACTGCGATGGAGCTCCGTATGCCACGGCAAACTGGCTGACACTGACGGCGGCGGTGCACAAATGCTGCGCAGCTAGCGCCATTCGACGGCCAACACCGCGGTTCCTGGTGTGTCCGCTGTGCCGTGCGTGTGATCATTGCTTGTACAGCCCTCTCGCAGTGTCCGGAGCAAGTATGGTGGGTCTGTCACACCGGTGTCAATGTGTTCTTTTTTCCATTTCCAGGAGTGTATAAATGAGAAAAGGACGTTGAGAAGTGAGGAAGGGGGACAGCCTCATTTCAGATTGTTTGTATTCTCCGTATACAAAAAAGTATCTACAGCTGACTCTCGGTAATTCATAATTCAAAGGACCTCATAAATAGTGAGAATAATTGAGTGTGTCTTTAAGTGTGACTTACCAATACAAATTTCCTAAAACACATAAAAATTTAAATATTATTCTGCAAAGAAGTTAGTGAACATATTCTGCTTCAGTGCTCTCCAGCGTGTTTGGTCTAGTGCATTTTCTATTGAGACTAAAGCCGAAAATATATTATTGTCTACTTCCCTTCTCAGGATCGTTGGTGTGCAACGTTTTCAGTGAAGACTTGCTACTTTTGGAGTTCACGGATAGAGCCGTAGAATCTCTTACACATATCAAGAATGCCATCCTAAAACATCAACACTTCCCTGACTTTTGGAAGGCTGCCAAGGTCCTGATGTTTAGGAAGCCAGGGAAAGACCACTCCCTCCCACAGAATTACCGACCCATCAGTCTCCTGTGCTCGCTCAGCAAGATTGTTGAGAAGGTAATATTAAAACACATCACCAGGGACTGCATCGCCTGTAACACCCTAGGATCGGAACAATTAGGCTTTAGGAATCACCACTCAACAACACAACTATTCCTCCGCGCAGTCGAACATATAACACACGGCTACAACATGAACAAAGCCACAGGGGCCGTGTTCCTGGACAGCGAAAAAGCTTTCAACCAACTCTGGCACAACGGCCTCATACGCAAACTAAACGAAGTTGACTTCCCGGACGGACTCGTACGTCTCATACACTCATATCTCACGAACAGGTGTTTCAACACTAACGTGCAGGACAAACAATCGACACAACATGGTATCCAAGCTAGAGTACCCCAGGGAAGCATCCTAGGGCTCATCTGGTTAAACCTGTACATTAACGACTTGCCAGCAACATAAAACATAACGTTAGCCATCTACGCAGATGACACAGCCATCCTTGCGCAAGATTGGAAACCGTCGAACATTAATTCACGAATACAGACGGCACTCAGAACTGCCGAGCCTTGCTTGGAACGATGGCGTATTAAAGCAAACGTTGAGAAGTGCGAAGCAGTTCTGTTTACACGCAGGCCGAAACTACTGAGCAAACATCAACACAGTAGACAGATAACACTACATACACGCCCAATACGTTTCCGAGAGAAAGTCAGATACCTCGGTGTCTGGGTGGACTGGAAACTTACATGGATAGACAACATCGAATACGTTGCCAACAGAGCGCACGCGAGGACCAAACAAATGTACCCAATGCTCAACAGGG
The DNA here is from genome assembly GCF_023897955.1 of Schistocerca gregaria. Taxonomy (NCBI): domain Eukaryota; kingdom Metazoa; phylum Arthropoda; class Insecta; order Orthoptera; family Acrididae; genus Schistocerca; species Schistocerca gregaria. The sequence continues at coordinate 477,660,344 of NC_064924.1, forward strand.
AAAGCACACTGAATAGGAGGGTATCGAGGTCCATATACATGACACTGATTAGACCTCTGATGACGTACGCAGCTCCAGTCTGGCGATATGCAGCTCCCCTTCAATGGATGCCAGATTAAAGTCTCCACCTATAACTAATGGATAATTTGGGTATTTATTTCCTACGTACTCAAGACTTTCCCTGAAACGTTCTGCGTCGTTTGTTGCGAATGCTGGTGGTCTATAAAAACACCCTAATACAATGGTCAGTCCTTGTCTGATTGTCAGCTTCATCCAGACTCTTTCACAGTCCGTCCCAGAATCGATCTCAACTGCGTTTAAACAGCTTTTAACTGCAATGAACACAGCACTCCCATAGCACCAGTCCTATCCTTCCTCAACATTGTCCAATCCGAGTTCAAAATTTCACTGCTATTTATGTCTGGTTTCAACTTTCGGTACCTAATAAAATATTGGCATTGCTACTGCTTATTTCGGAGAGTAACTCGGGGATCTTGCTACAGACACTTCGAGAATTTGTAACATGGGGTATAGCATATTTAAATCCTTTGGAATGACCTGTTTAGGCGAACTAACAATTTTTGCAGCTGGCACACCCACATCAGTATCACAAACTGGTAATTTTTCAGGAGAACGGTTTGTTTCCCGTCTGGAGGAACCTAATCTAAAAAATCCCCATGTGCACTCGACAAGTACTGTCCTACCCACATAGCTGCTTCCTGTGTGTAGTGCACCCCTGATCTATCGAGGGGTGTCCTGCAACCTCTCACCCTATAGCATAGGTCGAGGAATCTACACCATTTTCGTCACAGAGTCGACGTAGCCCATCGTTTAGATTCTCCACTGGACTTCAAACCACAGGACCCCGGTCCACCCTGGGTACGATGTTGAAGATCGTCAGCTTGGCTTCCACTCCTGAAGCGATAAGGGCCGCCTTCACCATCTTAGCCAGTCGTCGAAAGTACCCAAGGATTTCCTCGGAACGCCGAGGACAGGCATCGCTGGTGCCGACATGTGCAACAATCTGCAGTTGGCCGCACCCTGCACGCTCGATAGCCGCCGGAAGAGCCTCTTCCACATCCTGGACAAGGCCGCCCAGCAAGCATACCGAATGAACGTTGGACTTCCCCACCCTAGCCGTTATGCTCCTGAGGGGCTTGATGACCCGCCTAACGTTGGAGCTCCTAATAACTAACAAATCACTACCCCCACGTACCTGTCCAGACCTTGCTGAAGGAATGGCCGGCCACTATCCTGACAGAAGGTGCATTCTGATGCGGCTCAGCCTCCCCCCTCCCCCCTCCCCCCAGCATCAGATAGCACACTGAAACTACTAGCAAAGTGCATGGGATTTGGTAGGAGCCTGCGTCCCCCATGCAGCCTTCGCCTTGAGGCTTGAGACCTCGACACAGTCCGCCACCCACACTGAGGTAAGAGTGGGCTGGCCGGCTCAGTCGCACCTGAGGTCGGCTCAGTGACAGAGTGCAGTGACCTCCCCCACTGCACATCTAGTACATCAGAGGCTGCCCCAGGCACCTCTTCTCCACCGCATTTCAAGATGGCACTCTGCAGCTTGTTGACTGTGACCAACAAAGCTTCCAGCTGCGTTTGAACTGTGGCCAACTCCTCCTGCATCCGCACACAACAAGCAAAGTTCCTATCCATCGAGCTAATAACTGATTTACTATAAGAAACTTACGGAAACCTACTGCCACACGAGGTTTACAGCTACACTGTAGTTGGCAGAAAGGACACTCAACAATGAAAAACAATAAAAATGTATGGTAGAAGCTAGATCTGGTGCTTATTTTCCTGCTAGGGGCTATCTAGTGAATACTAAAGAATAAGCGACCTACAGTAAACTGGTAGGGGCTGTCTAGTGAATATTATTAACGAATTAAACAGTAACCTACGGTAAGCTACACCTATTTATTATAGGTGATTTATAATGTAAACAAGCGTTTACATACACGCGAAAATGACCTCATAAAATTATAAAAAGTGCAACCTTAAATGTACCGAGTCTAAATGACACTAATAAACGTAAATACTGAGTATTGTACACTGACATATGTAGGTACAAAACAAAACCTTTAGCTAACAATAAGAATTAAGAATGTAAAGCACAAATACGAATTCTACTTTATGGGAAACGATAGGCTTACAATACACGATCACTAAGGCCCACTACGAGCTAAGGAATTTAAGCAGACGGCGAGGTGAGTTTTAGCTTTCTGGTAACTAAACCGTATGTACCAGGGGCTCAGAAATTGTATTGTGACACTGATTTACGCAGATACTGTAATGGAACTCTAATGTACCACGTATTTTAAGTTTGCTTAACTGTTAACGGTCGCAGGTTGCTCTAGTCAAACGTATACAAGTGAGGTTAGAATTCACCGTCAGTGTCACTTTTCCTAATAAAACGTATAGAAACTGCTACCTTCAATGTATCGAGTTTAAATGACACTAATAAACGTGAATACTGAGTATTGTACACTAACTTAAACTGAGTAACCAACGTATTTATAATGTAAACAAACGTTTACGTACACACGAAAAATGACCTAATAAAACGTATAAAAACTGCTACCTTCAATGTATCGAGTCTAAATGACACTAATAAACGTAAATACTGGGTATTGTGCTGTGACTTAATTGATAATCCCGCGTATTTAACGTCAGTTAAGAACGTAAACAAACGTTTGCTTAGACGCAAATATGCCATAAACAGAAACTTCACTTATCTTATTCAGACGCAAATTAAAACTGAAACCTTCAATTTATCACGTCTATCTGGCACTAATCCATGTAAATACTATAGAATATATAGCAAAAACCATTCATTACTAGCTAAATTACTTACCTCGTAACGCAGCAAGCGAAAAGCGCTCGTAGCCGGCGCAAAATTGAGGGTGACCCCATAATACTCTAATTTACTTAAGAGGATGCTGTGATTTACACAGTCAAAGGCTTTTGACAGGTCACAAAAAATGCCAGTAGACTCTAGTTTATTATATAATGAATGAATAGCTTTATCTGTATCAGAACCCTTAAGAAACCCAAACTGTGACATGGGCAATATATTATTTGTAGTTAGATGCTTAAGGAGATGCTTGAACACAACCTTTTCAAATATTTTTGAAAAAGCCGGCAAATGTGAAATTGGTCTACAGTTTGATGGTATCTCTTTATCCCCATTCTTGTAAAGAGGTTTAACGTCAGCGTATTTTAACCAGTCTGGAAATGTTCCTCTGATAAGAGACTGATTACACAAATAACTTAAGATAGAACTCAACTCACACGAGCACTTTTTGATTAACTTCGTTGACGTGATATCACACCCACTAGAGTACTTAGATTTTAAGGATTTTTTTATGGATGCTACTTCTTTGAGAGACGTGTCATTTCCATTTTACTGAATTAATTTTTAAAGACTGGTTTCAGATACTCCATTACACTGTTCACCAAACTCGATAACCCCATGCTGTCAGCAACAGAAACAAAGTACATGTTAAAATGTTTGCAACACTGCATGCACTTGTTACCAATGTCTTATTTTTAGAGCTGTCAGTTCATCTTCATTTTTGGCCCCACCTATCTCTCTCTTCATTACATCCCATACAGTTTTTACGTTTTCGCCTGATGTAATTATCCTTTTCTTATAATAAAGCTGCTTTGATTTCTGGGTTACTTACTTCAGTATTTTGAAATATGCATTACAATGCTAACATCAGAGCTGTTCCTCGTCTCCTCTTTGTCCTGTGTGATATATTTATTCCTTGTGTAATCCATGGTTTATTTATTGACTTCTGTTTGATTCGAGCTACCTTTATCGGAAAACAATCATCAAAAGCTGAAGTAACTTTATTAGTGAATGATTTGTATTTTACATTTGAGTCCGAAGTATTGTAAACATCTATCTAGTTCGTGTCTATGAAAAATTTCCTAAAATTCTCAATTTTTGACTGATTTATTACCCTCTAGTACTCAGATTTAATAGATTTTTTTATCCTGGAAATTTTCAACATTTAATACCAGGTGCTGCATGTCATGATTAGATACCTCTTTTACTATTTCTATTGTGACATGAATATTTTTCCTAGACTTGTCTACAAAGATATAATCAATAGCAGTCTCAGAGCAGGTGTGTTTCAAAGAGTGCGGCAATGTTTTCTACGCCTCTGTAATGCTCCCACTGGCACTGGTGGCCATCACTTTGAGCAACCGCTACGAGACTACATTTTACTGTAACATGTAAGTTGTTTGTGACAACACCAGCCACAAATTTAAATATTGGAGACTGTTTTCTGAAAATATTTATCTGGAGTGTGACTTAGCGTGGAATCTAAAAGTGGGCGATAAGCAGTGTTGACAGGAATAAAATAACTTCTGAAATGAGGTGTTACAGAAGACTGATGAATGTTAGATAGGTGTATAGGGTGACTAGTTTAGAGGATGTGTCTTGAATTGGGCAGAAAAGTTCTCGCTGCACAAACAGACGAAAAGAAGGGATACATTGATTGGACATATCCTGGTGTATAAAGAATAATTTCTTGGTGAAAACTGTAGATGGAGACCGAGGCTCGAATACAGTAAGCAGATTCAAATGAACGTAGGTTTCAGAGTTATACAGAGATATAGATAGTTACACAGTGACTAACATGGAAAGCTGCAGCAACAAGTCTTCATACTGAAGGCTACAACAACATAACTTCTAAAAGATATACAGAAACATGAAGAAAACAGAACTGTTGTGATGAAGGAAGATGACAGCTTCTTTACAGAACTCTTAATTTATGAATCGAACTTGCATGTATAAAACAGCTTCAAACGTCTGCTTACTTTACAAATAATGTAACGTGTTAAATATTTGACGTACAAATGATAAGGCATGTAAACTCTTCACTAAATGCATCAGTGGTATCTTATATTGATGTACGAAGCACTTTGTCTATTATAGTGCCACTCACATTAACATGTATAGCTGAATACTGACTTTTTACTCTATGAACAACGATCATTTAGTAAAAGAAATACTGTCTTCCTTCCATTATTACCTGACGCCGTTAGTGAGAAAAAATTACGAAAATTTCCGAAATTATGTTTAAAGTTTGTTGGAAGTCGCTAAGTGCTTTCATTGTCAAACAGTGGATCACTGTAGTGTTGGCAGTTTGCGCGTGGAATGCTCTCAACTCCCACGCTGATATTATTAGTAACAATTAATTAAATGAAAGCATTTCGAACTGGTTTATGGTGGAGTAAATTCAATAAATTGTTGGACATACTTAACTTCACCAAGGCTGTCTCGAGTTATGTTTCTTCTGTTAACCTGGTGTTAATAATGGTCCGCGTTTAATCAACTGCTTGAATAAAACACTAGATTCGTCTCTGGCTGTTATTCAAAACAGCAAAAACCTCTTCGTGTACTTTTTTTACACAGACAATACATTTCATTCTCATTACAGTAATTCTTCAGATGAAACTCATAACTTCAGAATTCGGCCCTACTCGTACAAAACAAGACGTAAAAACTTAACAGATAGGCGCCATAACACAGTACTTTTCGACTGACTGCTCCAGAAACATAACATGGAGGTAAAAAAAGAAGGGAGGTGGCGCTATAGAATTACGCTGTACATTGTTTCGAAGTCAGTGTGGGCGGGGCCTGTCGCCATCTTAAATATCCCAAAATATTGGCAGACTGTCGTTCGCGACTGCTTCTTGTTCTTTATTTCTGTTGTGTGCACTTAACAACTGTTTAAATACTAAAAATTACAGTGCTTATTTGAACAACATAGTGTCACGAAGGCAATTGAATAGTATTTGCTCTAGTAAGACGACACATTTGGCCTCGTTAGTGTAACTTACTTTTTGCTGATATGTTTCGGATAACCAAGAAGTGATGTGCAAAGCATGCTTTCGTAATCCATTTAATTCCACTTTTACTGTATTTGTTTTGTTAGCAAATGAAGCTGGAACTCCAAAACCAATACTTGTTTGCTTACTGGTACTACTTCCTGTCCGTTACATTTTCAGTTTTCAGCTTAATGAACAACATTTTTAATTTTCACGTTCGCCAAAAAACTTACCTACTTGTTCTTTGCAAACCCATAAACGTGTGTTAAGAAGAAAGAAGCAAGGGCATGCTGTCGTATCTTGTGCTTGTCAACAAAGTGAAATGTCAAAGAAATAGAACTGAATATACACTACGTGATCAAAAGTATCCGGACACCCCCGAAAACACACGTTTTTCGTATTAGGCGCATTGTGCTGACACCTACTGACAGGTACTCTATGTCAGCGACATCAGTAATCATTAGACATCTTGAGAGAGCGGAATGGAGTGCTCCGCAGAACTCACGGACTTCGAACGTGGTGGTGCCGGCCGCGGTGGCCTCGCGGTTAAGGCGCTCAGTCCGGAGCCGGGCGACTGCTACGGTCGCAGGTTCGAATCCTGCCTCGGGCATGGATGTGTGTGATGTCCTTAGGTTAGTTAGGTTTAAGTAGTTCTAAGTTCTAGGGGACTGATGACCACAGATGTTAAGTCCCATAGTGCTCAGAGCCATTTGAAATTTTTTTTCGAACGTGGTCAGGTGATTGGGTGTCACTTGTGTCATACGTCTGTACGCGAGACTTCCACACTCCTAAACTTCCCTAGGTCCACTGTTTCCGATGTGATAGTGAAGTGGAAACTTGAAGGGACACTTACGGCACAAAAGCGTACAGGCCGACCTCGTCTGTTGACTGACAGAGACTGCCGACAGTTGAAGAGGGTCGTAATGTGTAATAGGCAGACATCTATCCAGACCGTCACACAGGAATTCCAAACTGCATCAGGATCCACTGCAAGTACGATAACAGGTAGGCGGGAGGTGAGAAAACTTGGATTTCATGGTTGAGCGGCTGCTCATAAGCCACACATGGTGCCGGTAAGTGACAAACGATGCCTCGCTTGGTGTAAGGAGCGTAAACATTGGACGACTGAACAGTGAAAAAACTTTGTGCGGAGTGACGAATCACGGTACACAATGTGGCGATCCGATGGCAGGGTGCGGGTATAGCGAATGTCCGGCGAACGTCATCTGCCAGCGTGTGTTGTGCCATCAGTAAAACTCGGAGGCGTCGGTGTAATGGTGTGGTCGTGTTTTTCATGGAGGGGCTTGCTCCCCCTGTTGTTTTGTGTGGCACTATCACAGCATAGACCTACACTGATGTTTTAAGCACCTTCTTGCTTCCCACTGCTGAAGAGCACTTCGGGAATGGCAATTGCATCTTTCAACACGATCGAGCACCAGTTCGAAATGCCCGGCCTGTAGCGGATAGGTTACACGACCATAACATCTAAGTAACGGAATGGCCTATAGAACAACTTTGGGCTGTTTTGGAGCGCCGACTTCGCGCCACCCCTCACCGACCGATATCGATACCTCTCCTCAGTGCAGCACTTCGTGAAGAATGGGCTGCCATTCCCTAAGAAACTGTCCAGCACCTGATTGATCGTATGCCTGCGAGAGCGGAAGCTGCCATAAAGGCTAAGTATGGCCAACATCATGTTAAATTTCAGCATTACCGATGGAGGGCGCCACGAACTTGTAACTCATTTTCAGCCAGGTGTCCGGATACTTTTGATGACATAGTGTAGATGTACCTTCATGCAGAATAGAGTTCTTAAAACGACTGTCAGTGCATTACTTTCTGTGTAGTTTACGCATTTTCTCATTCTGAAAATTTACTGTGATGCGGCATTCAGTGTGTGGAACAATAGCAATTTAAAGGGTAAAAAAGCGATACAAATTTTCGAAACATGTTCTAGAATTGTGCAATACTATACATGTGATTAAAGGAATAGTCTGAAACTCTTATACCCCCATAAAATGGATATTTTGCTTTAACACGTATGCATGTCGTTTTGTTAGTTATGATGACCTATAACCGAAGTAACATACAGGCCTACCTTTCCAACAGCAACCTGCTTCTTTTCCCGAAATATCCCTTGTCAGTAACTCTGTAAGTTTGCCAGGAATATCTAATCGCAATTGGAACGTACATGTGCTTTGATCATCTGCTTCTTTCTACTTTTGATTTTCAGTTTGAGGGTTTCAAAGTATTGATGACTGTCCCATGCTTTGTGGTATACCAACAATTAGTTAGGTAGTTTGAGAGTTTCATGTTCCACGTATCATTTGCACGAAAAATCTTAATGGTGTGGAACGATTCATTTTATATTAACAACAGTTATTTTTCGAAGTATGCCTCCATTTTGATCACATATTAGTATTTTTGTTTTTAATTAAAGTAGTTCATAGTCATCGCCAAGTGTACATTACGACAGTAAATAGTCTTTTGTCGAATAAAAGGCGTTGTCAAAGAGAAACGTTTTCGTTTTAGTTTCATATTTTACTTTACTGTTATCTGATATCTTATGTCACTGGGTAAGTGATCAAAATTTTTGTTGGAGCACTGTGGACCCCTGTTTGTGCAACAGACAACCTTAATATACCAAATGTTCGCCCCCGGTAGCTGAGTGGTTTTGTGAACTGCCTAATTTTGTATCCAAATAGACTACTAATAAATAAATGTTCTATAGTGTAAAAAAGCGGTCTAAAAATTTAAAAAAATTGGTTAGCGTTCAAAGCCCGTACTCGCTGCTTCGCTGGATCGAGTCCCGCTCGTCCACGTTTTTTTTTTTTTTTTTATTTCTAACACAGTCATTATCTTTACTATTTATATTACAGTTGATGTAATGGGAAAAATACGTGTAATCAGATGAACGTTTATTAAATTTACAATGTTATTTGGCAGTCTACAAATTTTTATTATAACAAATAAAAAAATAAATGGTCAGCGCGACAGAATGTTAATCCTGAGGGCCCGGGTTCGATCCTCGGCTGGGTCAGATGTATTTTCCGCTCAGGGACTGGGTGTTGTGTTGTACTAATCATCATCATTTCATCCCCATCAAGCTTAACTCCCTAAGCACTGCAGTTGTGGACTGTGCGTCTGATCCCGGCGGAGGTTACAGTCCTCCCTCGGGCATGGGTGTGTGTGTTTGTCCTTAGGATAATTTAGCTTAAGTAGTGCGTAAGCTTAGGGACTGATGACCTTAGCAGTTAAGTCCCATAAGATTTCACACACATTTGATTTTTTTTTTTTTTTTTTTTTTACTCGACGAAGTGGCGTCAAATCGAAAGACTTGCACCCGGCAAACTGTCTACCTGACGGTAGGTCCTAGTCACGCGACATGGTACTGTAATTTTGTACATCATTGTTCCTATTGAAGTGCAGTGGTCCATTTACAACAAACTTCATGAGGGAATAACTACACTGCGAAGCTGTTACATTGCTGCTCACACACCCAGCAGTAGGCAGGCAAGACGGAAAGATTGTTCACATACGTTTTGGGTCAAAGACTTTTTTTAAAGCAAGAAAAGTACACTCACACGTTTATGCAATCAGACTTACAAAAGTCACACACACACGACCGCGGATGTTCTAACGAGAATCTTTATTAAAGAGCGAGGAAATGGGAAGAATGACTAATTTATTATCAGTGGGAGGAATTTAGGACATGAGATGAGATGCTACAGCAACAACCAGGGCGGTCACGCAGCCGTGTGTTGTGCGCGGACCAGACCGTTGCTACAGTGTGGCTCGGATGTCGGAGAGTTTGCAGTTTTGAAGGCAATGGAAAAAAATACAGGAACGAATAAAAATAAACAGCGCAATCATACACTCCTGGAAATTGAAATAAGAACACCATGAATTCATTGTCCCATGAAGGGGAAACTTTATTGACACATTCCTGGGGTCAGATACATCACATGATCACACTGACAGAACCACAGGCACATGGACACAGGCAACAGAGCATGCACAATGTCGGCACTAGTACAGTGTATATCCACCTTTCGCAGCAATGCAGGCTGTTATTCTCCCATGGAGACGATCGTAGAGATGCTGGATGTAGTCCTGTGGAACGGCTTGCCATGCCATTTCCACCTGGCGCCTCAGTTGGACCAGCGTTCGTGCTGGACGTGCAGACCGCGTGAGACGACGCTTCATCCAGTCCCAAACATGCTCAATGGGGGACAGATCCGGAGATCTTGCTGGCCAGGGTAGTGACTTACACCTTCTAGAGCACGTTGGGTGGCACGGGGTACATGCGGACGTGCATTGTCCTGTTGGAACAGCAAGTTCCCTTGCCGGTCTAGGAATGGTAGAACGATGGGTTCGATGACGGTTTGGATGTACCGTGCACTATTCAGTGTCCCCTCGACGATCACCAGAGGTGTACGGCCAGTGCAGGAGATCGCTCCCCACACCATGATGCCGGGTGTTGGCCCTGTGTGCCTCGGTCGTATGCAGTCCTGATTGTGGCGCTCACCTGCACGGCGCCAAACACGCATATGACCATCATTGGCAGCTAGGCAGAAGCGACTCTCATTGCTGATGACGACACGTCTCCATTCGTCCCTCCATTCACGCCTGTCGCGACACCACTGGAGGCGGGCTGCACGATGTTGGGGCGTGAGCGGAAGACGGCCTAACGGTGTGCGGGACCGTAACCCAGCTTCATGGAGACGGTTGCGAATGGACCTCGCCGATACCCCAGGAGCAACAATGTCCCTAATTTGCTGGGAAGTGGCGGTGCGGTCCCCTACGGCACTGCGTAGGATCCTACGGTCTTGGCGTGCATCCGTGCGTCGCTGCGGTCCGGTCCCAGGTCGACGGGCACGTGCACCTTCCGCCGACCACTGGCGACAACATCGATGTACTGTGGAGACCTCACGCCCCACGTGTTGAGCAATTCGGCGGTACGTCCACCCAGCCTCCCGCATGCCCGCTATACGCCCTCGCTCGAAGTCGGTCAACTGCACATACGGTTCACGTCCACGCTGTCGCGGCATGCTACCAGTGTTAAAGACTGCGATGGAGCTCCGTATGCCACGGCAAACTGGCTGACACTGACGGCGGCGGTGCACAAATGCTGCGCAACTAGCGCCATTCGACGGCCAACAGCGCGGTTCCTGGTGTGTCCGCTGTGCCGTGCGTGTGATCATTGCTTGTACAGCCCTCTCGCAGTGTCCGGAGCAAGTATGGTGGGTCTGACACACCGGTGTCAATGTGTTCTTTTTTCCATTTCCAGGAGTGTAGATTACGATCGGATCGATTAGTACACCCTTAAACAGCGGAAGCAGGCATTTTTTATAAAACTACTACGCCTCCACACAATCAAAGGATGCTATTTGGGTTACGACCACAAAAGTGAATGGATATTCCCAACGGTCGAAACTGGGCACGGATACCTCAGAGTGATATTACGGGGAAGTATTACCGTGGTAAACCACGGAGGTATAAATGGGGTGTACCTAATTTTTTGGGCTATTTAAGACGGCGGACGTCGGCAACAGAGTTTGTGATGCAATGACGACTCCCTTCTTTCTTTACCACCATGTTACTACCACATGATTAACAGCTGACAATTGTGTCACAAAGCTCACTTCAACGATGTTACATTGGAACTGAAATGTAAACTGAGATAATAATTTCATACATTTAAAAATATGAATTATTCCAAAATATAACTGGTATTGACATTGATGATACTTTTACAAATTGCGCAAACTAAGTTGACACTCGGCGCGGTGGCTGATGGAAGCAACAATTTCCTATTTACTGTCACTCTGATCAGCCACCGCGCCGACTGTCAATTTAGTTTGAGCCAGTAACGCTTGGTTTCATTTTAATTTGGGATTAAAAATGCCTGGATGACTAGCTTTCAGAAAGCCCTTATTTCCGTATAAAAAGTATATTGAAGATTATCATTTTTATCCAGTAGGATAAAGGAATAGAAATGATGACTAAATATAATAAAAAGCACCGCAGGAAGAGCTGAGAACTGTGCTAATATCGATAAAAAGTGGTATCGAGCGTTAGGGTCAGTTTGAAATAGAGAAATCCACCCTGGGGCTATTACGCGCACAATGAGTTACGGTGCCTCAAGGTGTTACACAGTTTCTGACTTTAATACTTGTCTTAAGCCTGTAACGTAGGATTATACCTCTTAAGGAGTAGATTATAACATCTTTTCAGTTTTTAAATTGGTCTATAATTGTATGAAATATTGAAAATAAAAATTTTGTTGCTCCTTACCAGCGTCTGTTATTTCGATTGAGCAAACTCACAACTTAGAAGATATTTTGTGTGACCTTATAGGTTGACGAAACTGCCTGACAGTTGCGCCATAGCCTTGCGTTTCCCTCGGTATGCTTGATAAGGCGGACGCATTAAGGGCGTGGCTCGGTGCACGCTTGTTCTCGGAGTTTAAACTTCAGCTGCAATCGAAAATCTGTTAATCGGTGTTCAAAGTACAGGTAAATACTGTTAACACGAGAAAGTCTAACGAATATCGTTGTCTCTGCCCTTTTTTTTCGTTCTGTGAGGTATTTTAACGATGTGTGTTCTCAAGGATCAGCTATCTTGACCTATTTGTTTACTTCGGCAAAATATATCATCTACAGCCATACTCTGCAAACCACATGAAGCACATCGCGAAGAGTACCTCCAATGCTAAATGTACACTACTGCCCATTAAAATTGCTACACCACGAAGATGACGTGCTACATACGCGAAATTTAACCGACAGGAAGAAGATGCTTACATATGCAAATGATTAGCTTTTCAGAGCATTCACACAAGATTGGCGCCGGTGGCGGCACCGACAACTTGCTGACATGGGGAAAGCTTCCAACCGATTTCTCATACACAAACAGCAGTTGACCGGCGTTGCCTGGTGAAACGTTGTTGTGATGTCTCGTGTAAGGACGAGAAATGCATACTACCACGTTTCCGACTTTGATAAAGGTCGGATTTTAGCCTATCGCGATTGCGGTTTATCGTATCGCGACATTGCTGCTCTCGTTGGTCGAGATCCAATGACTGTTAGCTGAATCGGTTGGTTCAGGGGGGTAATACGGAACGCCGTGCTGGATCCCAACGGCCTCGTATCACTAGCAATCGAGATGATAGGCATCTTATCCGCATGGCTGTAACGGATCTTGCAGCCACGTCTAGATCCCTGAGTCAAAAGATGGGGACGTTTTCAAGACAACAACCATCTGCACGAACAGTTGGGCGTCGTTTGCAGCAGCGTGGACTATCAGCTCGGAGACCGTGGCTCCGGTTACCCTTGACGCTGCATCACAGACAGAAGCTCCTGCGATGGTGTACTCAACGACGAACCTGGGTGCACGAATGGCAAAACGTCATTTTTTCGGATGAATCCAGGTTATGTTTACAGCATCATGATGGTCGCATCCGTGTTTGGCGACATCGCGGTGAACGCACATTGGAAGCGTCTATTCGTCATCGTCATACTGGCGTATCACCCGGAGAGATGGTATGGGGTGCCATTGGTTACGCGTCTCGGTCACCTCTTGTTTGCATTGACGGCACTTTGAACAGTGGACGTTACATTTCAGATGTGTTACCACCTGTGGCTCTACCCTTCATTCGATCCCTGTGAAATCACCAGGATAATGCACGACCGCATGTTGCAGGTCCTGTGCGGGACTTTCTGGATACAGAAAATGTTCGACTGCTGCCCTGGCGTGCACATTCTCCAGACCTCTCACCAATTGAAAACGTCTGATCAATCGTGGGCGAGCAACTGGCTCGTCACAATACGCCAGTCACTACTCTTGATGAACGGTGGTATCGTGTTGAAGCTGCATGGGCAGCTGTACCTGTACACGGCATCCAAGCTGTGTTTGACTTAATGCCCAGGGGTATCAAGGACATTATTACGGCCAGAGGTGGGTACTGATTTCTCAGGATCTATGCACCCAAATTGCGTGAAAATGTAATCACATGTTAGTTCTAGTATAATATATTTGTCCAATGAATACTCGTTTATCATCTGCATTTCTTCTTGGTGTAGCAATTTTAGTGGCCAATAGTGTAAATGTCGTGTGACTAGGGCCTCCCATCGGGTAGACCGTTCGCCGGGTGCAAGTCTTTCGATTGGACGCCACTTCGGCGACTTGCGCGTCGATAGGGATGAAATGAAGATGATTAGGACAACACAACACCCAGTCCCTGAGCGGAGAAAATCTTCGACTAGCCGGAAATCGAACCGGGACCCATAGAATTGACAGTCTGTCGCGCTGACCACTCAGCTACAGGGGGCGGACACCTCCAATGGTACCACTAATTAGTACATTTTTATGCTCCATTTTCACACGGAGAGCAGGAAGAATAACTGCTTAAAATGCCTCTGTAATTAGCCTGATCTTGTCTTCGCGATTCCTGCGGGAGCAATACGTAGAGGCTTTTAGTATATTCCTATAGTCCTTTCTTAAGGCTTCTTCTAAAATTCTGTATATAGGTTTTAAGAATAGTTCGCTACTATGTTGAAGCGTCTGCATTTCAAGTTTTTAGCATCACTTTGAAGCTCTCCCGCAGGTCAAACAAACATGTGGCCCTCCATGCTGCCCTTCTCCGTGTACGTTCTGTACCACTGTTAGTCCTAATTGGTACGGGTCCCATACACTTGAGCAATATTCTAGAATGGCTTGCGAAAATGTGGAACGGTTACATTTAAAATGGTAGAGGACGATTATACTTAATTTCAGTCTCCGTTCCTCTAAGCATTAACTTTATTTTCCATTTAACTGTCGTTTACTCTCAACTTTTCTTTAGAACCTAATCGCAGCATTTAAAGAAACGCGCAACGCAATACTGTCTTTCAAATTTAGCAGGATTAATTTAGGGAATAGAATATGAAGTTTGATTTCATTAATCTCTCAATTTAGCGTACCACAAATACGTTAAATAAGTGGATAGCATCGTATTATAGAAATCGTGGAATATTTTAACAAACGAGACAAAAGACTTATTCAACAGCCAGATTATCTGCCGACCTAGTCTAATCACACAACAGTATTGAATTATTAATAAATTCTGATCCTCTGGATTACATGAACCTTTAATGAATTACCTTAAGGCATCAAATCCACATACTGTTGTGGGGTGGTCAGGATGGTCAAAGGAAACGGGAATTCGGCAAACTAATGTACATTTTTATACTTGCACTTTCCACGACAGCCAGAATAAATATTCTACTACTATTGCTAGACACTAAACAAAATCCAGTGACTATTCGGCGGAGAGTATCTGCGCTAGGTCTAAAAGATAGACCGTGAACTGATCAGCACGAGGACGCATAAGGAGCAAGGAGTACAATGAAAACCCCGGCTATAGCTTCGTGAAAAACTGTCAAACATACAAATAATCCTCGAAGGCTGAAGGCGTTGGCATTTAACGACAATTTCATGTGAGGCTGATTTAAATGTGATCAAGTACAACAAATCGCGAAAATACTTTAAAGTATAAACTGGGCTATTGCCGAAACACCAAATAATTTAGAAAAAACAGTGGTAGTATATTTTTAATATGTTCACTCCAAGTTCAAATCCGGAATCCCACAATGAAAAGACATTAATTTACAACGGAAGATTCAGAAAATGGGCTTAGATTAGGTTTTCAACCACGTGGCATTGTGGCTGTGCAAAGCCATAGAGTTTAAGTTCTAAACTTACGGGTCTCACAGTTACTTTTAATAACTGTACTACATATTTTTAGAATAAATACACTACCAAAGCGGCCTGGGAAGCTAAGTCTTTTCTGTTCTGCTGTACATGTGGAACCTAACTCATTCATACACAAATTATTTCTATCAAAGCTCATGAACAAATCAAAACTGCAAACTCGCAGTTCTCACAATTCCGTCTAATAAATTTACTATATATTTTTAGAATGAATAACTGCCATGTCAACCTGAGAAACTGTCTCTTTTATTCTACATCGCACGTGGAACCTAGCTCATTCAAGTCTTCAATATTCATACCAAAATTCAAAAAATGACATTGAAACTTCACACGAAATTTTTTACCACCCTAACTAATATGAGTACCCCTGATTCTAAAAGAAACTGCAAAGAAATGACAGAAATTGGCACCATAAATATTTCAAATATTCCCATCCGTGGGCAACCTACAGATCGGTCCGTACTTAACAAGCTCCAGCCGAACAGTAATCCTTTTAGCCCCCAGCCCAACGACTTCCGCTACCCCTGTAGTGGAGTGGGATACCAAAAATTCGGACGTCGTACCCGCCAACCTAACTCTTTCGTGTGCTGTTGTACCACCTCTGATATCCAATCTACACCCCCCTGCCCTTCTGTTTCCCCTACGCCAATTGACAAAACTGGAGGAGCAGACGAAAACTGCGGTAGCAGAAAGGTACTGGCTACTCTCACAAAAACTCACGTTCGCTCGTTTCAGTTATGCCCAACAAGTTAAATAATGGAACAAGGACGTGGGTGTGATTCAGGCTCCCACTTCTTTGTAACACAATAAGGGGAGGAGAAGTCATATTCAAGTAAACGACTGACTTCCTTCTGAGAATAGACAGTACTTCATTATAGATAAATTCATCATCTATGAAAATTATTAGTTTATTATCAGTATTTGCAGTCATATCATTCATATACAACATGAAAAACAAGGGCCCCAACACACTTCCCTGGAGCACACTGAAGTTACTTCTACATCTACTAATGTCTGTCCATCCAGACAAAATGGTTCAAATGGCTCTAAGCACTATGGGACTTAACATCGAGGTCATCAATCCTCTAGACTTAAAACTGCTTAAACCTAACTAACCTAAGGACATCACACACATCCATGCCCGAGGCAGGATTCGAACCTGCGACCGTAGCGGTCGCGCGGTTCCGGACTGAAGCGCCTAGAACGACTCGGCCACAGCGGCCGGCAATCCGAGACATCATGCTGCATCTGCCCTGCTAAGAGCTCCTAAGTTCAGTCACGAATTTCGCTTGATACCACATACGATCGCACTTCCGACAATAGGCGTAGTTGTATACTGAGTCAATGTGTTAGTCACCGTATGTAACCCTATTTAGAAAGCTAATGGTTTTAGAGCATAAATGAGATGGACAGCGCATGATTTAACTAAATGTAATACTTCATCAGGGTCAACTGATGCGTCCGTTTCTTTTGTATGTGGATTACGGAGTACCCGCAAATTTTTGATTATGGCGTTTACAGTCAACATTTTTTGATTGTTATGTTCAAGCATTGAGGATCGTGTGGTTAGAAGAGAAGATATGTGACAAGAGGTAATATTTCGTTCCTCAAATTTTAAAAATACGAAAAGTTTGCCGACGCATTTATCGAAATAAAAGCTATTGAATTATATCGTTACTGAGCAGATGCAATCATCTTTTATTCGCGACTGTTTATGTTTAGCTAAGTCTGCAGAATTTCATTTACTGGTTGGTTGGTTGGTTTTGGGGAAGGAGACCAGACAGCGTGGTCATCGGTCTCATCGGATTAGGGAAGAATGGGGAAGGAAGTCGGCCGTGCCCTTTCAGAGGAACCATCCCGGCATTTACCCTGAGTGATTTAGGGAAATCACGGAAAACCTAAATCAGGATGGCCGGACGCGGGATTGAACCGTCGTCCTCCCGAATGCGAGTTCAGTGTGCTAACCACTGCGTCACCTTTGGTCGGTTCCATTTACTGCAGATTCAGTTGATCAGTTCATGACTTGAACGAGAAATATGGTAAATTCTTGGTTATAGTTATTTACTCAACAAACTTTCATAGTAACTTTTGGAGTTACATTTAGTAAGACCCTACGTCACAAGCAAATAGCCAAACTAAAAAAAAATGTTTATATTCACCTCGTTCGCGTCTACGATTATTTCGAATTAATTAGTTAGTCGCGCTTAGAGGAGACGATAAGTCGGAAACAGGCGCAATGAAAATACTGTTAAAATGTTAAATTATATGAATGAGCGTCGAACATGTTCGAAAGAACAGACATCACACGGAATACGCAACTGTGAGACAAGATGTAAATTGAAGGTTCAGGGGGGAGACAGGAAAGGAAAGGAATTATTGATGTGAGCTGCTTCGGGATTTTATGTGGGATCAGCGGCGACAAGTTCAAAAATGGTTCAAATGGCTCTGAGCACTATGGGACTCAACTGCTGTGGTCATCAGTCCCCTAGAACTTAGAACTACTTAAACCTAACTAACCTAAGGACATCACACACATCCATGCCTGAGGCAGGATTCGAACCTGCGACCGTAGCAGTCGCGCGGTTCCGGACTGCGCGCCTAGAACCGCGAGACCACCGCGGCCGGCGGCGACAAGTGAAAATGTGTGGCAGACCGGGAGTCGAACCCGGGATCTCCTCGATGGGCGAAGAGTCCACCACCTCCAGTGCGGATGCACAAGTACATTCGACCTCCTGCCGCAATCTCGAAGTAGTGAGCTTGGAGGAGATGGACGCTGTCTGTGAACGTGTGGCGTCCTATGAAGTGCGAGGTCGGACGACAGGCGGTCCGAGATGGTCGGCGCAGTTGCGATAAGCAACGTATCCCGATGGTGCAGTGCTTAGTGCAACAGCCTAGTGAGCCCCCTGTGTTCACTTTCACCTGGCTGTGCTTTGCACTAGGATCCACGGCACATATGACATAGCATTCCGCAGCTAGTTTTCCCTGTATGAATTTCGTTTTCAAGAGGAGAAATGTCAATGGCACCTGCATAGACTGCGTAAGAAATGCAAAATTTCTAGGAATGAATACTGATTCTCAGCTGAAGTGATATGAACATACAAAGGTACTCGCAAACAGTATGTCATCAGCATGTTATGCCCTTAGAATCCTATCATCAGTGTGTAACATGCAGTGTCTTTTAGTTACATATTATTCATATGTACACACAATTCTTAGCTATGGCATTCTTTTTTGGGAAAAAATGCACAAAATATGAACACAATTTTCAAACTCCATAAAAGAGCCATAAGAATAATAACCAAAAATACTAGTCGAGCTCATTGTAAAGATATGTTCTGAACACTGGGGATTTTAACTGCCCCATGTGAATATATTTACCAGTAAGTTGTACACATCAAAAATAACATTGGTAATTACTGCACAAACATCTCTGTCCATGACCATGCAACAAGGGATAGACTCAGCTTACATTTACCAAGAAAAAATAAACATGACACGCAAAACAGCAAATAAAACTGTACAATGAATTACCAAAAGAGATTAAATAAACTGCAAAAACAAACTTATTTAAAAAGGCCGCTAAAAATTACCTATACATTTTATACGTTGAAGGATTAATTAGCTAAAACAGAGTAGTGGTTTGATAAGAAAGGCTATACAAATAAACATAATAATGATTATAAAATATCCAACATTCCATATAACATCTTCACTTTGTTTCTTTTTCTTCATTTTTTCCTTTCTAGAAGTACTTACCCCTAAGCTATGCATAGCACAATACTAACAGCTCTTCCTCTTTCTGAGCTCAACATCTCACTCATTATGGACGGATGCTGACTCAGATTTCAGGATAGCAAATAGAAAGTAGCATTACAGAAAATGGCCCACAGGTCACCAGTGTGTGTGTGTGTGTGTGTGTGTGTGTGTGTGTGTGTGTGTGTGTTGTGAGTGAAGTATTATGAAATAATGTGTGTATAGCGTGTGCAGTGACTGATAGTGACATATGAGTGAACAATGTGGCATTATATTAATTAATAAGTTAGTTCTAAAAAAAGTATTGTATACCAGGAGTAAATCTAATGATTGTCTCTAATTAGAAGTCTATAAATATATGTGTAAACGAATTAGCTTATTTTAAATTGATCTAAATTTATAAATACTTTGAAACGTCCTATATCCTTGTAAAAAGAGGTCTAAGTTACCAAGAAAAAATAACATGACACGCAAAACAGCATTTTCTACCAAGAAATAAAACTGTACTACTACTACTACTACTACTGAAGCATTCACCCTACACCCCTGCTATGACTGATATCTAGCAGCAGAACTCTTTTCTTTCTAATTGACTTTTCAACCGACCTAGTCTGAAAGTTGTTCGTACGAGACTGCTCCACTCTGCTCAATAACAATGTTTTTTATCATGACGTCGTCTGAGTGATGACTCTATTTTACTCCCTAGTACCCTATCTGACACTGAAATTTAGAAATTGCTACCTCTGATATTCTCTCTCCTCTAATCCATTTACTACTTACACCCCACTTCAACTTTCTTCTCCAAAAATTCAAACTACCGGAGGCTTCATAACTACTCGTCCAATACCAGTCAGCACGCCGACAGGTGAGGGTAGAAAATTGTTTTTTGGTTATAAAATAAAAAAATAATTGTATAAAATGGTGAAACACAGATACAAGGAACAGTGAAGATAGTACACATAGGGCTGAAACATGTGCAATTTTTCTTTGCGGCAGGGAAAGTAAGAAGAGCTACAAGATCCGAAACATGATTATATAGTATCATACCTTGCGAGACGGCTGTGGAACCTAACTTTTCTTTCAGCTTCTGGCATCGTTCTTTCTGCATTTTCGCTTCGTGTACTTTTCAGTTGGATTCCTGCAGTGAAGAGAGGGTACCGTTCGCTCAACGTGACGTTGGTGTTGTGGTCTTCAATCCGAAGACTGGTTTGATGGATCTCTTCAGTCTAATATATCCTGTGAATGCTCTTCATCTCGAAATAACCATCTCATGCTACAGCCATTTGGACGGGCTTTCCATACACAAGCGTTGGTCTGGCTCAACAATCCCCCCCCCCCCCCCCTCCCCCCTGACATACACACACAACTTCCCTCCTTTACCAAACTGACGCTTCCTTCATGCCTCATGATGTATTTTATCAACCGACCCTTCTTTTAATCGAGTTGCGCTATAAATTTCTTTTCTACCCGATTCTGCTCAGTACCAGTTTAGTACTTACCTGACACACCCGTCAAACTTTTAACATTATTCTGTAGCATCGTATTAAAAAAAATTCTACCCTCGTCACGTCTGAACTGTTTGTCATTCGCGTTTAATTTCCACACAAAGTGCATAAAATAGAGCTGCATATCCTCGGGAAATACAACGGCGTGAACAACACAGGAAGACCATCTTGGTTAATATTACAACGCCAGATCAATAAGCGATCGAGACCGTTCCTCGCACAGCTTCTGAAAAGGCTGCTACCCGTTTTCATGAGCGATAGGTTTGTCTGGACTCTCCACAAATATCCCTCAGAAGTGGTTCCATCCACGGTATGTCTGTCTGTATCACTGAGGCACTCAAGCCATTCCATCACGGCAAGGCCAATGGCACCTTATGTGAGGTATAACTGCAGCGTAGACTCGCACTTGAGTTGTACCAGTTCCGTGACTGTCATCCGTGGAAGTTGTTCGCCAACATTTTAAGTGTATTGTGGTGATTATCATTTAATGTGTTAGTATTTCTACTGGCATCATTAATTCACACAATACGGGGCCATGAATAAGCTTGGTTTAGGTAGCAGTATTAATACTGACAAAGCCTGATAATTAATTCCTGCAATGCGTGCCAACGTCAGGTGCACCTCACCATTGAAAGCGTGCTGAGTAATTTGCCGCCGAAGGGCAAACTTTCTGCGTGTGTGTTTCGTAAATTAAAGCTGTGTATCATACATGTCATGTTTTGAAAATAGACTATGTGATCAAAAGTATCCGGACACCACCGAAAACATACGTTTTTCATATTACGTGCATTGTGCTGCTATCTACTGCCAGGTACTCCATATCAGCGACCTCAGTACTCATTAGACATCGTGAGAGAGCACAATGCTACGCTCCGGGTAACTCACGGACCTCGGACTTGGTCAAGTGATTGAGTGTCGCTTGTGCCATAAGTCTGTATGCGAGATTTCCGCACTCCTAAACATTTCTAGGTCCACTGTTTCGCATGTCATAGTGAAGTGGAAACGTGGAGGGACACGTATAGCGTTCAGGCCGACCTCGTCTGTTGACTGACAGAAAACGCCCACAGTTGAAGAGAGTCGTAATGTGTAATAGAGCGACATGTATCCAGGCCATCACACAGGAATTCCAAACTGCATCAGGATCCACTGAAAGTACTATGACAGTTAGGCGGGAGGTGAGAAAACTTGGATTTCATGGTCTAGTGGCTACTCAGAAGCCACACATTACGCCGGTAAATGCCAAACGACGCCTCGCTTGGTGTAAGGAGCGTAAACATTGGACGACTGAGCAGTGGAAAAACGTTGTGTGAACTGACCAATCACGGTACACACTGTGGCGATCCGATGGCAGAGGCTGTGGGTATGGCGAATGCCCGGTGAACGTCATCTGACAGGTGTGTAGTGCCAACAGTAAAATTCGGAGGTGGTGATGTTATGCTGTCGTCGTGTTTTTCATGAGGAGAGTTTGCACCCCTTGTTGTTTTGCTTGGGACTATCACAGCACAGGCCTACATTCATGTTTTAAGCACCTTCTTGCTTCCCACTGTTGAAGAGAAATTGCATCTTTCAACACGATCGAGCACCTGTGTGGAGTGGTTATATGACAATAACATCCCTATAATGGACTGGCCTCCACAGATTACTGACCACAATCCTATAGAACACCTTTGGTATGTTTTGGAACGCCGACTTCGTGCCAGGCCTCATCGACCGACATCGATACCTCTCGTCAGAGCAGCACCCCGTGAAGAATGGGTTACCATCCCCCAAGAAACCTTCCAGCACCTGATTAAACGTATGCCTGCGAGATCGGAAGCTGTCATCAAAGATAAGAGTGGGCCAACTCCGTATTGAATTCCACCATTACCGATGGAGAGCGCCACGAGCTTGTAAGTGGCTCTGAGCACTATGGGACTCAACTGCTGTGGTCATCAGTCCCCTAGAACTACTTAAACCTAACTAACCTAAGGACATCACGCACATCCATGCCCGAGGCAGAATTCGAACCTGCGACCGTAGCAGTCGCACGGTTCCGGACTGCGCGCCTAGAACCGCGAGACCACCGCGGCCGGCGAACTTGTAAGTCATTGTCAACCTGGTGTCCGGGTACTTTTGATCACATAGTGTATTATCTATATTTATCACGTAGTCCAACTCCACGGTGCAGACCTGACGAATATTCACTGTCGACTGGTCTCAGCGTCATCCTCTGCCAATGGTGACCACCTTATGAGGTGGGGAGGGTGTAGGTTCAGCTCTCGGAGTTGTTGGTTCTCTCTGCCGTTGACAGCTTTTCAGACTTTAAAGTCAAACTTTTCTTTCAAGTAGCTCCTCTGTTGACATCAAAAGGACGAACCCCATTGCAGACAGAGTTACTCATAAATGTCTCCAGGGTTTCAGGAGATAACTTCAAAAAATTTATAGGCATACAGAAAATTTCACATATCAGTGGGCAGAGTATCTGTCTAAGTTTTTGACTTATACTATCGGCGGTCAATGTGGCCACCGTTAGTGATGCGGCAATTTATTGAAGTCGCTGACACGAAATGCCTAGGCAGAGACGGCAACAGCACTCTTTGGAAATATGTTCATTGGGTTCCGTAACTGCACTGCCTATCTAATTCATCCGCAGCTGGTACTCTTCTGCCTAGGGTTGCTGCCTTTGGATCACAGGGTCCCGGGTTCGATTCTCGGCCGGGTCGTGGGTGTTTTTCTGCCCGGGGACTGAATGCTTGTGTTGTCCTCATCATTTCGCCATCATTCGTGAAAGTGGTGAGATTGGATTGTGGAAATTTGTATGAGCGCTGATAATCGTGAAGCTGAGCGCCCCACAAACGAATTGTCGTCATCATATCTGAACTAATTCGATGCTACAGAAGGGAGCTGGTGATTTATTTGCATGTTCTCTCAAAGGTGCGCCACAGTGGTTCAATCTACAATTACGTGACTGTGAGTATTGCTAATCTAAACTTGAAAAGATATTACATCCAGTGATGTGTGTCATTTTACTACATGTTTTGTAGTTTCTTCCCAGTCGTCCTCTCAAACTCCGGAGGTTCTTACGAATAACGCTGCACAGGAAATTGTACCTGGATCATTCACATGCTGGTCAAGTTCAAATGGTTCAAATGGCTCTGAGCACTATGGGCCTTAACATCTGAGGTCACCAGTCCCCGAAAACTTAGAACTACTTAAACCTAACTAACCTAATGACATCACACACATCCATGCCCGAGGGAGGATTCGAACCTGCGACCGTAGAGGTCGCGCGGTTCCAGACTGAAGTGCCTAGAACCACTCGGCCACATCGGCCGGCTGCTGGTCAAGCATGCAGACAGCTCCGCTGTGGATGTGGGTTGGTTACTCCATAGAACTTTTGAATTTATGAGGAAAAACAGTAGCAAATTATGAAACATGAACATTCTGAATTTTAATTTGAATCTTGAAAATAGAGATGCGAAATTGTTATTTAAATTTTCCAATAATTGTGTTTCTTTTTCAGACACTACATTTTCTGTAAAAGAGTGGGTTCAGCAAATTTATTTGTGCTTTTTTTTTGAGAAATATACTAGAACATGCAAGAAAACAGGAATGCACAGAAAATATTTTCAAAATAAGAACAGATCTGGTAATGTAATGTCCACAGATCCCAAACGACATTTCCCTTGTGGTTGTGGATTAGGTGAATAAAAAGCATATTTATATTTAAGGGGAAATTAAACTTGTCATAAAATATTAAATATTCAGTACGCTTAGATGCATTTTTTCCAGTTCATCATACTACGTACACTGAAGATTTACTTTTCTCAGAGGCTATTTATCATATATTCAGTCATCTAGCAGCTACATATCACTAAGGGGGATATTTTAATAATAATTTCCTATGTAGCAGAATTGATAGTTTCTTCTTAACACCATGTCTCGCAGAAATGAACATGGAAAATTTAAAACATAGTTAATTGTGAAAAGAAGCATATGTTGCCTTCTTGAACATTACAGAGCTGCCCTTCCCCAACTCTCTTTCGAAGATTGGTCTCAGTTCTGCTAAAACCGACATAAAAGTCATCAATATGTTATAGTGACTGCCCATGCTACGGCAGCTTTTGACTTTGACTGTTGATTGGCCTTTCCTTGTTTTTTACTTCACTTCTTCTATACGGTTGCCTGTTTGGAACGTAATGTTCACTTGGGAATGACATCTCGTGTTAAAAAGATATCGAGGTTGATACTTCAATAAACGCGTGGCACGAAATTTTCTCCCTAAGTAGATGATTTGGGATATAGAGCAACGCTATATATACAAAAAAACAGGGGCATGTTGCTTCTTGTAGTGCATACATATTGTCGAAATAGCTGAGTAGTGCAGTCACAGTGATGTAATGGTCAGTCTGCTTTCGGCTGCGGTGCGGCGAGGACGTCCGATGCGCCCCGCCGTGCGCTACCGTGAGCGCTTGCTTGTGTTTACCTTCTCGCGGCGCGAGTTGTATTAGTTCCAAGTTCAGTGCGACTATGGCACACACATGGCGCCACGATACGATCAAAATTACTTTCCAAACAGATCACGCTCGTCCTCAAGCCTATGAAATAGAACAGTTCATACGCGACGATCTGCGTTTAGATCCGGCGACTGTCGTCGGAATACATTTTTCTATAACGGCGAGCGTGGTTTATGTTAAAATGATCTGTGCAGAGGTCTGCGCGACAGTGGTGTCTAAATATTCGAACTCACTCACATTCAAACATTCTGACGGGCATATCGGTGCAGTGACGGTGGATCATGCAGGCATGGGCCTAAGGACTGTAAGGGTTTTTGAGCTCCCCTTCGAGGTCCCAGAGGAAGTTGTCAAGGACGCCTTCCGACCATATGGCAATGTCATCAGCCACGTTGCAGAAAAGAGGCAAACTTTTTCGACGTATAAGGACTACAATGGTGTGCGCCAAATTAAACATGTGCTCAAGAAACACGTGCCGTCCTATTTGAACATCGGTGGCTGTCGTGTAATCATCATGTACGACGGTCAATCGCGGTCCTGTTCCGGATGTGGGCAGGAAGGCCATGTTAGATCGAGCTACTTACAACGTAGAATTACGCAGACATTAGTGGGAGACTCCGTTTCCCCAATGGGGACGACAATCCTGCCCCTCACATACGCTCAGACGACGATGGCACCATAGATGAGGATGAAACGGTCGATCGAGCACATCCATCGACGTCAGAGGGACCAAGGGAGGAAGAGGAAGGACCCCGATGCCAACCCTTATGTCGCCCCCACCACAGCAACAACAGCAGCAACAGTCCCATGGAATCTAGACGCAACGTAACATCCAGAACGCGATGGACGTGGACGCGAACATTGTCCCGACTTCGGCTTTCCTAGCGGAAGGTGATACGACGCTGTATTGCCTTCCACATTACGATAAGGATGTCCACGTTCGAAAGCAACGTTCGCCTCGACGACGCAAGCGACGTCGGCGGACCCCTTCTGATGATTGCCTCCTACACAC
Source organism: Schistocerca gregaria (assembly GCF_023897955.1). Taxonomy (NCBI): domain Eukaryota; kingdom Metazoa; phylum Arthropoda; class Insecta; order Orthoptera; family Acrididae; genus Schistocerca; species Schistocerca gregaria. The sequence goes on from NC_064924.1 coordinate 477,686,719, forward strand.
GGCCGGTCCAGAAGGTGACATCTCGTCCGACGGCATGGATGCTGTCCCTGCTGAGGATCTAAGTGGTGTAGACGGATCACTTGCCCATACTGCGAGTGCCCAGTTACTTCTTGCACCACAGATGCAGCAGCTCGCGTCGATGGATGGCGCTCCGTCTACCTCTACCAAAGACGACGTGCGTGAGAGAGATTTAGGTGCCGATCAACTACACAGCATCGTGTTGCACCTACTGTGGTCGGACGATGTTGGGGAACTTCCTGGAGAGGGCACGGATGACAGGGGAGGGGGTGGCATTGGGAATGCCACTCCTAGCGTGAAAGACTCATAATTTGTAACGGGTTCGGTGGGTCCGGTATCTCTTGCGGTTATCTTCGATTGCCATGGCGTCTACCCTAGGTGGAGAGGCTAGGCAGCACACTTTTCGCCTCGCCACAATCAATATCAAGGCGATAAGGGCACCACACAAACTGACAAGGCTACAACGCATGCTCGATGCGGCGGACATCGACGTGGCCCTCTTACAGAAAGTATGTGTCGCTAGTTTCCCTGACTTCTACGGATATACCGCCCACATCTCCCACGCCTCTTCTACCGATTGTGGTGTGGCTGTCCTGCTACGGGAAGGCTTGCCGGCTACGGACGTACTGCACTTACCGAGTGTGAGAGCCATGGCCGTAACTGTCAAATGTGTACGACTCATGAATGTATATGCCCCTTCAGGAACAGGGAGACGGAGAGATCGGGCCCGCTTTTTTTCTGAAGATATTGCGCGTCTATTTGTGGGCCGCATGGACGATATGGTGATTGGAGGAGATTTTAACTGTACATTATCTCCTTCTGATCAGCAGCCACATCACGTCCCTTGCGCGGAATTGGAAATGCTAGTGCGTGATCCCCACCTGCTCGACACTTGGCGCCACATCCATGGCCCAGCTCCTGGCTACACCCATTATACAAGTCATTCGTCCAGTCGGTTAGACAAGATTTATGTCACAAGCACCCTTTCAACGGCGACGAGAGGAGCAGAGCTCTGGCCCACTGCATTCACCGACCACACAGCCTATATTTGCTCCATTGCCCTCCAACTTGCACGTGTGTGGCGCAGTAGCCCCCCCCCCCCCCCCTGGAAACTGAACGTCGCCCATATGGACGAGCCGGCATTTAAAGGTGCTATAGAAGAGTCGTGGAACGCGTCCTTACAACGTCGTGGTCGTTACCGATCGACCCTCAGTTGGTGGCTTGAATGTGCGAAGCCTGCTCTTAGTCGCGCCTTCATGGCTTACGGCCGGGAAACGGCGGCATGGAGGAGGAGCACAGTAAACTTTTATTACACCGTCCTACGGGAATGTCTTGCTATGGAGCCCTCACCTGACAGGCAGATCATGGTCAGTCGCGCGAAAGCGCAGCTCGTCTCCTCAACACACCATCATTTACAGGGCGCTGTTATACGGTCGCGAGCTCCAGACATGGTAAAATCAGAAAGGCCATCTATGCACCAGGTGCTCCAAGAGCTTAGGAGGCGCCGTAGGGCACTGGTAACCGACATGATAACGGACGACGGTCGTCACGTGGTAGAACAAGCAGATATAGCAGAAGCCTTCTATGGACATTACGCTCACCTTTATTCATCAGTGCTCTCTGATATGGCGACGGTAGACTCCGTGTCAGCACATGTCCACGGTACAGTTCCACCAGACATGGTACCGACTTTACTGGAAGAAGTGACAGAAGAGGAAGTGCTCGACGCCATTGGTAAAGGTGCTCCCCATAAATCACCAGGAATCGACAGATTACCATTAGAGTTCTATCGAGCCTTTAAACAAATGTTGGTACCGTGTTGGGTTGTAATTTTTCAGGAATTGATGTCCCCGGGTATACCGTTGCCTGCACCGTTCTTGGAATGACTGATTGTCCCCATCCACAAGCCGAAGGGACGGAGTCATGTTCGCGATTATCGCCTCTTAACGTTATTGAACAGCGACTTTAAGATCTTTTCGAGGTTGCTATCAGAACATATTCGCAGCACACTACTGCACGTCCTGTCCAGCGATCAGACGTCCTTGGGGGGACCTAACAACATCAGAACTGCGTTATGTCGTTACAGAGATCTCATCTCCCTTGCACGGGCGAGACGTTTGCCTGCATTCCTGGCGTCTATTGACTTTAGCCAGGCTTTTGACCGTGTGGGCCACACTTTCCTCACGGCCGTTCTACGGCGCATGGAATATCCCGACCCCTTTATCACAGTGTTGACACGCCTTCTGCATGGTGGTACTTCTCGAGTTCTTGTTAATGGAAGACTGACGGCACCCATACCGATCCGCCGATCAGTACGACACGAATGTCCAATATCAACATTGTTATTTGCATTGGCCTTAGAACCTTCGTTGTGTGGTCTCCGAGACAGGCTCACTGGGATACAATTCGGCGGCTCCATCTATCGCTGCACCGCATATGCGATATGGCGACGGCTTTGGACTGGATTGCAACCTACAGTACAGCTTCTGGTAGCCAAATCAACGTTGACAAGTCCGTCGCCTTGAGCGTTGGGAGTGGGCTACCGCAGGAACACATTGCCCCCTTACGCTTCAGTGGTACTGACCGCTGCTTGGGCTTAGATTTCATGAACGACATGCGACGCGCGACGACGTTCAATTATCGACGCCTTCTTAACAAAATTCGGACCGGAATTGCGAATCAGCGATTGCGATCCCTCAACTTCGTTCAGCGGGCGTATTATGGCAATGTATAACTTGCGTCCTGCATACCGCATGTCGCCCAAACGCTACCCATTCCGAACCCCTTGGCGCGTAGCGTTATGGCAGCGCTGGGATACTTCGTCACCGCTGGTATGTTACTGAAGATCAGATACGTATTGAAACGACCCCTTAGAAAAATTGTACACGACTGTGCTTAAACTGACACACAATAGTTTTTAGCGCAACGCAATCTGACTTTCAATAATCCCTACAAAAGAATGGCCCTGACTAACATTAACCTATACCTTTCACAAATCACTTACCTCACAAAAAATCTTCGTTACTCGAACTACTGCAATACAGCGAGCACCACTACTGCTAGCTAAATAAAAGATTCAAACTACTGAAGGCACTAACTACTGATAGGCATAGTTAGCGAATGAAAGATTTTAATAGAGAACAAACAATGTATTTACCTTAATAGTCATAATATATATATCAGTTCATGACACCAATTCTTACAAATTTCAAAACTCCGCCATCTCTCTCCCCACATCCACCACTGCTGGCGGCTCACCTCCAACTGCGCAACGCCACGCGCTGTTAACATCCAGCTGCCGCTGCCCAACACTACAATGGCGAGTATCACAACAATGCCAACCAGCCACAGACTGCACATGGCACAGCCAGTGATTTTCATACAGAGCGCTACGTGGCGGCGGCGTTACCAATTAAAAAAACCCTAAACATCCTACTTACATAGCCCCCATGCTCCCCACAAAAAAATTACAAATTGTTTTGGGCAGTGGCCAATACAGATTTGAAATTTTTTTTCATAATTACAATAACAAAGAAATTAAATGCACACACTTATCGATACAATGTTGGTCAAAAGCTAAAATTTTCTCACAGTCCATAAAGACAGTCCTGATCATTCATCAAAGTAAAATTGCAGTGTTTTTCTCAAAGTCTGAGTAGTAAAAGAAAATGCACATGGAAGTAGTGGATTTGCATGCAGTCTTGAAGAAGTAGTGTTGTCCTTTCAACGAAAGAAAGTACTGACTCACGACATGCAGACAGGTAATGGGCCACAGCAGAGTCAGTCGACGTTGAAGACTATCGGTAGTAGGTCATCACAGAGCAGACCCACTGTAGTCCTGGTAGAGATTACTATTAGTGGGCCACCAGAGGTGCAGACCCACTGCGGTCCTTGTAGAAATAATGGTATTGGTGGGCCATCAAAGATGCAGACCCACTGTACTCCTTGTAGAGATGGCCAGCAGCCATCTGTTGCGACTGTGCAGGTGCGCAATCACCATCGAAGAGTCTTGCGGAGAATATAGCAAGTCCATGAACCACCACTTGTGCACTCACAAAAAGTTTTTTGAAATGTCCTTAGAACCAGCAATGCTGTTATACAGTACCTTACTGCAAACACTATCAGTCCCTATGTCTCACATATTGTTCATATACTATGACCAACAGAAACGTGTGCAGTGAAATGTAATTTACAAGTTACTTAATTTGATGAAATGGTGTCAATTACAATTTTATAACATAAGAATACAATAACAAAGGTACAAAAAACATCATTAAAGAACATAACAATACAGATAACATTAGCAGTAGTACAGGGTTTACAAAAGAATCGAAACAACAAATACATCAGTGTTACAAAAATTACGACATAAGTACATACATAAAAGATCAGAATAACTTTTGAAACATCAACTTCACACATGAGCATTAGAACAAAACAGAATAAATAATGTGTAAACATCTTTACAAAGTAAATAACATGTTATTAACACAAATTATATTTGAGGATAACAGAATTCCTCATCATAGTGAATGTAGCTTAGTATTAGAAGAGAATAAATTCTATGAAACAGTACACAGAGACAGGAAGAAAACAAATACACAAGGGTACACAAACACATAGTGTGATAACACAAAGAAGGACAGGGTTTGTTTTACTGCAGTATTTTGCAAACAAAACTTTCTTTACTTCTCGGAGATCTCCCTTCATTCTTCATTATTTCCAAAAAGTCATATCGAAGCCTGCTTTCTGTATTATGCTCACATCTTCTTTCAAAAATAGTTTTTCTCCACTATACACTACTTTTTTGGCCAAACCATTTTCTTATAGTTTCTCAATGCATTTCTTCTAATTCATCATAGTTATTTTCTTATATAGTCTACCCCCGCTTAAGCTAACTTAAAGCTACTGAGCTCAGATGCTAAACTAAGGGACGAGGCAATGCAGCAGCACAAAACAATAAATAAAAACAGCAATGACAAAAAAATGCAAGTAAGCAAAGCAAGCAGCAATAAATTTAATAACTTATACCTAAACATGACAAACCCACAAGCAGAAAAAATAGTACACTAAAGACAACAATCAGATAAGACAAATGTATATTCACATCTTAATGTCTATGAAATTAAAGTGGCACACTACAAAAACTAGTTCTAAAAAAAATTACCAAGTACTGGAAAAGAAAATTATATATGCAGTTACTGTTACTAGTCCCTTCTTATTGTTCTTTCCTTTCCAAGTGCTCCTTTTTTGAAGAATGTGGATCATAAAATTATTATTTAACATATCTGTTGACAGAAAGTTTTCACATTAGCAAATGCATTTAATTTTATTTTATAAAACCAATGCTGTAACACAGCTGGAAAACAGATATCAAATGAAATAAGCATTTATGTAAAAAGCATAAAATATCATTCAATAGTGATGTAGCATTTTATAAGTTAGTAGAAATTCTCTCAATTCTCGTAGAAAGACGCTTGTCATAATCAGGTGTGCAGATGTAAGGAAGTATCTTTCCAAGTAATAAGCGTGTCGTTTTTGCGATGCTTTCTACAAAGGAATGTCAATAGCGAGGATAACGGCCTCTTTTTTTTTTCACCTGTGCCTCTGACAGGCACACACTGATGGCTTTCTTTTGTCAGGTGGTTGTCGCGCAACTGGGTGCCCACGACGCATTACCTGCAGGTGGACACTTAACTGTCTTGTCGAAATATTTACGACACCAGTTTCCGCTACAGTGACAGTCTCATATAAAAAATATTTCATAGGTCAAGAATTTGCGTTACACATCTGTAGAAACAAAATCCTATTGATATAACAGTGTCCAAAAAATTTTCGTCGGCATTGTAATACATTCACGCATTTACATACATTTCATAACTCTTAAAGTACGATTCTCGGTTTCCGACATCCTTTTCCACAAACCGGAGTCCCTAACCACTACTCTTTATTCCTTACCTTATTCGTCGACACTTCTTCAATATTTCATCATAACAGATATGTAGCATAATCAAATAAGTCATATAGTATCAGCTTATTGCTCATAAACATATCGCAACAGCGTAATACACATCGTCATCATAACATCATAAAACCTCAGCCGAATCTCAAAATCGTCGTAGCTTCCTCCAATAATTTCAAAACCTAAAAAAAATTCTCTGCTCATGTCAAAAGTGTCACCTGCCTCAAACGTACTTCAAAAATCGTGATCCCATACCAAATACATCATTCAAAGCTCTCATAGCATCACAATGGTCCCGAAAAAAATATGAAGGATTCACACAGTACAGACAAAATACAATTTCATAAGTGTGAAGTTATCCAACTGTGTAATTACGTAAACATCTGTCACTGATGTAGTAAAAAAAAGTTTGTCTCTCAGTTAAATTATCAGATAGCTGTGTAATTTATGTGTTAGAGAAATATGGTACCGATGTGTAAAGTTGTATAAGTAAATACCATATTAGCTAGGGCTCCTTGTGCTTGCCAAACACATGGTACACAAAGTAAGCGTGTACCCCCCTGAGGAATAATGTAATTATATCCTCAGGTGTTACAGATTACAGCAATGTAATGAAATGTATCACGGAAAACTTTCTTTGTAATTCAAATATGTTGAAAAATAAATAGTTTAATGCGTGTCCTGTAGCGCTAAATGTGCATCTTGCTGTAAGACAATCTCTCTGGAAGTGTCGTAGTTATTGTCCTCCGAAAGCTAAGTTCTGCAGAAGTCAATGTACTTACCTCATGATAAACAAAAGTGAAATGCTTTGCGTATAGATATCGTAGTTACTACGCTTATTGCCGTGATGAAGTAAGTACTGTACTGTAACGTATTGTTGTGCTACAGAAAAGGCTGTCTCATTGTAGCTATACCACAAAGTTACTACTAAAACATGTTTTACTTTCCAGAAGAATTCAGAAAAACTGTGCAGATATAAAGCAGATACAGCACAAAAGCAACAGTGTAAATTTTGTCACACATTAGTAGCGTAGAGATATAATCGTGTAGCTGTCAAATAAACTAACCACTGTGTCATCTGGTATCTCTTAGAAAGTACTTTAAATAAAGAATGTCTTTTCAACTAAACTAAAATGTTGCATTAAAATCTCATTAACAGTATATGTTATAAGTATGTAAGCCTTATAGTCGTTACGTAATCGTGCAACTAACAAGCAAGAATGTACAAATAATAACACTGTGTCGTCTGTTCACTATAACAATGCATTCGTAATTTCTGTTTAAAAATGTTCCTTAGGTTGTAGACTGGATAGTTAACTTCAAAACATTGTTGCATGTTCACAGTTTCTCAGTGTGACAAAACATACTACAAATGTGAAGTGAAATGTTTTATGGCAAAGACAAAGTTAAAAAGCAGATTATCTCTTAATAAACGGTTTTACATGTAAAATGTGGTGTAAACCTTTACTCTTCCTAGTACGCAGACTGTCAACTGAAAAGCAATTATCATGTGGTTACGTCGGTAAGGAACGCTGGAATTTTGCTCAAGGTTAGCTTATGTTATTTTGCTCTGAGCCAGCCGGCGCACGCGGCTGCCTGCGGTGCGAGTCATTGTCTGTTTCTTTGTTGGCGCGCGTCGTTAATGGGATTAGGAGACCTAACTTCTACAAATTCACCTTGCTGAGAGGGCCCTGCTCTGTTTGAATCCCGCCAGTTCTGATGCAATTCAGGTCTGTCGTTACGATCATATCGTCTGTTGTCATAACGGTGATTTCTGTAATTAATTTGTTGTCGGTCACGTGGTGGAGAATTTCTCCCTGAATCGTAACTGCGCGCTGGACCGTTGCGTCTGAAGTTATTCCGTCTCCCTTGATAATAATTATTTTGGTTCCCGTATTGTCTGTTTTCTCTGATTGTCTCTGTGCTATTCATTACTACGGAAATGCGATCTTTCTCTGTAACTATTACTCTGCCAGTGGTTGTCATATGGGTGGTGTCTGTTTTGGTCACGATTTGTGTTGTGAGAATGGTCTTGTCGTATCTGACGTATCCAGTTATTGTTTCTTTCATCGCGGAATTGCGACGGATGTGACCTGTAGCGATTGTTTTCCTGTTTTCGCATTCAGGGACTGTCTGTGTCAATTTCTAATTCTTGTGAGAGTCCCTGAAAAGCTTCAATGTCGTCTTTGCAACGCCCTGCCAAAATAATATTCCTTAAATGTTCAGGCAATTTCATTATGCAAATGAGGATGAGTTCTGAAGGGCTATATGGGTTTGAAAGATATTGGTTCTTATGCAACATGTCTTCAAAATATTTGACAAGACTGGAAAATTCAGATTGTTCAAGGTGTTTCATCATCATTATGCTATGTTTTACTCTGTCTTGTGTAGCTTGAGACCAATATGCTGAGAGGAAAGCATGATAAAGTCTCCTTCACTGTGGCAATCGTGAATGACCGATCGCATTCTTACAGCTGGTTTATTCTCTAAGTAGCCACACATAAATTCTAATCTGTGCTCTAGTGACCATTTGGGAGGAAAACAATGAGAGAATTGATGAAGCCACGCTTGTGGATGAATTCGTTGCCAGAATTCTTAAATGTTTTGAATTTACGTGTAGTAATGAACAGCTTATAGTCTAAATCATCGTGTCGGCGGGTCGCATGTTGGTCATTTTTACGTCGTTTCGGCGGTTCCATCTCAAAATTCAATGCGTCTTCCGAGTTTCTTTCATAATTTCCGAAGTGTCTTGTGTTATTATTTTGTGGCTGTTCCGTATTTCTATGTCCCTCTTCCCGTACTGGAGCGCGAGTTTCCTCTGAAATATGTAATTCTTGTATTACTTGTGCCAACTGATCTTGTACTTCCCGGATTTCTCTTTGGTGTTGCGTATTAATTTGATTCTGATTTTGTTTGAATTTCCTAATTTGTTCGAACTCTTCTGTGTCATTAAAGACTACCGGTTTTGTGTCATTCAGATTATCATCTACCTTCGTAGATAAATTATTTAGCTGATCCGAAAGTTCAACTACTTTCTCTGATAATGAACTAATGTCCTCCATGTGTCTTTCTGAACCAATTTTCAGAGCATCTACTGTGTCCTTTAAGTTTTCTTGAGTTTTTACAAGTTGTGTAACCGAATCGGTAGATGCAACTGAGTCAATTTTAGCTTGCAAGGTCTCATGATTTTCATGAACAATTGTTTGCAGTTCTTTTATGGGTGCTTCGTGATTCTGTAATTCATTTTCATGACGCGAAAAAATAGGTTGGAAATGCTCACAAACTTGTGTTTTTACGTCATTACAGACTTTTTGACATTTCGATTCGATTTTATGTAATTCAGTAGTTAAATCTTAACGTGTTTGTTCAAGCGTATGTTCCACTGAGTCTAACTTTTGAAGCTTTTGCTCCATTGCGTCTAACTTTTGCTGTGTTTGTCTCTGATTTTGTTCCATTGTGTCTAACTTTTGAAGCTTTTGCTGTGTTTGTCTCTGATTTTGTTCCATTGTGTCTAACTTTTGAAGATTTTGTTCCATTGTGTCTAACTTTTGAAGCTTTTGTCCCATTTGTGGCATTAATTGTAATAACAATGCACTGGTGTCTGAAACATGTTCCTTGGTGCTATTCGGCAATGCATTTGAACCGGCAATATTCGCAGTTTGAAAAACAGAAAATGTGTCTTGACTTATTTGAGAAAGCGGTGAGGACGCAAAACCTGAATCTACAGTATTTGCAACAATGTGTCCTGTCATTTCGGAATCCTGAGGCGAGCTGTTGCCGACTGATCGATCAATAATTGTTCCTTGTTCACTACTTATTTCACTGTCTACACCATTGTTTGCAGCCCGCTCCATTTCCCTATGTACAATTACCAAATTACTACTTTGAACATTAGTTAATTCATTACTCGGTGGCGCTAACACACTGCTTTCGTCCTCACTGTCATTTCTCAGTTGACTTTGGAGTCTAGTATTACGTTTTTCACACGCCATTATTGTCACAATATTTCACACGACAACACAGAAAAGCACAATCTGAAGAGCAAATATAAGAGAATACATTAACATAGAAAATAATATCTAGTTAATTGCAAGCGCAGCTGCGAAATACTTGGTGCAACTCTACATGCATGCTACAACTGTTGTACTGTACAACAATGAAAGACTACAACTACAAAGGAGATTCTCTCTACAATTACGCGCTAGCAATAAACAAAATCTACATTAATTACACAAACTACAAGAAAAAATCAGAAGATTCCAGTGAGGTATCCTTGGCTAAGGGTCGACATATGAAACGTCCCCTTAGAAAAATTGTACACAATTGTGCTTAAACTGACACACAATAGTTTTTAGCGCAACGCAATCTGACTTTCAATAATCCCTACAAAAGAATGGCTCTGACTAACATTAACCTATACCTTTCACAAATCACTTACCTCACAAAAAATCTTCATTACTCGAACTACTGCAATACAGCGAGCACCACTACTGCTAGCTAAATAAAAGATTCAAACTACTGAAGGCACTAACTACTGATAGGCATAGTTAGCGAATGAAAGATTTTAATAGAGAACAAACAATGTATTTACCTTAATAGTCATAATATATATATCAGTTCATGACACCAATTCTTACAAATTTCAAAACTCCGCCATCTCTCCCCCCACGTTCACCACTGCTGGCGGCTCACCTCCAACTGCGCAACGCTACACGCTGTTAACATCCAACTGCCGCTGCCCAACACTACAATGGCGAGTATTACAACAATGCCAACCAGCCACTGACTGCACACAGCACAGCCAGTGATTTTCATACAGAGCGCTACGTGGCGGCGGCGTTACCAATTAAAAAAAACCTAAACATCCTACTTACAGTATCTCTTACCCTCCCCAAGGAAAAAGGTGGTCTCGGCCTAGTTAACGTCCATGATAGGGCCATTGGCCTCTATGTTAGCTCACATTTATGTCTGCTACGTCGTTTCTTACAAGCCTCACGAGTTTGCTTCTGACAGAGCTACGACCTGCTTCACTAACAGCGCCGGTGGCATTACAGGACATACCAGCGCCCCTCTTTTATATCGGACGTTTCTATTTAGAACAAATATCAAGAATCATTGTACATCTACATCTACATTTATACTCCGCAAGCCACCCAACGGTGTGTGGCGGAGGGCACTTTACGTGCCACTGTCATTACCTCCCTTTCCTGTTCCAGTCGCGTATGGTTCGCGGGAAGAACGACTGTCTGAAAGCCTCCGTGCGCGCTCTAATCTCTCTAATTTTACATTCGTGATCAAATAACCCTGTGACGAAAAGCGCCGCTCTTCTTTGGATCTTCTCTATCTCCTCCGTCAACCCGATCAGGTACGGATCCCACACTGATGAGCAATACTCAAGTATAGGTTGAACGAGTGTTTTGTAAGCCACCTCCTTTGTTGATGGACTACATTTTCTAAGGACTCTCCCAATGAATTTCAACCTGGTACCCGCCGTACCAACATTAATTTTATATTATCATTCCACTTCAAATCGTTCCGCTCGCATACTCCCAGATATTTTACAGAAGTAACTGCTACCAGTGTTTGTTCCGCTATTATATAATCACACTATAAGGGATCCCTCTTTCTATGTATTCGCGATACATTACATTTGTCTATGTTAAGGGTCAGTTGCCACTCCCTGCACCAAGTGCCTATCCGCTGCAGATCTTCCTGCATTTCGCTACAATTTTCTAATGCTGCAACTTTTCTGTATACTACAGCATCATCCACGAAAAGCCGCATGGAACTTCCAACACTATCTACTAGGTCATTTATATATATTGTGAATAGCAATGGTCCCATAACATTCCCCTGTGGCACGCCAGAGGTTACTTTAATGTCTGTAGACGACTATCCATTGATAACAACATGCTGTGTTCTGTTTGCTAAAAACTCTTCAATCCAGCCACACAGCTGGACTGATATTCCATAGGCTCTTACTTTCTTTATCAGGCGACAGTGCGGGACTGCATCGAACGTCTTCCGGAAGTCAAGAGAAATGGCATCTACCTGGGAGCCTGTATCTAATATTTTCTGGGTCTCATGAACAAATAAAGCGAGTTGGGTCTCACACGATCCCTGTTTCCAGAATCCATGTTGATTCCTACAGAGTAGATTCTGGGTTTCAAAAAACGACATGATACTCGAGCAAAAAAACATGTTCTAAAATTCTACAACAGATCGACGTCAGAGATATAGGTCTATAGTTTTGCACATCTGCTCAACGACACTTCTTGAAGACTGGGCCTACCTGTGCTCTTTTCCAATCACTTGGAACCTTTCGTTCCTCTAGAGACTTGCGGTACACGGTTGTTAGAAGGGGGGCAAGTTCTTTTGCGTACTCTGTGTAGAATCGAATTGGTATCCCTTCAGGTCCAGTGGACTGGAATGTTCTGTAACTGTATATATACCGTATGTGTTCTGGCCGGAGGCAGTTCACTCCGGGCTCTTGTAGGTGCAAGTGCTGAATAAACCTTCGTTAGCCGGCCGTTGTGGCAGAGCGGTTCTAGGCGCAACAGTCTGGAACCGCGCGACCGCTACGGTCGCAGGTTCGAATCCTGCCTCGGGCATGTATGTGTGTGATGTCCTTAGGTTAGTTAGGTTTAAGTAGTTCTAAGTTCTAGGGGACTGATGATCTCAGCAGTTAAGTCCCATAGTCCTCAGAGCCAAACCATCGTTAAGTGAAGTTAGTGTTAGTCATTCAACTAATTACACCTTCTTCAACTGTCATCAAAATCTTCGCAATTAGATGGGAGCTTTGCAGTGCATATCACTTTACTGCAAAGTAGCTGTCTTAAGTGTGTGTGATATCAATTTCATAAACAGACACCACTAAATTTCCTCCCTAAGCAACTGTTTTGTAGTGGAGAATAATAATGTATGTAAAAAGAACAGGCAGGTTTCTTATCGTAATATTCAGTCTGATTACAGATCTCTGTTTGCAAATGACAAAAATTCGATCCTGGGCCAAAGTAAAATTATGTATTATTATTAATCAAAATACACAATATTTCAAGTACAAAACACACATGATGCTACGGACATTATCAGGTTGTTCTACAGTGGCAAAGAATTACGTTTGCCTGTCACGGTGGTGCTGCTGATAAAAATTGTGTTACATGAATTATTGGTTGTAGCAGACCCACAAAGTAGCCATGCTATTATAAATGATCCAATGTATAATGTTCGAAGCTCCACGAGGCTGGTCCAGATTATGCACCTAGCAGAGGACTGAGGACTGGTGAAGGGATTGGGAGTGGACGCTGACTATATGCAAAAGTAACATAGTGCACATAAACAGGACAAGAAACCCAGTACTGTACGATTGCAGTGTCGATGAAAAATCACTAGAAACAGCAGCAGTCGTAATCTAATCCAACTAATCACCTGGATCGTCGTAAAATGGAATGACTGTACAAAACAGAATATATATAAAAAGAAACAAATGTCAGCCTCAAATTGACTGGAGGATTCTTATAGAAATTTGATCTATCCATGAAAGAAGTGGCCCATAGAACACCACTTCAACCACTTTTTGAGTATTGCTCATTAGGCTCAGTTCCTTACGTGTCACATTTGTATTGAGGTAGACAAGATTAACGTGCGTGGAATCGTTTAGTCAGCACGAGAGTGTTACAGAGATGATAATCTCGCGTGGGGCAAGCTAAAAGAGAGTGTTTGTGTATAATGAGGAAATTTACAGTAGAAAATGTGAGAGAATACGTTGAGGCAAGAAAGAGTTAGGCAACATATTGTAACATTGTTGTATTAATTTGTTGTGAAAGCGGTGCTGATATTCATGACCATAAAAGTGGGATAAAAGCTGTGAGCTCTCTGGGGAAGTTAACCTTGCATTACTGAGCAACTGTTTCACCAGGTATCCAGTCTAGCTTACCAAATTTCCAACCAGACTCAACATTAATTATAATCTTTTAATAGTCATACGAAAACCGGTGATACATATATAAGAAAGAGAATTTAAATAAAAAGAAATAAATCAGTTTATATTTGGAAATTTATTTTAACATTGATCATTGAAATTTCAGCATTTTAAACTTGAGACATAACTAAGCTGGTGCCTTATTTAGGATTGTGAAAATGTGAGTTTGTAATCTTACGGATCACATCAAATATGGAGCCAAGATTGGGAGACTGCATGAACACTACATTCATAAAATAACACACGAAGAACATTGAAACATATGCAAGAGGAAGTTAACCACAACCAACCGATTCAATTTTCACCTAAAGAAGCTACATTCGTAGCGCAATCCTGTCCGTCATGTAATTAGCACACACTGGTATACTAAATTCATACTAACTCTCTGTGAAATCTTCCCGAAAAGATTAGCTGAGGGCTACTTTGATGATTACACCACATGCTTCACGTGGTCAACTTGGTTTACACAAAGAGTGTACTCCACAATAATCTTGATAATTAAAATAAATTAGATCAAAAAGCAATTTACAAAACAAAAATCTCAAACTGGTTACTATCGTCTTACTATTAACCTGATGGGTCAAACAATTGTATAAGCACGTGGTACTGGTCTCACAAATTACACCCCACGTAGGTTGAACATAAAGAAAAGTTGCTATATTGAAAAATATTGTTAAGACGAGACGTTATAATCTCACGCACATTCGCATTTAAGATTGATGATTTTAGTTAGAGTTACTGATCAACACGTGGTTCCACTTTACTCACAAAGTAGTGACAAAGCAACTACCGGAAGATATTCTGAACTGTACACTCGAATCACACTGCGTTGCAATTTAAGATAACATTATATATTTTAGAGCTAAACCTGAAATAAAGGTGATTAAATTTTCAGTTAGGCTGAACTTAAGAAATCCATTGTCCTACGGACTTAGCAGACGCGTGCTTAGCCGGAGATCTTACCACTTCAGACACTCGCCACGGTCAGACTGACCTGCGCTCCTACCAAGGGTGCTTCCGTATACAAAACGGAAGTGACCAGAGGGGCAGCTTCCTATAACAACATGACAAGGGATGGACAGAACCATACTAAGGATAGAAACCTATTTGCTTTTAGAAAGCGTAGCTACGTGATCCGACGTTGGTCCTACAGTTCTCTAGCAGACAAGCTTGTCTGCTACCATCCAGCATGCAACTAGAAACACATTTGGTCATTCATCCTCTCACACAGAAGGGAAGGGGGATGACAGTATCTTATCATATACAGTACATAAAAGAAAGCAGATGTAGGTTCCGTATGAGACTGTGTGACATGAATTGCATATAAACTGTGTTTTAAAGTGTAGTAGTGTGACAGATCGTTCTTCTTTATGTGTAAAAGTAACACGTTCCACTACTCAGTCTCCTCGCAGATAGTCAGAAACGCCACAGTAAATTTAGAAGAGGAATTTAAGCCGTAAATGACAACAGATTTAAGAAATTAACATGAAAGGAATCCAACAGAGACCTTTCAATATTACCTCCTCCCGCAAATGTCTCGCAAACAGCCACAGCAAGAAAATCCGAGGAATTATAGCTAAAACAGGTTTGCCGACGGTTATTGTTTCCGCATACTATTTCAAGATTGAACTGGGACAGTTGTTAAATGACAGAGGTTCAATTTTAGGAATGACATGTAAATTTGGATTTGGCTATAAAATAGCTTTTTTCTATTACCAGTCACGATATTCGTTTTTAAACAGGGTCTACATAGCAACAGTAGATGCATAATTTTTTTAAAAAATCTCATTGTTAGTCTCTGTCTTTGCAGAGAAATCAGTAACAGCACGGCGGTGCTACATAAGTTATAAAGAGATTGAAAAAAAAATCAGTCAGCCACTTGCAAAACAAAGGTTCATTAGACCTTGAACTAGATTATGATACTTCTAAAAATATTTTCTTCAGAGGAAGTGGGCCCTAAAAATGTTTATAACCCGTTATAAAATTATTTTTACAAACACAACAAAATATTAATAGAAAAATACTTGTGATGTAAACGTACACACTCGTGACACGCATGATGATACGTTAGATTAGCTGAAGCCGAGCTGCTCGTCTCATATATAAAACCGACAAAACAAGGATTATCAGAAGCCATGGCTTTAGATAGCAGATTACATTGAGCGTACTTCAGAATGAATACTCACTATTAAATACCTACAGGTAGAACCTCTTGTCAACATAAAATTGTAACGAGAGTCACAGGACAAAATATTTGCGTATGTTACGTGTACATCATGTCAGAGACGAAGGCCAATTGTTACGGATATACGGTAAGTAGGCTGTTTAGGTTTTCTTATTGGTAACGCCACATTGCACTCTGTGTGAAAAATCACTGGCTGTGCTATGTGCAGTCAGTGGCTGGTTGGCATTGTTGTAATACTCGCCATTGTAGCGTTGGGCAGCTGGATGTTAACAGCGTGTAGCGTTGCGCAGTTGGAGGTGAGCCGCCAGCAGTGGTGAACGTGGGGAGAGAGATGGCGGAGTTTTGAAATTTGTAAGAATTGGTGTCATGAACTGATATACATATTATGACTATTAAGCTGGCAGTAGTGGCGCTCGCTGTATTGCAGTAGCTTGAGTAACGAAGATTTTTGTGTGGTAAGTGATTTGTGAAACGTATAGGTTAATGTTAGTCAGGGCCATTCTTTCGTAGGGATGTTTGGAAGTCAGATTGCGTTGCGCCAAAAATATTGTGTTTCAGTTTAAGTACAGTCGTGTATAATTTTTCTAAGGGGACGTTGCATATGTTGACCTTTAGCCAAGGATACCTCACTGGAATCTTCTGATTTTTTCTTATAGTTTGTGTAATTAGTGTAGACTTTGTTTTTTGCTAGCGCCTAATTGCAGAGAGAATCTACTTTGTAGTTGTAGTCTTTCATTGTTGTACAGTAAAACAGTTATGGCATGCATGTAGATTTGCACCAAATATTTCGCAGCTGCGCTTGTAATTAACTAGATATTATTTGCTATGTCAATGTGTTCTCTTATTTTTGCTCTTCAAATTGTGGTTTTCTGTGTTGTCGTGTGAAATATTGTGACAATAATAGCGTGTGAAAAACATAATACTAGGCTCCAAAGTAAACTGAGAAATGACAGTGAAGACGAAAGCACTATGTTAGCGCCACCGAATAATGAATTAATTAATGTTCAAAGTAGTAATTTAGTAATTGTGCATAGGGAAATGGAGCGGGATGCAAACAATGGTGTAGGCAGCGAAACAATTAGTGAACAGCGAAGCATTATCGATCGATCGGTCGGCAACAGCTCGCGTCAGGAATCCGAAATGACAGGACACAATCTAGGAAATACTGTACATTCAAGTTTTGCGCCCTCACCGTTTTCTCAAATAAGACCCATTTTCTGCTTGTCAAAATGTGAATGTTGCCGGTGCAAATGCACTCCCGAAAAGCATAGAGGAACAGATTCCAGACACTAATACATTATTATTGCAATTAATGCAACAAATGAAACAAAATCAGAGACAAACACAGCAACAGTTAGGCACAATGGAACAAAATCTTCAAAAGTTTGACACAATGGAACAAAATCTTCAAAGGTTAGACACAATGGAACAAAATCTTCAAAAGTTAGACACAATGGAACAAAATCTTCGAAAGTTAGACACAATGGAACAACACCAGAGACAACACAGCAACAGTTAGACACAATGGAACAAAAGCTTCAAAAGTTAGACTCAGTGGAACATACGCTTGAACAAACACGTGAAGATTTAACTACTGAGTTACATAAAATCGAATCGAAATGTCAAAAAGTCTGTAATGACGTAAAAACACAAATTTGTGAGCATTTTCAACCTATTTTTTCGCGGCATGAAAATGCATTACAGAACCATGAAGCAGCCATAAAAGAACAGCAAACAGGAACGCAACAATTACAGGTCAAATCCGTCGCAATTCCGCGATGAAAGAAATAATAACTGGACATGACAAGGCTATTCTCACAATACAAATCGTGACCAAAACAGACACCACCCGTATGACAACCGTTGGCAGAGTAGTAATAATTACAGGGAAAGGTTACCTCTCCGCAGTAATGACTATCACAGAGACAATCAGAGAAACAGACAATATGGGAACCAAAATAATTATTATCAGGGGAGACAGAATAACTTTAGACGCAACGGTCCAGCGCGCAGTTAGGATTCAGAGAGAAATTCTCCACCATGTGACCGACAAGAAAGAAACTATGGAATCTACGACATGACGACATACGATATGATCGTAACGACAGACCTGAATTGCAGCAGAACTGGCGGGATTCAAACAGAGCAGGGCCCTCTCGACAAGGTGAATTTGTAGAAGTTAGGTCTCCAAATCCCAATAACGACGCGCGCCAACAAAGACACAATAGGTAATGACTCATACCGCTGGCAGCCACAAAACGTACTTCTGAAACTGACGACGCAGCTGCCGTAGCTAGTAATTACGTAAAAATGGAAGACATTAGGGACATCTTACTCCAGGAACACGACGTAAAACATAACAACATTGCATATCCTGTGATTCACATTACAGTGAATGACGTAAAATTTACGGCAGTACTTGACTCTGGCAGTCCCATTTCAGTCATTAGTGAAACAGCCTTTAGAAATGCAACAAATCGAACGATTGCCCCACACTTCCGTTACGTAAGATTAATTTACAAGGTGCAATCTTTGGGAAAAGTGTAGATGTACGCCAACAAACCAACTTAGAATTCTCTTGTCAAAACCACAGCTTCTCTATGAACTTTCTTATTGTTCCATTGTTGTCGACGGAAATTATATTGGGAGTAGACTTTTTCAATGAATACAAAGCAATCTTAAACTTTCACGATGCTGAAATAAGTTTAGAGAAAGAAGGTAACTCAATAGCTTTGAAATTTGAAGATTGGCTCTCAAACCATGACGAGGAAATTAATCTGCTTTACTTTCTGTTAGACAACAGTTCAGAAATTTCTACGGAACTAGACACTAACAATCACTCTGCAAGTACTGACAGGCATGATATCGACGGCATATTTGAAACTAATGATTTAATTCAGAATAAAATTCGAACAATTGAGAATTGTAATGACACTGATAGGCAGGACCTTTTTGAGATTTTACAAGCACATTCCACAGTTTTTACTCACAAAACAGGAACAAGCAAGGGATTTCAGTACCAATTTCATGTTCGTGAGCATACTAAATTTTGTGTTAGACCATACGTAATTCCAGCACATTATAGGGACCGTGTTAGAACAGAAATACAATCTATGCTTGACGAGGGCATTATTGAGCCTGCAGTAAGCTCATACAACAATCCATTACATGTTGTTGAGAAGAAAAATGGATCGATCACGCTTGTCTTAGATTCGAGACAAATCAATACTACCATTATTCCTGAAACAGACAGGCCGGAAACGTTGGAAGAACTACTTCAAAATTTTAATGGTGTAAAAGTGTTGTCTTCCATTGATCTCAGATCCAGTTTTTATCAGATCGATCTTCGTCCAGAATGTAGAAAATACACAGCTTTCCTTTGTTTCGGCGTTTGTTATCAGTTTCGGAAACTTCCTTTTGGTTTGAACATTTCTAAGGCAGCATTCATTCGCGGGCTAAATTCCATATTACCTGAGCTCTTAAAACGTCACATCATCTTATATGTGGACGATATTCAGATAGCAGAAGCCTCATGGGAACAACATAATAGCATCCTCAACAGCGTGTTACATATTTTTGCAGAATCTGGAATTACAGTTAACTTGGAAAAGTCTGAATTCGGTAGGACAAAGGTGAAGTTTTTGGGACATATTATTTCTCCTGAAGGCATTCAGCCGGATCCTGAAAAGTTAGAAGCAATCAGAGCCATTCCAGTTCCATTCCCAAAAAAACAAGTCCGCAGTTTTCTAGGTCTCGTAAATTTTTACCGTCGTTTTCTGAATATGCAAATTCTAGTTACACCAAAACTTTGTTCTCTCACTGGAAAAAATACTATTTGGAACTGGGACGAACAAGCACAGTTGGAATTCAATTCTTTGAAAGAATCGCTACTTAACGCGCCAATACT
This sequence comes from Schistocerca gregaria, assembly GCF_023897955.1. Lineage (NCBI taxonomy): Eukaryota > Metazoa > Arthropoda > Insecta > Orthoptera > Acrididae > Schistocerca > Schistocerca gregaria. Next base: position 477,706,772 of record NC_064924.1, read on the forward strand.
AGTTCATCCAGATCTCTCACAAGATTTTTGCCTTAGCACAGATTCTTTTAAAGTCGGTCTTGGTACCCATTTATTTCAAGAAGCCATAGAAAATGACACTACCGTTCTGAAAACCATTGCTTTTGCTAGCCGAGTGCTAACAAAATCTGAAAAAAAATATTCCGTTAGTGAATTAGAAGCTTTAGCTATCGTTTGGGCATTTAACAAATTCCGTTTCTTTCTTTATGGTAAGTACGTAAAAGTATACAGTGATCATCGTGCATTATAATTTCTTATGTCTTCAAAATTAAATCGTGACAGGTTAAAGCGTTGGGCATCGTTTCTGCAAGAATTCCACTTCACAGTAGGCTACATTCCTGGCCAGGAGAACATTGTTGCGGACGCACTGTCACGCGCACCGGCTGGGCTTGAGAAAAGTAACACAGAAAGCAACCTCGAGAAAAATTTCAGTATTCTTTACATTCAGAAAGTCGCCTTTGAAAACTTCATCACCACATCTTTAAAGGACATTGCTCATGAACAAAATAAAGATCCGATTTGGAAAGACATCAAAAGCAAATGGCATGAAAAGACACACACACAGATTCGGCATTATTATCTGGTTAGAAACAACATACTGTTCAAACGATGCACTGTTGATGACAAGCTATGGGTACTTTGCATTCCAGACGATTTTGTTAATAAGCTTATTTGGTACATTTATTTCAGCTATGCACATTTTGGTCCACGAAAATGTTATCATATTCTTCGAACGACTTGTTATTTTAACAATATGGAAAAGAGAATTCGAAGAGTCTTGTCTATTTGTAAAATTTGTCAAAAGGCGAAACCATCTACTGTCTCGCATCGTGCTCCATTGTTTCCTATCATTCCTACTAAATTAAAAGAATTTGCTGCTGTTGATCTCTTGGGACCGCTTGTTAGAACATGTAATGGATTTTTGTACGTTCTAGTCGCTGTTGAACTTACTTCAAAATTTGTTTCTTTCACTCCGTTACGTAAAGCCACTGGACGGTCTATATCCAACGCCTTTGTTAAAAATTTCTTACGTGAAGTTGGACACGTTAGTAAAGTAATTTCAGATAACGGACTGCAATTCAGATCTGCTGTTTGGTCACGCATGCTTCGTAACCATAAAATCAAATCTGTTTTTATTTCATTGTACTCACCACATTGTAACCCGTCTGAACGGATTATGAAAGAAATCAATAAGCTTTGCAGACTTTATTGTCACAGAAAGCATCGGCATTGGGACAGATATTTTCACTTATTTCAGAACGTGATGAATGAAATGCCTCATGACTCCACTGCTTTACCACCTGTTCTAGTACTGAAGAATAAAGAACCACCGAACAGAATCAGAGAGCTTGTACCTTTTCCAAATATACGTGAACTTCGACACAAAGACATAATTGATTTGGCTATTAAAAATATAAATTCTGCTGCAGACAAAAGGAGAAAATTACATGGTAAAGCAAATGCAAAGAAATTATATATTGGTCAGAAAGTTATTATTAAAGCTCATTCATTGTCACATAAGAAGAAACACTTGAGTCACAAATCATTTCTGATTTACAATGGACCTTACAGAATCCGACGTGTACCACATGATAATTGCGTTGAAGTTGAAACTCTGCGTACTAGGAAGAGTAAAGGTTTACACCACATTTCACATGTAAAACCGTTTATTGAACGGTAATCTGCTTTTAACTTTGTCTTTGCCATAAAACATTTCACTTCACATTTCTAGTATGCTTCGTCACACTGAGAAACTGTTAACATGCAACAATGTTTTGAAGTTAACTATCCAGTCTAGAACCTAGGGAACATTTTTAAACAGAAATTACGATTGCATTGTCATAGTGAAAAGACGACACAGTGTAGTTATTTGTACATTCTTGCTTGTTAGTTGCACGATTACGTAACGACTATAAGGCTTACATACTTATAACATATACTGTTAATGAGATTTTAATGCAACATTTTAGTTTAGTTGAAAAGACATTCTTTATTTAAAGTACTTTCTAAGAGATACCAGATGACACAGTGGTTAGTTTATTTGACAGCTACACGATTATATCTCTACGCTACTAATGTGTGACAAAATTTACACTGTTGCTTTTGTGCTGTATCTGCTTTATATCTGCACAGTTTTTCTGAATTCTTCTGGAAAGTAAAACATGTTTTAGTAGTAACTTTGTGGTATAGCTACAATAAGGCAGCCTTTTTGTAGCACAACAATACGTTACATTATAGTACTTTCTTGATCATGGTAACGTACGTAATAGCTTTGATGTCTATACGGAAAGTATTTCACTTTCGTGTATGATGAGGTAAGTACATTGACTTCAGCAGAACTTTGCTTACAGAGGATGTACGACAGTTCCACAGAATTATCTTACAGCAAAACTCACATTTAGCACTACAGGGCACGCATTTGAGTGATTAATTTGGTACTTAAACTATTTATTTTTCAAGATTGTTGAATTACAAAGAAAGTTTTTCGTGATACATTTCATTCCATTGCTGTAATCTGTAACACCTGAGGGTATAATTACATTAATCCTCAGGGGGGGGTACACGCCTACTTTGTGTACCATGTGTTTGGCAAGCACAAGGAGCCCTAGCTAATATGGTATTTGCTTATACAACTTTTCACATCGGTACCATATTTCTCTAACGCATAAATTACACAGCTATGTGATCATTTAACTGAGAGAAAAACATTTTTTTTATACGTCAGTGACACATGTTTACATAATTACACAGTTGGATAATTTCACACTTATGAAATTGTATTTTGTCTGTACTTTGTGAATGTTCATATTTTTCAGAACCATTGTGATACTATGAGAGCTTTGAATGATGTATTTGGTATGGAATCATGATTTTTTTAGTACGTTTGAGGCAGATGACACTTTTGGCATGAGCAGAGAAATTTTTAGGTTTTGAAATTATTGGAGGAAGGTACGACGATATTGACAGTTGACTGAGGTGTTATGATATTGTTATTATGATGACTATGTGTATTATGCTGCTGAGGTATGTTTATGATCAATAAGCTGATGATATATGAGGAATTTCATTATGCTACATATTTATTATGATGAAATATTGAAGAAGTGTCTACGAATATGTATATGTATAATAAGATAAGGAATAATGAGTAGTGGTTAGGGACTCTGGCTTGTGAAAAAGGATGTTGGAAACCGAGAATCGTACTTTAAGATTTATGAAATGTATGTAAATGCGTGACTGTATTACAATGCCGACGAAAATTTTTTGGACACTATTATATTTATGGAATATTATTTTCTACACATTTGGAACGCAAATTCTTGACCTGTGAAATTTTTTATATGAGGCTGCCACTGTAGCGGAAACTGCTGTCGTAAATATTTCAGTAAGAAAGGTAAGTGACCTTGACGTAATGCGTTTTGGGCGCCCAGCTGAGAGGTAGTCGTCTGACAAAAGAAAGCCATTAGGTAAAAAATAAAAAAAAATAAAAAAGGAGGCCATTATCCTCGCTATTGACATTCCTTTGTTCCTTTGTAGAACATCGTAAATACGACACCCTCAAACTTGAAAACATGATTTCACTGTAGAGTTCTTAATTTATGATATTTACTGAAATGTGTAATGAAATGATGAGAAATATTTTATGTCTACACACCTGATTATGACTACTGTCTTTCTAGATGAGAAATTGTTTTTACTAATTATGAAATGCCACATGACTATTGAATGATATTGTTATGCTTTGCTTTACATATCTGGTTATTTCATTTGATATCTGTTTTACAGCTGTGTTGCAGCATTGGCTTTATACAATAAAATTAAATGCATTTGCTAATGTGAAAACTTTCTGTCAACAGATCTAATAAATAATTATTTTATGATCCACATTCTTCGAGAAAGGAGCTCTTGGAATGGAAAGAACAATAAGAAGGGACTAATTCTCAGTAACTGCATACTTAATTTTCTTTTCAACTACTTGGTAATATCTTTTGTGGTGCACCACTTTAATGACATAGATATTAATATGTGAATAGACATTTCCCTTTTCTGCATTGTTGTCTTTACTATAATATTTTTTCTGCCTGAGTTTTGTCATGTTTAGATATAAGTTATTGCATTTGCTGCAGCAGTTTGCCAGGCATAGTGTTACTGAATTTGACTTTGTATTACTCTGTTAAGCTAGTTTTACTACTAATTTATTTTTCTTGTTGCTGCACATTGGCTCATATTAGTTCTAATGTTGCATTGCTTGGTAATTTAGATTTACTGTAGCTTGCTTTGACAATTTCCATTTCTTAACATTGCTGTTTGTATAAATTGTTTTGTACTTCTGCATTGCCTCGTACCTTAGTTTAGCATCTGAGCTCAGTAGCTTTAAGTTAGCTTAAGATGGGGTAGGTTATAAAAGAGAACGAGTTGTGATGAATTGGAAGAAATGCATTGAGAAGCTATAAGAAATGATTTGGCAAAAAAAAAGAAGTTGTGTATAGTGGATAAAAACTATTTTTGAAAGAGGATGTGAACAAAATACAGAAAGCATGCTTGGATAGGATATTTTTGGTAGAAACAAATGTTGAGATATGACGAAAGATCTACAGAATGAAGTTTTGGGTTGGACTGCAGTACCAAATGTTACACTGAAAAAAAACCCTGTCCTTTCCTTCTGTTATCCCACTATGTGTTTGTGTACCCTTGTTTATTTATGTTCTACCGGTCTTTATTTGTTTATCTGATAAGACTTATGTTGCAGAATTTTTTCCAATACTAAGCTACATTCACTATGATGAGGAATACTGTTATCCTCAAATATAAAATTTGCATTAATAACATGTTATTTACTTTGTAAGGTGTTTACACATTATTTATTCTGTTTTGTTCTAATGCTCATGTGTGAAGTTGATGTTTCAAAAGTTATTCTGATCTTTTATGTATGTACTTATGTCTTAATTTTTGTAACTCTGATGTATTTGCTATTTCGATTCTTTTGTAAAGCCTGTACTACTGCAAATCTTATCTGTATTGTTATGTTCTTTAAAGATTTATTTTTACCTTTGTTATTGTATTCTTATGTTATAAAATTGTAATTGACACCAGTGGTGGTGGTGGTGGTTAGTGTTTAACGTCCCGTCGACAACGAGGTCATTAGAGACGGAGCGCAAGCTCGGGTTAGGGAAGGATTGGTAAGGAAATCGGGCATGCCCTTTTCAAAGGAACCATCCCGGCATTGGCCTGAAACGATTTAGGGAAATCACGGAAAACCTAAATCAGGATGGCCAGAGACGGGATTGAACCGTCGTCCTCCCGAATGCGAGTCCAGTGTGCTACCCACTGCGCCACCTTGCTCGGTTTGACACCAGTTCATCAAATTAAGTAACTTGTAAATTACATTTTACTGCACACGTTTCTGTTGGTCATAGTATATGGACAATATGTGATAAGTAGGAACTGATAGTGTTTGCACATGTGTTGATAATTCAGCAAGGGACTGGCTAACAGCATTGCTGGTTCTTAGGACAATTCAAAACTTTGTGAGTGCGCAAGTGGTGGTTTATGGACTTGCTATATTCTCCACAAGACTCTTCGATGGTGATTGTGCATCTGCACAGTCGCAACAGTTGGCTGCTAGCCATTTCTACAAGGACTACAATGGGTCTACACCTTTGATGACTCACCAATACTATTATTTCTACAAGGACTGCAGTGGGTCTGCACCTCTGGTGGCCCACCAATACCATAATCTCTACTAGGACTACAGTGAGTCTGCTCTGTGATGACCATCTACCAATATTCTTCAAAACTTCGAATGACTCTGCTGTGGGTTTGCTCTGTTGTGGACCATTACCTGTCAGCATGTCAAGAGTCAGCACTGTCTTTCCGTTGGAAGGACAACACTACTTCTTCAAGACTGTTTGGAAATACACTATTCCTGTGTGCATTTTATTTTACTGCTCAGACTTTGAGAAAAAAACATTGCAATTTTACTATGATGAATGATCAGGACTGTCTTTATGGACTGTGACAAAATTTTAGCTTTTGACCAACATTGTATTAATAAGTGTGTGCATTTGATATCTTTCTTAACGTAATTATGAAATTTTTTTTTCAAATCTATTGGCCAATGCCCAAAACAATTTGTTAAATTTTTTGTGGGGAGCATGGGGGCTATGTAAGTAGGCTGTTTCGGTTTTCTTATTGGTAACGCCACATTGCGCTCTGTATGAAAAATCACTGGCTGTGCTGTGTGCAGTCAGTGGCTGGTTGGCATTGTTGTAATACTCGCCATTGTAGTGTTGGGCAGCTGGATGTTAACAGCGCGTAGCGTTGCGCAGTTGAAGGTGAGCCGCCAGCAGTGATGGACGTAGGGAGAAGAGATGGCGGAGTTTTGAAATTTGTAAGAACTGGTGTCATGAACTGATATATATATATATATATATATATATATATATATATATATATATATATATATTATGACTATTAAGCTGGCAGTAGTGGCGCTCGCTGTATTGCAGTAGCTTGAGTAACGAAGATTTTTGTGAGGTAAATGATTTGTGAAACGTATAGGTTAATGTTAGTCAGGGCCATTCTTTCGTAGGGATGTTTGGAAGTCAGATTGCGTTGCGCCAAAAATATTGTGTTTCAGTTTAAGCACAGTCTTGTATAATTTTTCAAAGGAGACGTTGCAATACCGACTCAAGCGACCAGGAAAAACTGGAGTTATTAAAGCCAGATATAAGGAGCACTTGTTGGGTAAGAAAGGGGAAAATGTGTATAATTCTTCATTTGCTGAACATTTACTTATTTTGGACCATTCTTCGAGGGAATTAAAGAAACCGCAGTTTCACGTGAGGAAATAAAAGGCTGGAAATTGGATTTACTAGAAGAATATTAAATTTATAAATATCTTGCTAAGAAAGACGGTAACATCTTGAACTATCAGTTGCAACTCGTGAGTAAGTACTTCCTTGATGGAGTGAAACCACTGTTCACTGTCATATAATAGGTGTTTACCGATCCCCGCTAATATCAGTAAATGTGCTGTTATCCTCAAATTATTTTTTTTCTTTACTGTTGAGTTACTGACATTTCATATCACTAGGTTTCATTTTTCGTGGCCTTATCAACACATGTTCCTACAGCTAAGTTTAAAAAAAAATGATATTGGTACAGTTAAGCAGAGGTAACTTTATCCATTCGTTATGTCCTTCACCCTTTTTGTTAACAGAAGTAATTTTTTGTAACTGTTATCTTCTGCACACTAAAGCTACGAGCAGTATCACTTTGATATATAAACATTTTACAGATAATTTTATATTTAACGTATACCTCTAAAATTACTGCATTTATTAGTGGCCTTCTATAAGAAACTGTCATATTGCTTTAATATAAAATTATGGTACTTAACACCAGCAACACGCAGTGCTAAGGCGCATGTATATAGCGCCCACTGTTTTCCTGTTTTCCTTATCGCTTAAGCTTCCGCAGTGTTAAGAGGAAGATTTCCTTTTTCATGACATTGTTTTGGCATATATGTGCTCTTTTTTCCTCATCCATTTGTAACAGAGATCTTTTGTAAACAGAACTGTACCTTCTGCACGCTGAATTTATGTACAGTATTACTCTGTCAGCAGATGATTAGTAATTTCATACGTTATGTATAGCAATATATCTATTACATTTTTAGTAGCCTTATAGAGGAAATTTCATTCTTACTTTAATGTACAATGCTTTTATTCAACACAAGCAATGCGCAGTTCTTACGCGCACGTATTTAGCGCCATCTGCAGCCCAATTTTTATGGTTGCTTGAGCTTGTGTATTAGTAACAGTTGGCCCTAGTCTCTGACATGATGTACACTAACTTATGCAAATGTTTTGTTCTGTGACTCCTGTTACAATTTTGTGTTGTCAAGAGACTCTACCTGTGGGCATTAACTACTGAGTATTCATTCTGAAGTACGTGATGTGTAATATGGCTGCTATCTAAAGCCAGAGCTTGGGATAATTCCTGTGCTGTCAAATTAAGATATGACCAGAACCTCTCGGCTTCAGCTAATCTAATGTACTATCATGTGATGTGACAAATGAGCAAGCTTATCTCTCAAATATTTTTCTATTAATATTTTGTTATGTTTGTAAAAATAATTTTGTAATTGATTATATACATTTTTAGGGCCCACTCCCTCTGCAGAAGTAATTTTTAGAAAATCGAAACCTTGGTCAAGCGCTAATGAACCTTTGTGTTGCAACTGTTTGGCTGATTTTTTTTCAACCTCTTCAGATTTACACAGTTGCCCATTCGCAGCCATGTTTAAGATTTATAAATAATAAAGTCGGAATGGATTTAGTTCGATTCTTGCAAAGAAAAGGCCTAGGGAAATACACGTTTTCAAACAGCTACATGATCCAAACATGGATCTACAAGGTTTGACTATAAAATAATGGGACTCATGCTGCCACAGATTAAGTGCACATTCGGCAAAGATGAAAGACCAATGGCTGTGCTTCTCAGTGTTCTCAGTCGAATGCGGAGGCTCTGGTGTAGACAAACGAATTAGTGTGGCCGTATCCTACGTCTGCGTTCCACAGCTGTTATTTTGTTTTACTGGAAAAATGATAAGTTTAATAATAAAAAAAACGAACTGCGTGAGGTTTCAGTGAAACTTGGAAAAACTGCTACTGAAGCCTCTCTTTCACTAAAAGTAGTGCATGGCGTAGGCTGTTTATCACGTACTCGAGTTTTTGAGTGGTTCAAGGGTTTCTAAGATGGCTGGGAAGACGCTGAATATGATTCACGCCCGGGATACCCTTCAACTTCAAAAACGTACGAGAATATCGAAGAAATAGGTAATCTCATTCGATCTGACCGTTGGCTGAGTACTTGATCGATTGTTGAAATTGTAGGAATTGACAAAAAATGCCTAAAGTAAATATTAAATAACCAATTTAATGTGAGAAAAGTGTGTGTGAAACTGGTGTCGAAAATTCTCATGATCGAGCAAAAAGAAGCTAACGAAAATGCTGTGCTGACACTTGGAATGCCATTGGAAATGATCCTAAGTTTTTGGAAAGAGTGATAAAATATGACGTATCTTGGTTTTTCACTTATAAACGAAAAACTGAGTGCCAATCCATACATTTGAAGGGCCAACTGTACTGATAGCGAAAAAACCTAGACTTAGTAAATGAAGATTCAAAATGGTGATTATCGTTTTTTACGATGTTCACGCAACTGTGCATCTTCACTTGGGTTCTGAAGGTCGAGCTATTTATCAGCATTATCACCCTGAGTTTCTTGCCCATCGCCGTGAGAAAATAAGAAAAAAAAACTACCCGAATTGTGGAAGAACAAGTCATGGGTTCTGCGTCAAGATGACGCACTCGCTCATTTTGCATTGTCTGTTAAGAGGCTTTTAGCGAAGTACGGCTTCCTAGTTTTAGACCACCCACCTCATTAGCCTGAACTAGTAACATGTGACTTTTATCTATTTCTCAAGGTTAAATTTGCATTAAAAAGAACGAGATTTCAGTCCGTTGAAGTAGTGAAAGAAAAAATGGTACTCGTCATCAAGTTCACAGAGAAAGACTTCAAGCACCTTTTTTTCAGAATAAATGTCAGTCATCAGTTGCAAGTAAATTTTATTATCTTTACCAGTTTCGACAAATTAATTTGTCAGCTTCAGAAGACTACAAAATTAGGATATAATAAATCGTCAGACCTTGGATATACATCTATGTCAGGTATAAACAGTACAGGTAAAATGAACATATGGGTTTTAAGGCTTGGTAGCATTTATTACGTTGTCCGCTCCGATAGCTGAGTGGTCAGCGTGACGGATTGCCGTCCTACGGGCCCTGGTTCGATTCCCGGATGGGTCGGGGATTTTCTCCGCTGAGGGAGTGGATGTTATGTTTTCTTGATCATCACTTCATCCCCATCCGGCGCGCAGGTCGCCCAATGTGGCGTCGAATGTAATAAGACCTTCGCCAAGGTGGCCAGACTTGCCCCATAGGGGACCTCGCGGCCAATCTACATCTACATCCATACTCCGCAAGCCACCTGATGGTGTGTGGCGGAGGGTACCCTGAGTACCTCTATCGGTTCTCCCTTCTATTCCAGTCTCGTTGATGACGCCAAACGCTCATTTCCATTCATTACATTCAAATTATAATTATAAATAATACATGAAATGAAAGATCAACTCAAATATATACCCGTGCGCAAAGGGAAGAGTATGAACGACCAAGAATAAATGAGAAAAACCTGGAACAAGTGCCAGTCTATCACACGTAGTCCCAAGAAATCAGTTGATCCTTGTCGTTCGCAGTTGTTACAAGCTCTAAATCGTTCATACTACGGTTTACGTGCCAGCTTTACAAACGAAATTTTGCTGCATGAGATTAAGATTTTCTGGATCGTGTCGTCTTCAGCTGTGAACACACGTAATGTGTGTATCTGGGGTAAGCAAATCGCCATGAGATGGTGCAGTTGCAACGAGACTCTTCCCGACTTTTACGGTGAAGCAACTGTAACTGTGTTTCTCAGCAGCAAAATGGTGTGCCATCCCACTAGCATAACTCAGCACGCGACTGGTGAAAGACGTTATACCCGACCGCTGCATTGGCCGCAAGGCGCGGGATGACAGAGCTAGTTTCATATGATCTTCGTGATCACACACGATCTGACCCCATGCGATTTTTGCCTTTGGGGATGTGTATATGTCTCCGCTACCAAGTGATCTACCTGACTTCAGAAGCAGCACTGTAGCAGCTATTACTATAGACATAGTGATGAAGGTTTCGGAAAAACTCGCCTATCGTCTCGATGTGTGACGATGGCGCTCACATCGAACACTTTTAAGAAAAACTGTTATAGTTGCTCTTTCATTTAATGTATTATTTATAATTGTAAATTAAGTGTAATAAAGTAAGTAATGTTAAATGTAATAAATCCTACAAAGCCTTAAAACCCATGTATTCATTTTGAAACACCCTGTATATTACAGAAACTTACTTAGGGAAAAAAAGGCCTTAATGGACGAAAGCTATAATTGTGTGAATCTTTTTGTTGTGCCTATTGCGATTCAGCATCTCCGCTATATGGTGAATATCGACTTTCCTTTATAATATTGTTACAGAAACTTACTTAGTTTAGTAGACAGTCAATATCTGCTTCATAGAAGGATAATGCCATGCTATATTCAGAAATTGACATATTGTATGTGATTATTTTAAACACTGTTTAACAATTTAGAGTATCTGCTGTCCTAGCAGAAAGGAACATTTATAAAAGCGTATGTAAAAATATAAACAAGTCATATAAAGAATTTATATACAATACATTCGAAGAAACATGAGACATAATTCTAATATTAGAAAGAGGTAGAATAATTTTCACATTTTATAAAAGATGATATGCAATCTAAACAGTGTCTGTTTTTAAATGTATTATATAGATGCTCTTTAGATGTCTTGGTTATATTTGTATACATGCTTTTATATATCTTCCTTGCTGTCAGCACAGCAGATACATATACACTCCTGGAAATGGAAAAAAGAACACATTGACACCGGTGTGTCAGACCCACCATACTTGCTCCGGACACTGCGAGAGGGCTGTACAAGCAATGATCACACGCACGGCACAGCGGACACACCAGGAACCGCGGTGTTGGCCGTCGAATGGCGCTAGCTGCGCAACATTTGTGCTCCGCCGCCGTCAGTGTCAGCCAATTTGCCGTGGCATACGGAGCTCCATCGCAGTCTTTAACACTGGTAGCATGCCGTGACAGCGTGGACGTGAACCGTATGTGCAGTTGACGGACTTTGAGCGAGGGCGTATAGTGGGTATGCGGGAGGCCGGGTGGACGTACTGCCGAATTGCTCAACACGTGGGGCGTGAGGTCTCCACAGTACATCGATGTTGTCGCCAGTGGTCGGCGGAAGGTGCACGTGCCCCTCGACCTGGGACCGGACCGCAGCGACGCACGGATGCACGCCAAGACCGTAGGATCCTATGCAGTGCCGTAGGGGACCGCACCGCCACTTCCCAGCAAATTAGGGACACTGTTGCTCCTGGGGTATCGGCGAGGACCATTCGCAACCGTCTCCATGAAGCTGGGCTACGATCCCGCACACCGTTAGGCCGTCTTCCGCTCACGCCCCAACATCGTGCAGCCAGCCTCCAGTGGTGTCGCGACAGGCGTGAATGGAGGGACGAATGGAGAGGTGTCGTCTTCAGCGATGAGAGTCGCTTCTGCCTTGGTGCCAATGATGGTCGTATGCGTGTTTGGCGCCGTGCAGGTGAGTGCCACAATCAGGATTGCATACGACCGAGGCACACAGGGCCAACACCCGGCATCATGGTGTGGGGAGCGATCTCCTACACTGGCCGTACACCTCTGGTGATCGTCGAGGGGACACTGAATAGTGCACGGTACATCCAAACCGTCATCGAACCCATCGTTCTACCATTCCTAGACCGGCAAGGGAACTTGCTGTTCCAACAGGACAATGCACGTCCGCATGTATCCCGTGCCACCCAACGTGCTCTAGAAGGTGTAAGTCAACTACCCTGGCCAGCAAGATCTCCGGATCTGTCCCCCATTGAGCATGTTTGGGACTGGATGAAGCGTCGTCTCACGCGGTCTGCACGTCCAACACGAACGCTGGTCCAACTGAGGCGCCACGTGGAAATGGCATGGCAAGCCGTTCCACAGGACTACATCCAGCATCTCTACGATCGTCTCCATGGGAGAATAGCAGCCTGCATTGCTGCGAAAGGTGGATATACACTGTACTAGTGCCGACATTGTGCATGCTCTGTTGCCTGTGTCTATGTGCCTGTGGTTCTGTCAGTGTGAACATGTGATGTATCTGACCCCAGGAATGTGTCAATAAAGTTTCCCCTTCCTGGGACAATGAATTCACGGTGTTCTTATTTCAGTTTCAGGAATGTATGTGATTCAGCTATTGTAATTTGTCAAACAGTGTTTAAAATAATAACATACAGTTCATCAATTTCTGAACATACCATGGTATTACCCTTCTATGAAGAAGATATTGACTATCTGCTGAACTAAGTAAATTTCTGTAATATACTTTTTATACCTTACATAATTGTATACCTAAAGTCTGAAGATACATAGTATACCTAATTTTCTAGGCTTCTGAAGCTGACAAATTAATTTATCAAGACTGGTAATGCGTAATGAAATTTTTTTGCAACTAATGACTGAAATTTATTCTGAAAAAAGAAATACTGCAGTCGGTAAAAATCACAGCCATGAATAAAATATTGCTTCCAATACTGTTTCTATCAACGGAAAATTCGTGTGGAGCGTTGTAAAGGCAGAGGAGGGGAGTATATTAAGGGTAACAATAACTAAGTATTTATGATTTTGAAACCTCCACACAGCTTGCCTTTTGTAATGAGTGCACCATCCCAGCCACTTCGGCAGCCACTCAACGATTCCTGTGTGGGACAGACATGTATGAGTGATAGTGGAATTCGAGGTATGTATTACTCCTCCCTCACATTTGTTTAGTTCCTAATTGTTTGAAAGCGGATGTTAAGTGGTTGTGCAGTTATTATTATTATCCTGGGTTCCAGTTATACAGAGTGGAGAAAAATTGTCTCACGAAAATTTAACCCTGGATAGCCGATGCCAGTAGGAACCAAAATTACTAATATTGTGTAGGTCGACAACGCACCATTTTTAAACCACGGGAACTTGGCGCCACGCGCTCTGATTGACCGTGGGATTGCCATGTTGCCGTTCGTCGGTTGAGGAGCAGCGCTTTGGATGTCGGTTCACACATACAAACGGCCCTCTTCTTCGATACATCGCGATCGCCAGCAGACAAAGCATTCGGGGTCATGCGTTGTCGAGAACAACCGGCAACAGGGAGATCCAGCAGCTAATCGGAGCGCGTGGCGCCAAGTTTCCGTAGTTTAAAAATCGTGCGTTGTCGACCTACGCCACATTAGTAATTTTGGTTCCTACTGGCATCAGCTATTGAGGGTTAAAATTTCGTGACACAAGTTTTCTCCACCCTGTATAACTGGAACCCGGGATAATAATAATAACCAAACAAGCACGTAACATACGCTTTCCTACAATTAGGAACTAAACAAATGTGAGGGAGGAGTAATACATGCCTCGGATTCCACTATCACTCAACACACCATCATTTTGTTACACGTATTTCTGAGCTATAGCTTCTGTACAATGAATAAGTATTTGTAAGTCATTCTAGAAGCACTGGCGTTCATATAGATAGTTTTTATAGCGAGCCTGTCAGTGTGCATCTGTCTCTGTAGCTGAGTGGTAAGTACGGCTGACTACCATGCGTTCTGTACCTCAGTCGTTCAAAACGGAACTCTTATACCACTACTTTCTCGTCCACCTGCCTGTCCGACTGTTAATAACCTTTTTTTCTCAGGACGCATTTATGTCGCATATTAAGGTCTACGAGCACTTGGTACACAAAATGGGTTAGAACACTGTTCCAGATACAATGAAACAAACATGCCTAATTTAAACAGGCCCAAAATCCCCAACACTGGCGATCTTTTACAGAAGCTCGAAATTTAGCGCGGACTTTAGTGCTAAATGGTTATAACAGATCCAATTACGAAAATTTGTCTCGAAACCTGGCAGAAAATGCAAAGAGATTCTGGTCGTATGTCAAGTATGTTACCGGAAAGAAACAATCAATGCCTTATCTGCGCGATGGAGATACTATTGGAGACAGTGCTGCCGAAGCAAAGTTACTGAACACAGCCTTCTTAAATGCCTTCACAGAAGAAGACGAAGTAAATATTCCAGAATTAGAGTGAACAACAGCTGCCAACAAGAGTAACGTAGAAGTAAACATCCTCGTATAGTGAAGCAACTTAAATCACTTAATAAAAGAAAGTCTTCTGGTCCAGGCTGTATACCAGCTGGGTTCCTTTCAGAGGATGCTCATGCATTACGTCCATACTTGACAATCATATACAACCGTTCGCTAGACGGAAGATTCGTACCCAAAGACAGGAAAGTTGTACAGGTCACTTCAATATTCAAGAAAGGTAGTAAGAGTAATCCAGTTAATTACAGGCCCATATCATTAACGTTGATATGCAGCAGGATTTTGAAACATATATTGTGCTCGAACATTATGAATTACCTCGAAGAAAACGGTCTATTGACACACAGTCAACATGGGTTTAGAAAACATCGTTCCTGTGAAATTCAGCTACCTCTTTATTCACATGAAGTGTTGAGTACTACTGACAAGGGATTTCAGATTGATTCCGTATTTACGGATTTCCAGAAGACTTTTGACACTGTACCACACAAGCAGCTTGTAGTGAAATTGCGTGCTTATGGAATATCGTCTCAGTTATGTGACTGGATTTGTGGTTTCATGTCAGAGAGATCGCAGTTAGTAGTAACTGGCGGAAAGTCATCGAGTAAAATAGAACTGATTTCTGGCTTTCCCCAAGGTAGAGTTATAGGCCCTTTGCTGTTCCTTATCTATATAAACGATTGGGAGACAATCTGAGCAGATGTCTTAGGTTGTTGGCATATGACGTTGTCGTTTATCGACTAATAAAGTCATCAGAAGAACAAAACAAATTGCAAAACGATTTAGAAAAGATATCTGAATGGTGCAAAAGTTGGCAACTGACCCTAAATAACGAAAAGAGTGAGGTCATCCTCATGAGAGCTAAAAGGAACTCGTTAAACTTCGGTTACACGATAAATCAATCTAGTCTAAAACCGTAAATTCAACTAAATACCTAGGAATTAAAATTACGAACAACTTAAATTGGAAAGAACACACAGAAAATGTTGTGGGGAAAGGCTAACCAAAGACTGCGTTTTATTGGCAGGACACTTAGGAAATGTAACAGATCTACTAAGGAGACTGCCTACACTACGCTTGTCCGCCCTCTTTTAGAATACTGCTGCACGGTGTGGGATACTTAGCAGATAGGACTGACGGAGTAGAACGAAAAAGTTGAAAGAAGGGCAGCACGTTTTGTATTATCGCGAAATATGGGAGAGAGTGTCACAGAAATGATACAGGACTTGGGCTGAACATCATTAAAAGAAAGGCTTTTTTCGTTGCGACGGAATCTTCTCACTAAATTCCAATCCCCAACTTTCTTTTCCGAATGCGAAAATATTTTGTTGATACAGATCTACATTGGGAGAAACGATCACCACGATAAAATAAGGGAAATCAGAGTTCGTACGTAAAGATATAGTTGTTCGTTCTTTCAAAGCGCCATACTAGATTGGAATAATAGAGAATTGTGAATGTGGTTAAATGATCCCTCTGCCAGGAACTTAAATGTGATTTGTAGAGTATTCTTGTAGATGTAGATATAGAAAAAATGGAAGCTTCTGAGTCAATGCAATCCAAAGATACGGGCATTTAAGTCACATAATTTATATTCACAAGTTCACTCGTCGATATTTGTAGAGCACTCCCCGTTGAACAAGAATCAAGAAAATTGATAGGTAGCAAGATTTCACAGAACAAGTAAAGGAAAGAAGTCCGGCAATTGTTAATTTGTAATTATTTCACACGACAAAATTATTATTTTTTTTCGCTTGTTATCCGACTGTCTGTCTGTCGTTTTGGTAAGACCCCTTTTTCTCAGGAATGGGTAAAAGTATCGATACGATAACGGGCATAGTCGAGATTCTCAGTTCCCAGGATCTGTGTACATAGGTAACTTTGGAAGGAAACCTCGCGCGCGAGACCTACTTGCACTTCACGGATTTTTTGAGAATGTGATAGGAAATTTCGTACGACTGTGAATTTTCTGTATAGTTTTAGCAGTTTATTTTCTCGTTGTGACAGCGGTCTACATACTCACTGACAGCGTGGTGCCCAGGTGGGTTTCTAATGTAACGGTGCCTGCACGCTGTAGCAGCCGCCTGCCCTCGCACCGCATAGTTGGAACGCATGTGTAGCCAGCGAGCTCTTGGCTGCACAATGCGCATCTGCTCTAGAGTCCCTCGTGTGATCAGTGATAATTAAATACTGCTGCACTCATGTTTGGGGAGGTGGCGGCAGTTGTGAAACATAGAACCAAGGAGTTATTAGTGTAATACTGATACACACGTTTTTGGAGGGGCTTAGAAGTGTGTTCCTAAATGTTTCTAATAAGCAGACCATGCAGCTGTCAAACTCTTCCTTGAACTGTTCTAAGTTCCCACTGCTTCTACAGAAGTGCTGTGTTTTTAACGTAATACCACCACATACATACATGGAGGAACCCAAAAACGTTCCTAAAGATTGTAAGACGTGTATGTTTCTATTGTCTATTGTCAAACACCAATTTATGAAAGATGTTTATATTTGATTAATAGGATTAAGTAGGAGTAATTAATATTTGTAATTTTGGAAATAATTGTGGTAGTAGGGAATGTCTACACCAAAATATTCTTGGCGGGAGACACCGCACATTGATATAATTTTAAAAAGGGCGGGAGAGAACGCGTGTGGATACATGTTAAGAAAAGAGCGGTAAAGACCGCGCATTGATACATTCTGTAATGGTAGCATGGATTGTCTGCACCAGAAAGCATTGTTGGCGGGAGATACCGCACTTTAGCGTTTGTAGGAAGTCCGTAGTAAGTGAGATGTGAAGCGAGTCGGTAGCAGGTCTGAATCGAGAGGTTGAAAGTAGCGGTGTGCCTGCCAGCCACCAGCTATGATTTACATCAGATTATAAACGGATGCGCAGAGACATCAGCTAACTATTATCATAAGAGGAACTAATACTACTGAATTATTTTGTTTTGAGAGACTCAAGATTACTGAAGGTGTTTTTGCGCAATGCTGGTAGTAAGATTAGTGTAAAAAGTAAGTCCCATTTGAACGTTTGTAAAATCATTTCATTATTAACAATAAATATTTGAAGAATTGTTTTCAGAATATAATTAATTTTTGCCAGAAATATTGCATTAGTGATTACAATTCATCCCAAAATCCATCAACGTAAAACTTTGCAAAATTTTATTGTTGTCAAGAAAAAGTTTAACTATGAATTGCGTAACTTCAGTCAAATTAATTTCCAACATTCTGCGTGGTGTTTGCTCGTTCTAAGTCGTGTCTCCCTACCACTTTCGCGCAAAGACGCCTTGAGTGTGCTTTTTAGGGAATTAACTAGTTTGAACCTGGGACCTGTTGCTGGTAAGGAGACACCAGACCACACATGACATGTAGAGTTCAGAACAGTTCAGTAGGACCAGCGATGATATAACCAAATACTTAATGATTTCAGTGTCAGCTCCACTGCACTCCCTGTAAAAGAAACTTAATAGTAACTAAATTTAGTGGAAGGGGTTCAAGGCTTTCCAATTTTTAGTTAGATGGTAAAATAACGTCGAAAAAGCAGTTAAGTTTACCATTGGAAATTTTACTCTACTCACAAAACATCGTTTATAAATTGCACTATTGATAAAAGGAAATGTTTTAATACAGGATGATAAAAACCAACTGCGTTCAACAAAATGTGAACGAATATTCCCTGAATGGGTTTCCAAGTTCTGCAATGGATCAAAGGATGACCTATGCCATATCACATCTATAATCTAGGTTTAAATTAAGTTTCACAAAAGAGAAAACTACCAAAATGGTCTACAGTGACCCTCAAATGTCTTTAATTACTTATCTAACTTGTCGTAAATTACAGTGGTTGATGTGGCTTCTCAATAACTAAATAACAGAAAAATCATCGCGTTTCAGATTTTAACTTACGTAGTAATGTGAATACCATGAGCTTCAATTGATGATCGACACTAGTATTACGTAAAAAGGGGATGTAACAGATGAGACTTCTGCAGTTCTGAGTGAAGCCTTATGCGCTCAAAAATGCGGCATCGCGTGCGTTCATTACCTTGTCGGTGTTCGTCAGGGGGTGGTCTCTGAAGCAACTCGTTTCTAACTTCTCCTTATTACAATTTACCGAAGTTGGTTTTAAAAAAACTATGTGGCTGTGTTTTCATCTGATCAATCAGGGTCTCAATGTTCACCTTAAGCTCCGCCTACAAAAATTTTGTCTATCCAATTAGAAACGTTATACTTTTCGTGGTGGGGCAATGTTTTTAACGTTTGCAATGTAATAAAGACGCAAAAAAGTCTCACACTAAAACTTGCAGCTGGTGTGGCCCTTTTAGTGTTATTGTAAGATCTATACTGTTCTTCTGGAGGGCTCTATCTTTTAACATGTGCTGGGGTGGTCCTGGCGGTTGGCTGGATACGTGGGTGTCCGTTCCTTATCGTAGGGCCTTCTAGCTTAACACGGTTCTGCTCTCGGCTTCTGTTCTCGTTTCTCCCCTCGGAACTGCATCTGTCTCACGGTGAGAAGGTATGACATGCATTTAGGCATTCTTGTGTTAGTCTGTGGTATTCCATTTTCTCGCTCGTTACTCATATTACTTTTTTTAATTTAATGTCATGATTTATTCGGAGCTATGTGACATACTGCTGGATTTGCTTATCATGTCAGGGTTTTCATGGAAGCTGTTGGATTTGCCTGACACCTTACATATCACAACCCTTCGAACTTAATTTTTGCGCTGAAGTTAGGCAATGATTGAATCGTTGTCTAAGTCAGTCAAAAAATATTCTTTTATCTAAATTTTGTGGCCTACTGTTCAGCCATGTTATTCTGGTTCTATGCTAGTTTGTATTACTAATTTATATTTTTATATTCTTCCAATTTATTCTCAAAAATATGTTTATATTGACAAGAGGAGAATATTTTTATGCTATTATTATTTTATTAATTTTAAATTATTTTCTTTCTTTATTTAAGTGTGAAGTTTGTTTTTTAAGAAGTTTGTTATCGACAATGAGGAGTCTTTCACACCGATTTTCTAAGAAATATTTTTTTATAAATGTAGTAATTAAGTAAAATCTAATCCTAACACATTTTCTAAATATCATGTACAAGAAAAATTTTTTTGTTTCTAGACACTCATTTCAACATTGTTACACTAACAAATAAGAATTATTTCCAAGAATTGCTTTGACAAAGATATATTCATACACTAGTATTGAGATATTATCCTAACAAATGGTACAAATGTTAGAAAGAGGGAAAACATCCAAAAGATAATTTTTATTCTTTGTTTTTATAAGGAGAAAATAAGTAAAATATAGTTATTCTTTTATTTTTATGAGGAGAAAATAAGTGGCATATAGTTTTAGTGTTTATTATGCCATACTTTTGTTCTTTATATACTGTCCATTTCAGGACTAATGACTTATTTTTATAGATAATCTATTTTTTACTTAAGTCCATAGTCAGTGAGTTATTTTGTAGTTTATTATCTGTCTGGTGTGCTTAACTTATTTAGTTTTTCACACGTTTCTTTTGCACAATTCCTACATCATTAATTTGATTTCACACATTCACACAATCCTATGAATGTTTAAGCATGAGGTTAACAAATGTTTTTGCATGAAGGTGTTGGACTTGAGCGAGATGGATGTGGGCAAGTATTTGATGTACAGCTTCGTTTGTCATTCCTTGTTGGCTTTGCAACGGTGTGTTGCTGTTGTGGAGGTCCCATAATGGAATGGCGCTGTGAGTGCAGAATCTCGTGGTTTACTGGCTTTGTATGCGTGAATGTCATCGTTATGTGTCGCTGAAAGTGGTCGTTTTTCGTTGTGATACTTTGCAGACGACTAGATTACAGTAGGATAGGGCTTTGGGAAGGTATGTCGTCTATTCTTCACCCATCTTCTTTCTTGGTCTCAATCTTGCAAATCTTTAACTTCTGTTCTTCATGCTTTTTCTCTGCTTCTTACTTGATTATTGGTTCTTCTCTGGGCAGGATTTGGGAATATTTATTGATAACTAGTCGCTTTGAAGTTCTCCTCTTAGTAACAGTTTGATAAATTGTTTGGGCATGTTATTTTTACTTTGTGGAAGTTTTCTTAAGTTTTGTGCATCATCGTGCTGTTTAATAGCAGTAGTGTGACTTTTACACATATTTTTTTGCCAGTGGTGGCATGCCCAAGCGGTGTTCTCGTCGGGCCGTTTGTTGCTCGCTCTGCTGAGTTGGGGCATCACAAGACCCTCTTGGCCTTCCGTGTTCTGTCCCAGTAGGGTTCCGCTTAGCGAGCAGATTTACTGCCCACTTCGGATACAAGGGCCCTCTGTTGGTCTCACTGTCCTTTCCCTTCTCTCTACGCTTCTGCCTTGTAGGAATTGTGCCTTGCTAATTACGTCCTTTTCTTTCTTGATACTTCTCGTGTTGCAACTTGTGGGTCGTTGTATCTGGTCCATGCTGGAGTTTTTACAATGGTTCTTACAAAAAAATTTTACTTATAATCATCTAACGTATGTTTACTACCTACATTGCTTTACGCCTTTTTAAAAAAGGTTTACAAATTTCGGCGCCCTTTCCATATTACAGTTCTAAGATATTTTGAGTCTTAACTTCTACAAGAATCCTCAAATTCGTTTTTTTATTTTTGTGTAGTGTCGTGGTGTATAGCATTTTAGTATTTCATGATGTTAGACTATCTATGCTTTATCCCTTCACCTTAATCTTTGGTACTATTGGTGTTATTTTTGTTTTTGTGTTTATTGAAACTACTTTTTTTTCCCACCTTCCTCTCTCTTCATTTTTCTGTCTCCTGACGATCTTATCTGCAACATAATCTTGGAATATTGTGCTGATTATTTACCAGTAATAAAATTAATCTTCAGACTTTTTGATATGGCTCACATGGTGAAGCCCTAAGGTTTTGCCTGTTTTTGGGTTCATTAGTTCTACAGCATTATCATGAGCAATTTGGCTAATTATGACAGGTCCTTTGTATGCAGCGTAAAACTTATGTATATTGTGTTTCTGTTTGCTGGAGAGATGATGTGTTTTTACAAATAATTTCTGGCCTACTGAGATTGTTCTTTTAGTTGCTGTTCTATCTTCTCTTTCTTTTCTTTTAATGGCTGCCTTTCTGATGTTGGATAGTGCTATTGCTATGACTTGTTTGTGCTGTCTATGTGGTACAATAGGAAATCTAACATTTTCTCTGGTTATGTTTTGGGGTTCAATATTTTTAAGTAGAGTAACTGGAGGTAGTAGTGTAGTGCTATATGGCATTTCATTTATTACTTCTTGAAAATCTTTAAGGTATATATCCCAAGTGTTGTGTCTTTTGCCTGCATATAATCGGCATAAAGTGCCTGGATCTGCTGGATTTACACAAGGTTAGTACTTAGATATGTAGATGGGTTTTATTTTGTGTTGTTTTAACGTGTTCTGCCATTGCACTGACTTGTATTGTGGGCCATTATCCGAAATTACTCGTTCCACTCGACCTACTTGTCTGAGAAAATCTTGTCTAAATGCTTTACTTATAGTAAGACCTGTTGCCTGTTTTAATGGTGTCATGTAAACATATTTAGAAGTAAGTTCCAAAACGACAAATATGAAAATATATCCATTTTTGTGCGTGGGAGGGTCCCCATCAAATATGTTGCAGCTATTTGTTTCAATTTTTTAGGGTTTATTGGAAACATAGGTGGTTTGGTTTGGAAAGTGACGTGTTTAGCCCTCATACATTTTTTGCATTTGACTAATACTGTTCTAATTCGTCTTTCCATATTAGGAAAATGGCTTGTTTGTTTTATTTTTAAAAAGCATTTCTTTGGTCCAAAGTGGCCATTACTTAAATGTGTATACCATATGTACTTATTAATTAGTTCATCTGGGATATAAATTAACCATTCATTCGTTGCAACATTTCGTCTAAAAAATAAAACGTTTTTTACGAGATAGTGCTGTCCAATGTCTGGAAAATCCTTATTCCTCCGCTTGATTCCTAGAATTTCGGGATCCTTGTCCTGTTCTTTCCCTATGTTTTTCAATGCTGTCGTAATTTAGTTTTCGAAAGGTACTCGTTTCATATGGTACATTGTAAACTGGTTTTCTGCTGCTTCCAAACCTATGTTACTGGATGCACCCTGTGGACATCATGCTAAAGCATCTGCTAATACACTCCTGGAAATTGAAATAAGAACACCGTGAATTCATTTCTGTATTCTGTTCATATTTCTTTCAAAATAATTATTTCTCATTGTACAATACTCATTTTGGCCCAATTTTTTTTCATATAACTTCTCAATGCATTCTTTCCCTGTTCTCCATAGGCAGTTACTTATATAGCCTACTGCCTTTTAAGCTAACTTAAATCTACTGAGCTCAGGTATATATACTAAGGGATGAGGCAATGCAGCAACACACAACAAATCAACAGAAACAGGAATGACAAAAAAATGCAAATTGGCAAAGCAAGCAGCAGTATAGCTAAATTAGCAGAGCAAATGCAACATTACAACTAATATGAGCCAAAGTGCAGCAAAAAAAAAAAAACAAAATAAATCAGTAGTAAAACTAGTATAACAGAGTAATACAAAGTGAAATTCAGTAACACTATGCCTGGCAAACAGCAGCAGCAAATGCAATAACATATACCTAAACATGACAAAGCTCAAGCAGAAAAAATAGTACACTAAAGACAACAATGCAGATAAGGGAAATGTCTACTCACATCTTAATGTCTACGTAATTAAAGTGGTGCACCATAAAAACTTATTCTACAAAGAATTACCAAGTACTTGAAAAGAAAATTATATGAAACGTCCCCTTAGAAAAATTATTAATGACTATGCTTAAACTGACACACAATATTTTTAGCGCAACGCAATCTGACTTTTAATAATCCCTACAAAAGAATGACCCTGACTAACAATAACCTATACCTTTCATGAATCACTTACCGCCCGCATCTCGTGGTCGTGCGGTAGCGTTCTCACTTCCCACGCCCGGGTTCGATTCCCGGCGGGGTCAGGGATTTTCTCTTCCTCGTGATGGCTGGGTGTTGTGTGATGTCCTTAGGTTAGTTATGTCTAAGTAGTTCTCAGTTCTAGGGGGCTGATGACCATAGATGTTAAGTCCTATAGTACACAGATCCATTTGAACCATTTGAATCACTTACCTCACAAAAATCTTCGTTACTCAAATTACTGCAATACAACGAGCGCCAATACTGCCAGCTAAATAAAAGATTCTAACTACTGAAGGCACTAACTACTGATAGACATAGTTAGCAAATGAAAGATTTTGATAAAGAGCAAACAATGTATTTACCTTAACAGTGTTCAAAAGTCATAATATATATAGCAGTTCATGACATCCAGTCTTACAAATTTCCTTTCTCTGATGGACACAGTTCCAGATCATCCGCTATCAAAACTCCGCCATTTCTCTCCCCACATCCACCACTACCCGTGTCTCACCTCCTGTTAACAGCCAACTGCCCAACACTACAATAGCGACTATTGCAACAATGCCGACACAGCACAGCCGGTGAGTTTCATACAGAGCGCTACTTGGCGTGACCAACATAAAAACCTAAACAGCCTACTTACAAAATACACGTTTGGTCCACCATATTTAGGTTTCCGTAATGTCCCTAAATCGCACCATGCAACGCAGGGATGGTTCCTTTGGAAGACCATGGCCTATTTCCTTTTCCATACTTAGAAAAAAAAAATGAGCTACTGCTCTGTCCCTAATGACCTCGATGTAGACGAGACCGTTAAACCCTAATTTTCCCTCTTCCTGGAGTAGCCGTCATCAGGAATGCACACTTTTACTTTACTGCAAGTTAGAATTCCTGATTTTTTGCATGGTTCTTCGTAGTATATAACTGACGACTAACTGAAAGAAGAAAATTCAAAAACTTTCATAACACAATGCATTTGATAAAAGACATATATTTGAAACATAATAAATACATACTGACAGATGAGTAGGGTTTTTACAGAGCATTTACACAAATGTCTCCAGAAGTGTTTTATTTACAAAAGAATCCTTTGAGATTAAATTCTTTGAGAAAGATGATTCATGGAAAGGTTGTGAGAGGTTATGGCTAACTGTTAAAAATTGATTTAGACGTGTATGTCATTACTTGACTCGTGTAATATTAATGTGAAATCTTTCTCCGCAGAATACGTAATTAATATAATGCAGAGAATATTTGGCAGAACTTATTTTTTATGGAAAAATGTTGTAAGCCAGCGGGCTTTCGTAATCTACATGGACAAAACTGTTCACGTACTGACATACCCTCTACACAACTGCATTGTGGTAGGCGTACGAAAGGAACCTGCTGTTAACGCAGATCAGCTCAGTTCATATACTTCGTCTTTGTTGCACAGGTCGATGTAACATTTAACTCGAATAAAGATCTTTCTTGGCCTTAAATTAGTGCTTAGCAATATTGACTATGGTACGATATCTTTAAGAATCCTTCTATGATGGGAGAATCTGTGACGGGAGGGTAAGGACCGGCAAGGAAACATTTTAAGAAGTAAATTTCGCCAGCATGATTCGTACCTACTGTAGTTTCAGAAATATGGATCCACACATTTAAGTGATATCGTATTTCCGCAAATCTTCGCAAATCCACACGCCCGCCATCCAGTAAACGAGGGCTTGTTGAAAAGTAACGCCTCCGAAATTTATATGTGAAAACTCAAAGGATTATTAAATAAAACAAACGTTATTAACATTGAACATCTTTATTCCTCCCGTCCTATATATTTGCATCTTTTTGCCGCTAGAGGGCTCTGAATTGTAGCGTGTAACATGAGGGTGTGTGTAACGTAGGCCCTAATTACGTCGGTGCTTGAGAAACAGTGTGCTGTAAGCGGGTCTCGAGTTCGGAGAGTTCGTCCACACACGGAGCACGCTCTCCTTCAGCAAGACAATATCAGACCAGAGCGTTGCGACAGCTGCAACAAGCCGACGCCTTGGATTCACTGCCATCGATCATCCTCCATGCAGCCGACCTAGCCCTATCCTACTTTAATCTGTTTGTAAGACTTCAGCCACACGGGGTAGCCGCGCGGTCTAGGGCTCCTTGTTACGGTCCGTGCGCCCCCCCCCCCCCCCCGCCCCCCCTCCGTCGGCGGTTCGAGTCCTCCCTCGAGTATGGGTGTGTGTGTTGTCCATAGCATAAGTTACCTTAAGTTAGAGTAAGTAGCGTGTAGGCTTAGGGACAGATGACTTCAGCAGTTAGGTCCCATAAGACTTTACCACAAATTTCCAAATTTACAAGACTACAACAACACCTTCGAGGACGTCACTTTGATAGTGGGGAAGCGGTGCAAGCAAAGATGAGGCTGTGGCTCTGTCAATAAAGTCAAACATTCTACAGTCACGGTATTGACAAACTGGTCTCTCGTTGGGAGAAATATGTTCGTCGCCAGGCCGACTATGTTGAGAAATAAACATGTAAACATGAAGAATAAAGAAGCAGAATGTTAATAATGTTCGTTTTACTTAAAATGCCTTGAGAGTTTTCTCACAAAAAAATCGGTCGCATTATTTTCAGAACGCTCTAGTATAACAGGTAACGGTCTTGCCACAGTGGATACACCTGTTCCCGTCAGATCACCAAAGTTAAGCGCTGTCGGGTGTGGCCGGCGATTGGATGGGTGACCATCCGGGGCGCCACGCGCTGTTGCCATTTTTCGGGGTGCACTCAGCCTCGTGATGCCAATTGAGGAGCTACTCGAGCGAATAGTAGCAGCTCCAGTCAAAGAAAACCATCATAACGACCAGGAGAGTGATGTGCTGATCACATGCTCCTCCTATCCGCATCCTCAACTGAGGATGACACGGCGGTCGGATGGACCCTTTGGGCCTCTTGTGGCCTTACGACGGAGTGCTTGAGTGCCTAGTATAATGCTATATTTTGGTTTATGGCGTTAGATCCATTTTGACAGTGATAATAGGTTGCTACAGGATCTCGTATGATGAAGTGGAAAATAGCGTATCTGACATAAGACTTGGCGTTTCTAGGTGTGACCATTTCAAGACAGAATGGAGAGGATGGGTGGGTTATGGAAAATGCAGCTATTCTGGGAAGCCTTTGGTAATATAGAAGCCAAATCTTAGCGACAAGTGTCGGCTTATGCACGCAGTTTCACGTGGTAAGATCGCTACACGGCCGCAGGCAAAACAGATTTCGATTCTGAGGTGTCATTTTGTGAATCAGCCATTGGGAGTTGTCAGTCGTCAAAGATCCCCTTCATCAACGTGCAGCTCGAGGGCATGCGCGTCACCATGTCTTCGCTTTACAGTTTATTTCTAATTTGTAGACGAGTGTATATAATGTTATCTCCTGGAGCCGCTGGACTTCTATATCAACATGGAACTGCAGAATTTCGTGACTGAGTTGAGCTGCGTACAGCTGACACGCAACAAAATTGTTTAAATTCTTTGCATCCTAAGAGAAGACTTTTCGGTCAACAATTCCTATTCGTACCAATCGCTCTCTCGGATCGACTGGCCCTTTTGTACATTAAGAAACGACCACCAAACGGTTCATTTCAAAGTACTGAACTTATTTGATACATCGTGCAATATATTGAAGAACACAAACAGACAGCACTGTTGTAACTGTATGGGGTCGCAGACTGTCCTGCAAGAATCATAGTGTACATTGTCCACTGCATTTGTTCGAATCCTCGAGATATCTGCGTGCTGAACACCAGGTAGGTGATAGGGCAGAAGCAGTGCGCAGGCAGGCAGCGGTCAGATGACGACGGAGATGGCTCGATTGCGGTCGGGGCCCAGCTGGGGATCTGGTGGTTCCTCGACGTCCTCTCGGTACCGCCACATCATGTAGAGGGCGCCGCCGCTCACCGCCACCAACAGAGACCCAACCAGCGCCAGTGGCTACAACCAAAACACAACAGCTGAAAGCACGTCTGGAAGGGACCTAAAGCTCAGACATTACCTCCAGAGCATACAACTAGGCGACATTACAGACTACTCCTCTTCGGCTTCTTTAGAATTTTAAGGTCTGTGCCTGGACTCCTGTACTACTAAACGACTAATACGGTACACGGTCACAGCCGCAAGTTGTCTGCCTAACGGCTTCCAGGAGCAACAAAGATTTGATTTTCGATATTTCATACACACACATAAAAAAAAAGGTTTGCATCATCTCGGTTCCTACAGTCCGGAACCTGTACAGAAAATTGGAATAGAGATCAACACAAACATCATTTCCGCCCTTTTTATTGCTCATGAAAACCACGCATTGAATGTTGTGCCACCATACAGCGAGACCTTCAGAGGTGGTGGTCAGATTGCTTTACACCCAGCAGCACGTCCTCTTGCATTGATGCATGCCTGTATTTGTCATGGCATACTATCCACAAGTTCATCAACGCACTGTTGGTCCAGATTGTCCCACTCCTCAACGGCGATTCAGCGTAGTTCCCTCAGAGTGATTGGTGGGCCACGTCGTCCCTAAACAGCCCTATTCAATCTATCCCAGGCATGTTCGATAGGGCTCATGTCTGGAGAACACGTTGTTCAGTCTAGTCGAGCGATATCGTTATCCTGAAGGGATTCATTCACAAGATGTGCACGATGGGGGCGCGAATTGTCATCTATGAAGAAGAATGCCTCGCCAGTATGCTGCCGATATGGTTGCCCTATCGATCGGAGGATGGCATTCACCTATCGTACGGCCGTTACGACGCCTTCCGTGACTACCAGCGGCGTACGTCGGCCCCACATAATGCCACCCCAAAACAGCAAGGAACCTCCAACTTGCTGTACTTGCTGGACAGTGTGTCTAAGCGTTCAGCCTGACCGGGTTGCCTCCAAATACGTCTCCGACGATGGTCTGGTTGAAGGCATATGCGACACTCATCGGTGAAGAGAACGTGATGCCAATTCTGAGTGGTCCATTCGGCTTGTTGTTGGGCCCATCTCTAGCGCGCTGCGTGGTGTCGTGGTTCCAAAGGTGGACCTCGCCATGGACGTCTGGAGTGAAGTTGCTCATCATGCAGCCTATTGCGCACAGTTTGAGTCGTAACACAACGTCCTGTGGCTGCACGAAAAGCATTATTCAACATGGTGGCGTTGGTGTCAGGGTTGCTTCGAGCCATAATCCGTAGATAGCGGTCATCCACTGCAGCAGTAGCCCTTGGCCGGCCTGAGCGAATCATGTCACGACAGTTCCTGTCTCTCTGTATCTCCTGCATGCCCGAACAACATCGCTTTGGTTCACTCCGAGACGCCTGGGCACTTCCCTTGTTTAGAGCCCTTCCTGGCACAAAGTAACAATGCGGACGTAATCAAACCGCGGTATTGAACATCTAGGCATGATTGACTACAGATATCACGAACCGTATACCTCCTTCCTGGTGGAATGACTGGAACTGATCGGCTGTCGGACCCCCTCCGTCTAATAGACGCTGCTCATGCTTGGTTGTTTACATCTTTGGGCGGGTTTAGTGACATCTCTGAACAGCCAAAGGGACTGTGTCTTTGATACAATATCCACAGTCAACGTCTATCTTCAGGAGTTCTGGAAACTGGGGTGATGCAAAACTTTTTTCGATGAGTGTTATTATTAATCTACTTAAAAATTTTAAATGCTGTCATAATCTAGTTATTAAGAGATGTAGTCTTATGTAGAGACTTAACATAGTAAGACAAGTATTGTTGTTAGAAACTGTGTACGAATCTTGATGCAGCGTAACTCACAGCGCAAAACTGCCCAGACTGTGTGTTCATCCAGTATTTTTAGATAGGATCTACGTACACTGAGGTGACAAAATTCATGGGATAGCTGTATGCACCTATACAGATGGCGGTAGTATCGCGTACGCAAGGTATAGAAGGAAAATGCATTGGCAGTACTGTCATTTGTACACAGGTGATTCATGTGGAAAAGCTTCTGAGGTGGTTATAGCCGCACGACGGGAATTAAAATATTTTGAACGTGGAATGGTAGTTGGAGCTAGACGAGTGGGACATTCTCTTTCGGAAATCGTTAGGGAAAACAGTCTTCTGAGATCCACAATGTCAAGAGTGTGTCGTGAATACCACGGAGAACGCAACGGCCGAGGACCTTCAGTCGTTTTTGTAGAATTGTCAGTGCTAACATACAAGCAACACTGCGAGAAATAACGGCAGAAATCAACGGGTGACGTACGACTAACGTTTCCGTTGGAACAGAGCGGCCTAATTTGGCGTTAATGGGCTACGGCAGCAGACGACCGACGCGAGTGCTTTTGCTAACAGCATGATATCGCCTGCAGCGTCTCTGCTGGGTTCGTGACCATATCCATTGGACCCTAGGCGACTGGAGAACCGTGGCCTGGTCAGATGAGTCCCGATTTCAGCTGGTAACAGCTGATGGTAGGGTTCGACTGTGGCGGACATCCCACGAAGCCACGTACCCTAATTGTCAACAAGGCACTGTGCAAGCTGGTGGTGGCTCAATTATGGTGTGGACTGTGTTTACTTGGAATGGACTGGGTCCTGTGGTCCAACTGACCCAATCATTCACTGGAAACGGTTATGTTCGACAACTCGCAGACCACCTGCAGCTATTGATGGACTTCACGTTCCCAAACAACGATGCAAGTTTTATGCAGACAATGCACCATGTCGCCGGGCCACAATTGTTCGTGATTAGT
Organism: Schistocerca gregaria; assembly: GCF_023897955.1. Classification (NCBI taxonomy): domain Eukaryota; kingdom Metazoa; phylum Arthropoda; class Insecta; order Orthoptera; family Acrididae; genus Schistocerca; species Schistocerca gregaria. Next base: position 477,737,330 of record NC_064924.1, read on the forward strand.
TTGGAGAGTATTCTGGACAATCCAGCGAATGTTCTGGCCAGCCAGATGGCCCGACATGAATCCGATCGAACTTTCATGGGATGTAATCGAGAGGTCAGTTCGTGTACAGAATCCTGCACTGGCAACACCTTCGCAGTTTTTGACAGCTATAAAGCCGGCTGCTGTGGTCGAGCGGTTCTAGGCGCTTCAGCCTGAAACCACGCAGCTGCTACGGTCGCAGGTTCGAACCATGCCTCGGGCAAGGATGTGTGTGATGTCCTTAGGTTAGTTAGGTTTACGTAGTTCTAAGTCTACGGGACTGATGACCTCAGATGTTAAGTCCCATGGTGCTTAAAGCCATTTGGACAATATGACGGCTATAAATACAGCAAGCCACGTCTAGATGCTACACTACGCTGGGCAAAAGGAGGCTCGATAAGATATTAGGAAGTATCCTACGACTTTTGTCTTTTCTGTGCTGTTAGAAGCTGCGTATTAATCACGGTGCACAATTTTTCCAGGCTATATATTTATCCAGTATTTGCAGTTAGCATCCATATACACCATTGAATATACTTAAAATATTATACACACAGTGTGTCCCAATTCCGTGAAGACTGTGGCTATGAAAAATAAAAGTCATGGATTACGTTCCCAGAATCTCTGTATTTATTCAAAATAGTCTTCCCCTGAACCAAACCATAGCTGAAATAGTTTTAAGTGTTTCGAAAGTCACCGTAGTCCTTTTTTTTGGAATTGCGTTTAGTAATACTGTACAATTTTGTTGGATATCCTTAACTGTATCATAACGGAGACCTCCCATTGCCGTCTTCAGTTTGGGGAACAACCAGAAGTCGTCGGCTGTGGCCAAATCCGGCGAATACGGTGGGTAATCCAGGACGGTGATCCATTTTCTGCCCAAAGCTCGCGCACAATCTTTGCTTTATGGACTGCGGTCTCGTGATGGAAGAGTAACTAGGAATCTGCCTCTCGGGATTAGGTCGAATTCGACGGATTCTCGTCCACGAACGCAGGAGGACTTAAAAAAACTTTGTTGCTTCACTGCTCCACTGCAGTTTTCCGACGAGTGCCAGACACGTACTGTTGTTCGCGGCCAGGATGCCTGCTGCAGCAATGGTAGCGCTGTGGCTTTCTACAGCTGTTTCTGAAACTTCAAGGATCGTAACGCTGCAACTCGCCACGAGATAACTTTGCAGTCTGGAATTTCGCACAAGCAGTCCTAACGGAACTGCAACACACTGTGTAATTGTAGAACACACAGTTCAGGAGATATGATGCCATAAACAGTGACATGCGTGAAAAGCTAGCTTTTGCTTAAAACCGAGCGTAAATTTCCTAGGTTATACCAGTGGCGTAGCATGGTTGTAAAGGTTGGGGAGACTCTATAGGTATTATAGGGAGACAAAATAGTACAATAAACAATAATTTAAACAAATGAAACAAAATGCATAAAATAAAACAACACAACTACTACTACTACTACCACTACCACTGCCACTACCACCGCCACTAATGATAATAATATTAATAATAATAACTAACTTGTTCAAGAAATGATGACAAATTTGTAGAACTCAGAAGCACTTATATTTTCTTGTACACAAGAGCAATGCACCTGTCTTTTCTTTACACGAATAAGTCTATAACTCAGTCTACAATGATCTGATCACTGGATAGCTCCTCAAGTAGTGCCTTTTCTATTGCAAACGTGCTCAAACACGACACCTGGGTGTTGGACATTGAATTCCTTAAATAATTCACTATAATCGCAGGTAGGGTCAAAACCAAAAGCAGGAACTTCGTTGTTTTTTCATAAACAGAGTTTAAATAATTGTTGAAAATGTACTTTAAGAGGATTCTTAGAGATAAGTGTTTTTTCTCATCAGCGTATATGTTACGCAGTTCATTCTCAAGTTGTTCTTGTTCGTAAAAAGGTTACTGTTCTAGTAACTGAAGCAGTTTCAACTGTGGGAATTCTTTTTGATAGTTTGGGAAACACTTTTCGTTCAGAAGTTCAACAAACTGAATGTGGGATAAAGTCTTTAAATTTTCTTTCCATCTGAACAATTTGCAAATCCGGTATCTCGTAAGTTAATGCCCTGAGAGGTGTCTTTTGACTGTCACAGGATGATCAGTTGCCATTCAAACACAAGTTGTATGTAATGCATTCATCAACGAATGTTTCCATTCTTAATTGTCATAAGTTTCTCAAATCAGTTCTTATTTCTTCGTGGCAGGTAGTTATACTGAGAGATTTTGACTGAAGAACATTAAAGAGATGATCAACGTAAACAAAGCACCCTCGGTAGAAGCAAAGCAAGTAGACAAACGTAGGATCATCCATTCGTCGTTTCATTCACACAGTACAGCTCAAAATTCTGGGTCCCATTGAGAGTCTGTATTATCAATTATATAATTAAAAACACCATATAACTCTGATAAATGACGAGATATTGTCGCAAATGCCCTGGAGCGCAAGTTTCAGCGAGTGTTGCTCGCGTATGGCAATTTAAATCCTTTCTCAGTTAGCAATACAGGTCGTTTTGATGATTTGCTGGAAAACGAATGGAATGTAGTACTATCACTTACAAACGCGCGTATTTGTTATATGATTTTGGAGGCATGTAACAGTACCAAATTCAGATGGTGTGCGTAACAATGAATAAACGGTTCATGGAGACAGAACTGCTTCACCAATTGTTGTAGTCCTCTTTCTCTACCGGTCATTACCGAAGCGCCATCATATTTTTGACTAACCACTTTTCGTTCCACATTCCATTCTTTCAATACTGCATGAATAATGTTTGACAAACCTTCAGCAGTTTTATCTCCAGAGACATTGTAAAATCCAACGAATCTTTCCTCAATTTTGTCTGCAATACAGTACCTGAATATTATAATCATTTGACTCTTGTATGACATGTCTAATTTTTGATCATCCTGAATTGAAATGAAATTTTAGTTATTAATTTCAGATTTTATTTTCTCATTAACTGCTAAAGTTATCATTTCTATTACATCATTTCGTATATCTGGAGAAGTTCCTTTACAGGTTGAAGATGATGACAGATGTTCTCGGATTAACTGCTCTCCTTGAGCTAGTAAATCCAATAATTCCAGATAGTTACCGTTGTTGCTAGAGGATTCGTCTTCTCGATGACCACAAAAGGCTATTTCTTGTTTACAAATAAATACGATTGCCTGAATAAGACGAGCCAATACTCTCCTGTTGGATGCAACTTGTTCATTGTGTTTTGTTACCGTCAGACGAGCTGCTTCAGAAAGGACGTGCTCAATTCTATTTCTGCCCAATAACTGAACTGATTCTTTGTTCTGCAGGTGACGTTTTGATAACCGATGCTTTTCTGCTTTCGTGTCAAAGTTCTTTATTGTACAATTGTCCTCATAGCACCATTCCTTTTCACCACCAAACAGTAGACATACATAACAATATAATCTGTTATTAACTGCATTCGAAGTCAGCCAAGTATACTTTTCGTACCAGGCTGTCTGAAAAATGCGTTTTTGTTTGGCTTCACTTAAAACTACAGTGAGTATAGGAACAGGTCGTTTGTCCTTCAATTCGCACTTTTTTCGTCCGTTAGTGTAGAAAAAGGCGTTTGTAATAAAAATTCTATAGAGTGTTCAGTTGCTGGCTCACACCTGTTGGCGAGACAACGAAAATATGCACAAGAATGACTATGAATACAAACCGCGTGACTGCTCACTTCCGTGTTAAAAGCCAGCATAGAAGCGGCAGAGACTAGTCTCGATACCTGCTAGCTAGTGCAGAGCACCGGCCTTCGTGGAAGAGGGGAAGTGGAGGGGAGCCGAGAACGCCACTAAAGCGCTGGCGCACCCGGCCAGCTAAGGGAAAGGAGGCAGAGACTGAGAGCAGTCGAGTCTCACGCAGGCAAATAAACAAGTACTCAGGGTGCGGTGTGGGCTACAGAACTGATTTCTTTGCACATTTAGAGCTCTTAGTAGAAAGTTGTTTATATTTTTGTTATGAATTACTACTGCATCTTTTTTCAGCAGGTATACAGTCACAAAGTCTCCCCTCACGCTACGCCACTGGGCTATACTGTCCAGTGTTTGATAATAAGGACACAAACTATTTAGGTGGTTTATAAACTTTTCAAATTTTTTTCCTTGTTTAAATTATTAAGGGAAATGTTCAACACATTATCTCATTTGTAAAAGCAATCATACTTAGCAGCTGTTTTCAGATTAGAAAGTTTCAAATTTTTCCACAAAATCTACTGTAGTTGAATAGATAACGATAAGTGCAGTATAAGGTGAATTGTGAGTTCGATTCTTGCTAGCAGCAACTTTCTGTTAGTTTCTTTATGTTGTTGTTGTTGTTGCTGTGGTCATCAGTCCTGAGACGTTTGATGCAGCTCTCCATGCTACTCTATCCTGTGCTAGCTTCTTCATCTCCCAGTACCTACTGCAACCTACATCCTTCTGAATCTGCTTAGTGTATTCATCTCTTGGTCTCCCTCTACGATTTTTACCCTCCACGCTGCCCTCCAATACCAAATTGGTGAGCCCTTGATGCCTCGGAACATGTCCTACCAACCGATCCCTTCTTCTAGTCAAGTTGTGCCACAAACTTCTCTTCTCCCCAATCCTATTCAATACTTCCTCTTTAGTTATGTGATGTACCCATCTAATCTTCAGCATTCTTCTGTAACACATTTCTCTTCTTCAGAAGCGCTTTCCTTGCCATTGCCAGTCTACCTTTTATATCCTCTCTACTTCGACCATCATCAGTTATTTTGTTCCCCAAATAGCAAATCTCCTTTACTACTTTAAGTGTCTCATCTCATTTCCTTATCTAATTCCCTCAGCATCACCCGACTTAATTCGACTACATTCCATTATCCTCGTTTTGCTTTTGTTGATGTTCATCTTATAACCTCCTTTCAAGACACAGCTCTTCCAAGTCCTTTGCTGTCTCTGACAGAATTACGATGTCATCGGCGAACCTAAAAGTTTTTATTTCTTCTCCATGGATTTTAATCCTACTCTGAATTTTTCTTTTGTTTCCTTCACTGCTTGCTCAATGTACAGATTGAATAACATCGGGGAGAGACTACAACCCTGTGTCACTCCCTTCCCAACCACTGCTTCCCTTTAATGCCCCTCGACTCTTATAACTGTCATCTGGTTTCTGTACAAATTGTAAATAGCCTTTCGCTCCGTGTATTTTACCCCTGCCACCTTCAGAATTTGAAAGAGAGTATTCCAGTCAGCATTGTCAAAAGCTTTCTCTAAGTCTACAAATGCTAGAAACGTAGGTTTGCCCTTCCTTAATCTAGCTTCTAAGATAAGTCGTAGGGTCAGTATTGCCTCAAGTGTTCCAACATTTCTACGGAATCCAAACTGATCTTCCCCGAGGTCGGCTTCTACTAGTTTTTTCATTCGTCTGTAAAGAATTTGCGTTAGTATTTTGCAGCTGTGACTTATTAAACTGATAGTACGGTAATTTTCACATCTGTCGACACCTGCTTTCTTTGGGATTGGAATTATTATATTCTTCTTGAAGTCTGAGGGTATTTCGCCTGTCTAATACATCTTGCGCACCAGATGGTAGAGTTTTGTCAGGACTGGCTCTCCCAAGGCTGTCAGTAGTTCCAATGGAATGTTGTCTACTCCAGGGGCCTTGTTTCGACTCAGGTCTTTCAGTGCTCTGTCAAACTCTTCACGCAGTCTCGTATCTCCCATTTCATCTTCATCTACATCCTCTTCCATTTCCATAATATTGTCCTCAAGTACATCGCCCTTGTACAGACCCTCTATGTACTCCTTCCACCGTTCTGCTTTCCCTTCTTTGCTTAGAACTGGGTTTGCATCTGAGCTCTTAATATTCATACAAGTGGTCCTCTTATCTCCAAAGGTCTCTTTAATTTTCCTGTAGGCAGTATCTATCTTACCCCTAGTGAGATAAGCCTCTACATTCTTACATTTGTCCTCTAGCCATCCCTGCTTGGCCATTTTGCACTTCCTGTCGATCTCATTTTTGAGACGTTTGTATTCCTTTTTGCCTGCTTCATTTACTGCATTTTCATATTTTCTCCTTTCATCAATTGAATTCAATTTTTCTTCTGTTACCCAAGGATTTCTACTAGCCCTCGTCTTTTTACCTACTTGATCCTCTGCTGCCTTCACTGCTTCATCCCTCAAAGCTACCCATTCTTCTTCTACTGTCTTTCCCCCCTTCCTGTCAATTGCTTCCTTATGCTCTCCGTGAAACTCTGTACAACCTCTGGTTCTTTCAGTTTATCCAGGTCCCATCTACTTAAATTCCCACTTTTTACAGTTTCTTCAGTTTTAATCTACAGATCATAACCAACAGATTGTGGTCAGAGTCCACATCTGCCCCTGGAAATGTCTTACAGTTTAAAACCTGGTTCCTAAATCTCTGTCGTACCATTATATAATCTATCTGATACCTTCTAGTATTTCCAGGATTCTTCCATGTATACAGCCTTCTTTTATGATTCTTGAACCAAGTGTTAGCTATGATTAAGTTGTGCTCTGTGCAAAATTCTACCAGGCGGCTTCCTCTTTCATTTCTTTGCCCCAGTCCATATTCACCTACTACGTTTCCTTCTCTCCCTTTTCCTACTACCGAATTCCAGTCACCCATGACTATTAAATTTTCGTCCCCCTTCACTGTCTGAGTAATTTCTTTTATTTCATCATACATTTCTTCAATTTCTTCGTCATCTGCAGAGCTAGTTGCCATATAAACTTCTACTACTTCTACTACTGTATCTTGGTCACAATAATGCGTTCACTATGCTGTTTGTAGTAGCTTACCCGCATTCCTATTTTCCTATGCATTATTAAGCCTACTCCCGCATTACCCCTATTTGATTTTGTATTTATAACCCTGTAGTCACCTGATCAGAAGTCTTGTTCCTCCTGCCACCGAACTTCTCTAATTCCCACTATATCTAACTTGAACCTATCCATTTCCCTTTTTAAATTTTCTAACCTACCTGCCCGATTGAGTGATCTGACATTCCACGCTCCGATCCGTTGAACGCCAGTTTTCTTTCTCCTGATAACGACATCCTCTTGAGTAGTCCGCGCTCGGAGATCCGAATGGGGGACTATTTTACCTCCGAAATATTTTACCCGAGAGGACGAAATCATCATTTAATCATACAGTAAAGCTGCATGCCCTTGGGAAAAATTACGGCCGTAATTTCCCCTTGCTTTCAGCCGTTCGCAGTACCAGCACAGCAAGGATGTTTAGGTTATTGTTGCAAGGCCAGATCAGTCAATCATCCAGACTGTTTCCCTTGCAACTACTGAAAAGGCTGCTGCCCCTCTTCAGGAACCACACGTTTGTCTGGCCTCTCAACAGATACCCCTCCGTTGTGGTTGCACCTACGGTACGGCTATCTGTATCGCTGAGGCACGCAAGCCTCCCCACCAACGGCAAGGTCCATGGTCCATGTGGGGAGGAGTTTCTTTATATTCTATACCTATTATCAAATGGAAATTTTAATGAAAAATACTGAACCATAATTTTTTTTTTTAAAATGTCTTTTATATTTGACTATCAATCACATCGAAATAAATTACTATTCGATAAAGGATTGCAAGGAGTGTTGTTAATTAAATTAAAAAAATGGTTCAAATGGCTCTGAGCACTATGGGACTTAACTTCTAAGGTCATCAGTCCCCTAGAACTTAATAAGAACTGCTTAAACCTAACTAACCTAAGGACGTCACACACCTCCATGCCCGAGGCAGGACTAGAACCTGCGACCGTAGCGGTAGCGCGGTTCCAGACTTTAGCGCCTAAAACTGCTCGGCCACTCCCGCCGGCAGTACTTTTTCAATGTTATTAATTATTTCCGATATTCATCTCTGCTCTACATGAGAATAACAGTGAAAAGAGCGATTATAAGTTACTTGCGTGGGAAACTGATGAATGGTTAAGTCTGTACCAGATGGCCGTCAACGTAAATAAAAGTAACACTTTGTGCATACATAGGAAAAGGTATCCACTACCGAACAACTGCACTATTGATTAAAAATTGCTGGAAGTGGTATCCACCGTAAAATTTTAGAAGTAACTATCCAGATCGACCTTAAGTGGAATGACCACATAAAGAAAACAGTAGGAAAAGGAGACGCCACACTGAGATTCACAAGAGGAATATCAAGGAAATGTACTAATACACGAAAGATGAGGTTTACAAGGCGCTTGTTCGTCAGATTCTCGAGTACTCTTCATCAGTCTAGGACCCTTACCAGGTAGGACTGATAGAAGAGATAGAGAACATCCAACGAAGAGCGGTCCGAGAGGTTTTCTATTGAAATTTTGTGAGAGTGGTTTCCGGGAAGTGTCGGGAACTGTACAAGATGACCCAAAATCCGTTAACATTTTAAAATTCAGTAACTCACCGAATAATGTAGGTAGAGAGGCAAAAACTGACATACATGCTTCAAATGACATGGGCAGTTATCAAAACCAAACTGTGCACAAAATGACCAACAGATATCGTTTCATATGATAAAAGAGCAATAATTAGCATAAAAATTTATATTTATCAAACACGGTGTTCTTTACAGCAAATGCTCAATATGTCCACCGCCATTCATCAACAATACCTGTAGTCAAGGGACCATGTTGTGAGAAGAACGGTACAGCATCTCAGTAGGGATCGTGCGTGAGAAACTGCCGTCTGACGTTACGTTTTAGCATCCGTAATGAGATCAGACGATTGCGGTAGACTCGCAGCCAACAACCAACAAGCACACGGATTGAGATCTGGGGACCTCAGAGATCAAGCATGACGGAGGTGTCGGCTTAGCACGCGACCCTCACCAAAAGATGAGCGCAAGAGATCTTTCACACTTGTAGCAATATGAGACGGAGGGGTATCCTGGATAACAGTCGTACCTTCCAGCAGCTGTTTATCGAACTTCATTGCCATTTTCTTTACAGCGGCACTTGTCACAGGACATTGCCCCATTTTAATACCCTTCTTACGGCGATAATATTGTAAAGCAGCTGTAGCAGATCCTCCATTCTGATAGGAAAGCTTCACCAACAGTGCCTTTTTGGTAAAGACAACATGGCGCGACTGTTGACGCATCCGACGCCCTCTTTCACTAGAGCTCATTTTATACACAATTCTCATGCCGCGTCACAGACACGTTTTGTCACCTGTGGCCGGTTTTTCCACTCGTTTTTGGTTTCAATGAAACCCTATTTCATTTCAGACATGTGTGTCAAGTATTACCTCTCTACCTACATTAATCCGTGAATTAGTGTATTTTCGAATGTTAACGGATTTTTGGGTCACCCTGTATTATTTTCTCCCACGCACATCTCGCGAAATTCTCACACTGAAAAAATTTAATAATTTAGATTTAATACGCAGGCTTACCAACACTCTTTCTTCCCACGCGTCATTCGCGACATGAACAAAGAAAGGGCAATTTATTTAGGATAAATGGCAGTATCGGTCGTAAATATTGAAATCCTATATTTTACATATCGATTTCGGTCAGTGTGTGGCCATCTTCAGTGTAAATTATTCGAATCTTGTAGGCCCATAACACAATGACTAGAAATAGAAACACATCCAACGTAAAGTCTTTACGATGGATTCGCAACTGCCAGGTTTAACTGCTAAAGTTACAAGATAGACTCTGCTGTAAATTAAAAAAATTATTCTGTGCAGTAAAAGTAAAGATATCTATTGGAAGTAATCATCATAGTACACCTCATGGAAAATGTTGTGCTGATGTGATATGGGCTTACAAGGTTCGAATTATTTGCACTGAAGGTGGTCACACAGTGACCGAAATCGATCTGTAAAATAAAAGATTTCAATATTTACGACCGATACTGCTAATTATCCAAAATATATTAACAATAATACAGTCGAGGTGCACACGGGCTCCAATGGATTCAGATATCGAGAGAGAAAAAGGGAGCTCAGTTAGCGATACCAGAAATAGCCTTCGCCACACACCGCCAGGTGGCTTGCGGAGTACGGACGTAGATGTAGGAGTTGCTCAACTGGATGGGCTTGTGACCTTGCCGGAAACATTCCAACTACGTACATAAGGACACAGAAAGTATGTTACACTTATCGTCCCACGTTAAGATCATTGCGCAACAAGAGTAGCGCATTATCGGAGTAGAGTTAATGTTCTGGGTTTCCTGCAGACACAGCTGGCCTGCGATGCGGATAACAGGCGCATCACAGCGTGCGAGTGAAACGCCACGGCAACTGGAAACGTACTCGGAAGCTGAAGTAACATGGGACGGTACGATTCTTGCTGGCAACGCGTCTAAATTGCGCACGGGTTAGCCGTGAAGTTCTGGCTATATGTTGACCGACTGCAATGTCGTGTCTAGGATTGTTGATATTTTTAAAAATATCGGGAATGCGATATATCGATATTTAAGAAAGTGTCTTTAACGGCTTTCGGTGTATAGAGAAAATCGATATACCGGTGTAGAAAATATCGACGTACCTGGCTATAAAAATATCGGATAAATATTGTAAATATACTGCCAGTTTTAGAGCTGTATATTTAAGTATTGATTTATTATTAGATATTCTGTGCATCAACACGCTAGTAACCTGCCTATCCTCCTTAGAGCAAGAACTGAACGGTAAACGATGCACGTTCAAGTCTGGCAATAACCTCTTTGTTAACAATGGTAACTGCATATGAGTGGCACAATAAAAGATGTCAGATGGGTCCATCGTTCGGTTTCGTCACGTATAGGATTTGTCCGGAACACTTCATGTTGACTTCCCTGTTTTTATCATTTCTGCAAACGTCATCGACCCAGCAGTTGTAGTGTCAAAATTACGCAGTGAAGCTAAACGTTGCAGTTTCTGTTGGTAGTGCAGAGGGCAGATTACATGAGCATTTCCCATCAAACATCTCGGCCCACCGCAATGACCAGTCTTGTCACTTAGATTTTTGTTTATCACTTTCAGCAAACTGTATTTGAAGATTGTCGATGTGAAGAAACAAGTCAAAAATTGTTTTTATCGCAACTGGTGCGCTGTTTCTTTACATCGGAAATTTTGTTATTCCGCTCACGCCGCCCGCCATTCTCCCAGTGCAGTTGGAGTTCTTCTTTTGTGCCACAACAACTGCTTCACACAGTCACTGAGAAAGACTCAAAAACTAGTATGAATCCTTCACACAGTGAAAGTAAAATTACGTCCCACTGCAATTTCAAGAGAACAACTTCAAATCTGTTCCGAAAATTGTGAATAAAATATATATTAAAATGAAAATATCGGCACTCGATAATGCCATTTCGATATCGATATGTCGATGGAAAACTTACTGCATCATAAATGGATACTTCAAGCGAAATATCAGTGCATAGATTTATCGATATTTATCAACAGCCCTAGTCGTGTCCAGCAGTTGTGGAATGGTGCCAACAATTTGACGAAGGCCAGACAGACGTGATGTCCTTAGGTTAGTTGAGTTTAAGTAGTTCTAAGTTCTAGGGGACTGATGACCTTAGCAGTTAAGTCCCATAGTGCTCAGAGCCATTTGAACCATTTTTTTGAGGAAGTGTTAATCAAAATTAGCAATATAGAATCTCTCATCAGAATAACGCCCGCAGCAAAGTAGCGCCTCAGGAAAATCAAATAGAGTTCAACGTGGCTACTTTTGTTTCTAAATTCTACTATATAAACCATGTGCTGGTATTGTCAGTTCTCCTGTGTTCTTTTCTTCGCTCTTAATAGGTCTATGTAGTCTATGTAGCTGCGGCGTGCGATATAGCTGGCATTTCCGTGTGGAATGCTACAGAAGTGATCAGGGCACTTCTGTTAAACTGCAAGAAAATTGACTACAGTTCATTTATACTGGACAGACTTACGTTGAAACTTATACTGAGGTCTAGATAGGTTTTTGCCGCAAGATCGCGGACTAAAAGTAGCTGAGGAATTGCGTGCTCGAGAGAAAGTAGCGCTCAGTATTAAACCCTATTACATGCCGAATAGCCAATAATAGGACCTATGGACTATACGAAGGGACGTTAAACTGAATTTAAGAACGGAATTGGACACTAAGCTTTGTGAAAGTAAAAGCGTACCAAGTTTGACTGTATCGAAGTATAGCAAAATAAGGACCATGGTCCTTGCGATAATATCTTTGAGTGTCGCACTACAAAAATCACGGACATTTTAGTTGCCATAATTGCTGAGGGTAATAATTGTAGGATCAACCCTCCATTTCTCTATATACAAAACCCAATCATTCATGATCATTTAATTATTATTAAACGTTGTTAATAAAAAGCTAAAGTGATTTCCACAATTGCGTGAGTATTAGTCAACGATAATCATAGGCAAGCTGCAAAGTGTATCTGTGGATAGTGGAAGGTTCGATTATGAAATTCAGGGTGTTTATAAATGAATATCAGGGTTTTAACGCTTTATAATATTTATTACATTAAATTTACAGTTATAAATGATGTGACAGATGAAAGAGCAACTTAAACAGTTTTGTCATGAACCTTATAATTATTCAATGTGAGCACTGGCATAGCGAAGTACGCGATTAGTTGAACTTCACTGTACCCAAGCACTGGATAGGCTGCAAGGGGCCCAATGACAGGGCTTGCTTTGCATGGTCTCCACGTTCACCCGACCTAACGCCATGCGATTTTTTCCTTTAGGGGGCTTCATCAAGAATCGTGTGTACGTGCCTCCGCTACCAGCAACGTCCCTGAATTAAGAAACCGGTTTGAAGCAGCTGTTGCTACAATCACTGAAGACACACTCATATACGTTTGGGAAGAACTCGGCCATAGACTTGACGTGTGCCGTGTGACAAATGGTGCTCAAATTGAACATTTATAAGGTTCCTGGTAAAACTGAGTTGCTCTTTCATTTTACATAGCATTTATAATTGTAAGTTTAATATACTAAATATTATAAAGCGTTGAAACCCCGGTATTCATTTATAAACACCGTGTATTACGAAGAGTAAATTGTGTCTTAAAAGCTATTAACATTTCATTTCCAATCGGACAGAAGTAATACAAAATCAGAAACAGTGCGGATAAGTAATAACGTCGTAGCCGAGCTGGATTAGCCGAGCGGTCTGAGGCACTGCAGTCATGGACTGTGCGACTGATCCCGGCTGAGGTTCGAGTCCTCCCTCGGGCATGGGTGTGTGTGTTTGTCCTTAGGATAATTTAGGCCCTCGGGCATGGGTGTGTGGGTTTGTCCTTAGGATAATTTAGGTTAAGTAGCGTGTAAGCTTAGGGACTGATGATCTTAGCAGTTAAGTCCCATAAGCCAGAATGAGATTTTCACTGTGCAGCGGAATGTGCGCAGACATGAAACTTCCTGGCAGATTAACACTGTGTGCCCGACCGAGACTCGAACTCGGGACCTTTGCCTTTCGCGGGCAAGTGCTCTACCATCTCAGCTACCGAAGCACGACTCACGCCCGGTGCTCACAGCTTTACTTCTGCCAGTATCTCGTCTCCTACCTTCCAAACTTTACAGAAGCTCTCCCGCGAAAGGCAAAGATCCCGAGTTCGAGTCTCGGTCGGGCACACAGTTTTAATCTGCCAGGAAGTTTCAAGTCCCATAAGATTTCACACACATTTAACGTCGTAAATAGGAAGTTGAAATAATAACTAACAAACAAAGACATTATTAACTATCTTGTCTTCGGTAACGCAGCGGCAAATGAAGGGTGATCGACTGTGCATAAAGTCAACATTTATTATTCTGAAGAAAACCGAAATTTAGTCGCCGTCACAGTGAAGATGTTTGTGGCTGCTCCATCTGATGTGTAGGTACAACGAAAAGTCGGGTATATACGGAAGATAACAACATCAATGTCTCACGTCAAAGAAGTCGACGACAGCAGATCTATGGAGGCCAGCTGCAAACTGAAATGTGTCCTTTATTAAACAGAGCATGTGAATACTGCAGTTCCTTGCCGCTTTGGATACTCTTTATTTTTAGGATACTTTATCCTCCGAAAGTTACCTGTGACATTTGGAATTTGAATGACTAAAAATAGAAATATATATACTAAAATTATCCCCATGAAAACTGGATCTACACCTCTTTCACGGGAGATTTTGCTACCCCTAGGCGATCGTTCAATACTGCACAAGGGTGGTGTGTGAGGTAACACTTGGTGGGTGTGATTGCTTACCCCGTAAAAGATGAACCGCGACTCGCTAGAATCGCAGCTGGCGAGGGTCGCAACTGCCGCTCCGATGGTGAGACCCAGCTCCACTGCGATCAGGGTCAGGTCCTGCGAAAAAGATTTTCGGTTCTTAGTGGCTGCTCAGCTGTGGAGAAATCAGCGTAACACTTTCAGCACTGCCCTCTTTACACAAGGCACTTGAATGTGAACTGGCATATTGAATGGATGTTTGAAATTAGATTGCAAAGAACATAAAAATGATAGGAATATGGTTCTTGCATTATTTCAAAGGAAAAGGTAAGAGCTTTACATGGATGTGACTTTATTTTACAATATAAAATACAAATGGGTGTTATAATTAAAAAAAGAAAACACAAAAATGTCGTGGACAAGAAAGTTTCACATGATCTCGAGTAATGCCATTAAACTGTATCTAAATTTTTAAAAAAATCACTGGACTGTCTAACTGCAGGTACCTGTAAACTAGAGTATTTTAATAGTTCAGATGTAGTTAGCCTTTGTGTGAAAATCCTGGAAACACTGTGGGACGGAAAGGCCAACGCCACACGCCTTACCCCACCATCTACTTTCCTTCCTGATGCGCTTACCCGTCTCTTTCTTTCCCTGTCTGAACATACTTTGCAATACCTAGTAGTATTCAACTTGTCTGCAGTGGGTGGGACTTTCTCTGGAAAGTGCCTTGCAAATGTCCTCGCAATGTGTGAGGATGAAGCGGCTTGTTGCTGAAAAATATTTCCGCCCTTCTCAGCCAATTTCTTCGCCACTTTGTGGATAAAGTCTACTAGGAATACATTCTTCCTAGTCTTCTCTTTATATAAAATAAAACTGTTGACAGTTGACACGCTAAATAAGTGGGAAAACAGCTTTTTCCACAACTTCAATGTTTTTCGGGCAAACGGATAATAGCTGGAGAACTGATTTGCTCTGTCAACCCCAGGTTTATTGTTATTGTAATCAATAATGTCTGGCTTTACAATTTCTGCTGTTCCGCCTTTGGCCCTCACTTGAATACTAGTGCTGGTAGACTTATGCTTTGTGGAAAGACAAAAAACATCTCGTTTTGACTTCCACTTCACTGCCTAGAGATGGTGGTTCCTTTGAAAAGCTATCTGACCTTTCTTCAGTTTTAGTGTTTTGAATATTCGTGGCAAACCTTTCCTGTTTTTCATTACAGTTTCCACTCCAAGATTTTTTATTTTCCCACAATATGTCCAAAAGAGTTGGACTGTTGTAGTACCTATCCATATAAATGCAATGTCCTTTGCCAAAGTACTGTGAACACAACCTTTTCAAGGCCCTGGATACTATTGTCAACATTCCTTGCAGAACTTGTATATACATCACAGTTTAGTATACAACCAGTTGATGAATCGCAGAGAGCACACAATTTTATCCCATATTTATTGGGTTTGTTTTTCATGTATACTCTGAAGCCTATTCTACCACGAAAGGGACACATTGCCTCATCTATTGTCAGATTCATGCCTGGATGAAAACTGCTTTTGCTTTTATTCACAAAGCAATCGAAGAAAGGCCTCGCTTTGTGAGGTGGGTCCTGCTTTTCTTCGCCTCTGCTAATGAACGTAGCATTGTCATTCAAGTGTAACATCGACCATATAGCGCAAAATCGATCGCGACTCAACAATTTACTCGTAAATCCTGTCTGCAAAAACGGATCTGTTGACCAATAATCACTGATTTTCGGCAATTTGACGACATAAATATGCAAAATAATACTGAAAAACCAGTAAATCTCTTGCAGTTTTACTGCAGACCACTTATGCCAGATAGAGTTTATTTTCAGGCTACCTTTGCGTTTCATTGCCGTAATAACGTTACCAGCGTACCGATTCGTTTCACTTTTGATGAGCAGAATAATGTTGTCAGCAAAGAAATAACTAAAATATTGAAGCTCCTCAGTGGCATCTGAAAAATGCAGTGCTACGCCGACTACTTCCTGGAAATCCGGCAGTGCTGGCTGATCGTCTGCTTCCCACCAATCTTGCTCTTTGTGTTCAGTGAGGCACGCACGACCAGGTACCACGGATGGTGACTGATGGTCTGTACCACTGTCTGCGTAGAAAAAAATAATGCTAAGATTGCTACTAAGAGGTACTAAATTCAAGTGAAGTAATGAACACCACTCACAATACAAAATGCAGTAACGAACCCTTCACTTTATAAACAATTGAGACACATACATACCTGAATCATCACTTGTTCTTTCGTCTGGAGGGAACGAATCCTCTTTGTTAGAATCTTCAGTTTCAGATCCTGCATCTCCATAAAGAATATCTAAGATCTCGGCCTACGTCAACGCGCTGCGCGCCATTTTCACGATCGTAAACACCTGTGAATGAACTGCAGATAACTTCGTCTTTGCAGTGCTCACAACCGCTCCCAGAATGAGATAGCCGGTAAATGCTGGCCTCTTGGGGAAGGAGAATGACCTACCTCCACATTAGTTGACGAAACTGCTTCGGAGACCCGCTAAACGCGCTTACGGAGCCAAATAAAGGCTCGCCCGTACGGTATACAGGCGCCGTCGCCAACGTCACGGCGACCGCGCCCCTATAGCGTACGGGCACCGTGTTGTAAGTGTTAAAGAGCCGAGCTACCACCAAGTGGGTATAAGTATAATTTTTTATCAGTGCACCTGCAAGTTTTCATTAATGTATTATTGTTAATGGCAGTTGAGTTCCGTGGGTATGGATTGCATTTCTTGAAGAAATACGGCAGTCATACACTTTTTCAAAAAGTCGTACGACAACCGCCAGTAGCGGTTGATAAAATATTCATTACTCACAACTGATCTTCAGGAATCTTGAAGTTATTTACAACAGCTTACATGGCAACATCCTAACTGGACCTAACATTAGCTCTGGCACAAGCCGAAAGAAAGTTGACTACGTTAACTGGGAACTATGGTAACGCCTCTGGCGGTTTATGTGCGACCTAGTACAGTTGATCTAGTTTACGAAGGGCTTTTGTCTCAATGTAGCGCGTATTCTAAAACGAACAGCAACGGAACACAAAACTAATTATCTTTATTTTTTTCGATCTATCTTATTTTACCTTTTTGGGTTTACATTCAATATCAGTCGAGCTTAGTTTTACTTTTATCTGAGCTTCTTCTGAAGTGAGTGGCAAATTTTAGGCATTTGCAGTTACTCTTTTTTCCCCTTTTCCCTCTTTTTTCCCCTTTTCAAAGACAGTGTGATGACTTGCTGCTTGATGATAGTTTATAAGGGTTTCAGTGTGATGGTTTTTTTTCCTAGAGAGACGTCATCTGTCTTGTTTTCTGTTATTTTCTTTCGGAATAAGCTACTTCTTCTGTGGAGGTGGTTAGGGTGAGACGTGAGAGTACAGCTCAAATTTGTTTGCACGTTCCACTCTATATGATATCGAACACATTTCTGTTTCATTGCTCCACTGTGTATCTTCCTACAGGTGATACCACGATGACGTCAACCGAACGCAATTCTCTGGTTGGCTCCACAGTCTTATGTAATCAGTCAACATATCTCCTTACCAACGCCTATCTAGTAATTGACATATTTTTCTTAAAATATAATTGTCAGGGTACGGTACGTGAAGTTTTGCAATTTATGGTAATACATACACTTCTTGGCTACATTTTCAGTATCACAGATTATATGTAATATACAGGGTGTAAACGATAACTGTTTACAACGTTCCACAGTCGTGCAGAGGAAGTCAAAGCAAGAAAATTGGTACAGGACACTTGAGGTCTATAAAGACAGGAAACTACCGCAAATTCACCTGCAAAAACCAAACTACAGTGCATGCGCGTTGCGAGAGGTTTTTATTATTCCTCCACTTTCTTCGCACAAACTATTGGTCCTAGAGAAAAACTGAATCTGACCTTTTTGTAAAAAAATCTAATACAGTTTAATTTTGTGCTGGAATACGTCTACGCGAGAGGCCACAGTTTCCTAGGTGTTCAAGAAAAACGTTAAAAAGTGACCTTCAAAGGTAACCCACAGCTCACACTCACACTTACCAGCCTGGATTTTTAGTCCGTTGTTCATGGCAAGAATTATTTCCCATATTCCACCTTTTTTTTTAGGTCTTCACAGATTGGGCTGTCACGCTACCGGCTTAGTCGGGCACTTACAAATTGTAAAGCTGATGTTTTGTAAATTTTACCTCACAATTTTGTAATTTTAACAGTACAAAATTTACAATTAAATCGCTTTGTTTGTCTGGTCTTCTTACTGTGGAACTGTTCCGCGCGTAAGGGTTAAGTTTACGTCGAATTATAAACGTAATTAATTTTTGGTTAACATTTACAAAAGTCGTTTTTCTCTCGTTGTTGTTGTGGTATTCAGTCCTGAGGCTGGTTTGATGCAGCTCTCCATGCTACTGTTTTTCTCTCATTACCCTTAAATGAATAATGTTAACGGAATTGCTCATGAAGCAAGTGGCCAAGAAACCCCAGCCAATGAAGACCAAAAACGTCTAACATGGGAAATAATTTGTATAGTTTCAAATTTTTGTATGGTGGTAGAAGGGAGTGCCATGAACAACATACCGAAAGTCCTGGCCAGCTGGGAGTGAATGTGGGGGTGGGGTTATGTTTAAAGGGCAGTTCTGTATTTTTTTCTTGAATAACTCGACAACCGCAGGCTCTTGCAAAAATGTATTCCAGTACAAAATTAAGCCACTTTAAATTTAATACAAAAAAGCATATTCTTTTTTCTTGGAATAATAGTTCGTGCGAAGGGAGCGAAAGAATAGTGAAGATCTCTTGCGACGCACATGTGCTGCAGCTTACGTGGTTTTTGTTGGCCGGTTTGTGGTAGTTTCCCGACTTGATAGACCACAAGTGCCCCATATCAAGTTGTTCCTCTCGACTTCCTCTATACCTCCGTGGTACGTTTTAAACAATGATCCTTTATACCTCTTATATCATGCCTATTATTCGCTCCTAGATACCTCTTTAAACTTGAACAGTGGCATCAGGTTACAATAAAGCCATCCAGCGTCGCTCCCGTCAGTAGTAATATATATATATATATATATATATATATATATATATATATATATGGTACTACTGACTGGTTTGATGCGGCCCGCCACGAATTCCTTTCCTGTGCTAACCTCTTCATCTCACAGTAGCACTTGCAACCTACGTCCTCAATTATTTGCTTGACGTATTCCAATCTCTGTCTTCCTCTACAGTTTTTGCCCTGTACAGCTCCCTCTAGTGCCATGGAAGTCATTCCCTCATGTCTTAGCAGATGTCATATCATCCTGTCCCTTCTCCTTATCAGTGTTTTCCACATATTCCTTTCCTCTCCGATTCTGCGTAGAACCTCCTCATTCCTTACCTTATCAGTCCACCTAATTTTCAACATTCGTCTATAGCACCATATCTCAAATGCTTTGATTCTCTTCTGTTCCGGTTTTCCCACAGTCCATGTTTCACTACCATACAATGCTGTACTCCAGACGTACATCCTCAGAAATTTCTTCCTCAAATTAAGGCCGGTATTTGATATTAGTAGACTTCTCTTGACCAGAAATGCCTTTTTTGCCATAGCGAGTCTGCTTTTGATGTCCTCCTTGCTCCGTCCGTCATTGGTTATTTTACTGCCTAGGTAGCAGAATTCCTTAACTTCATTGACATCGTGACCATCAATCCTGATGTTAAGTTTCTCGCTGTTCTCATTTCTACTACTTCTCATTACCTTCGTCTTTCTCCGATTTACTCTCAAACCATACTGTGTACTCATTAGACTCTTCATTCCGTTCAGCTGATCATTTAATTCTTCTTCACTTTCACTCAGGATAGCAATGTCATCAGCGAATCGTATCATTGATATCCTTACATCTTGTATTTTAATTCCACTCCTGAACCTTTCTTTTATTTCCATCATTGCTTCCTCGATGTACAGATTGAAGAGTAGGGCCGAAAGGCTACAGCCTTGTCTTACTCCCTTCTTAATACGAGCACTTCGTTCTTATTACGTAGTCAATAATAAAATGTCTAACTTTGATAATCTTCGTCTACACATTAATTACCCGTAGACAAAAAGACGGAACCCAGTTGTAAGGTGTAGACGAAGATGTTGTACATTTTATTATTGAGTATGTAATGTATTTTACTAATGTGTTTTACCACTGAGAGCAGTGATATAGATGGTTTTCATGTTCTCTGAAGCCACAGTTTTGGTTCTGCTGTATTCACTGTTATAAATGACTTTGAGATACCTTAAAATGTTGTCACTATGATATTTTTATTATTGTCTCTTTACCCATTTAATCTGGGTCGTCGTGCAAAACGTTTCTTTAATAAAAAAAATGTTATTCCTGACTGGGAGAGAAAGCAAAAGCTAGATTGTGGCAGGGTCAGCTACGTAGAACGTGCTTATGGTACTCTGTTAACTGCATCTGCCTAGACTGAACTGGATTGAGTTACTATATGGAAAAATTGTTACTTTAATTCTTTACTTTTCTTTAATTTCTTATTTGATATACTATATCACATAGTCTGATGTGAACCTGATAATATTTCTTTTAAAATGCAACGAAAAATCTTATCTCACTTGAACTATGCACCGGAAAAATCAGAGTACAAATCTATCGTATTATTAAATAATGCATTTATAATCTTGGACCGTAACATATAAAACCCGATTTTTTAAAGAATTCTATTAAGTGATTAATTTGTCAAGCCTGGTTGATCTAAGTGAAGACACACAAAGAAAATACATTCAACAACATAATGTACATGCATGATCCCGACTTTGAAAAATAATAAATTTACCAATGCATCAGCACTGAATAGTTAACCTTTTACAAGCTGTACATACCGTCACACAGGACAATGCGGACGGGGGTGGCGTGAAAATATTAAGAAAAGAACATGGTGTTTAGGATAGAAAAAAACGTAATCACACACTCATACTTTTACCAAGAAAAAAACTGAAATAAAAGTGATTCTCCACTACTGATAACCACTGCTAGGCCATCTGTATAGTCAGCAAAGAGGTTAAGGCTCAACATTCAGCATGTGCTGAACCAAGAAAACTACATTAAAATATTTATCATGAAAACCATATGTAGGTATTCGTTCAATTATGCAGTATTAAATCTATTTAGTGACTAGCACAGAATTGAATTTCCATGCACTCCGAGTACCATGTTCCTGAACATACCCACTGTAAACACAAAGAAAATCCATGCATTCAGTGAGAAACCAGGCGAGGCGGCGCAGTGGTTAGCACAATGGACTGACATACGGGAGGACAACAGTTCAAACCGGCGTCCTGCCATCCTGATTTAGGTTTTCTGTGATGTCTCTATATCGCTTCAGGCAATGCCGGGATGGCTCCTTTGAATGGGCACCGCCGACTTCCTTCCCCATCCATGTGCTCCGTCTGTAATGACCTCGTTGTCGACTGGACGTTAAACACTAATCTCCTCCTCCTCTCATTCCGCGAGAAAAAAAATCAACCTATTCGTATATTACCCAAGTGCTGAAGGCGCACGTTTGTACTGAAGATGAGTGATTTGATGAACTTGATTTCGCCCCCACGTGTTGAGCAATTCGGCGGTACGTCCACCCGGCCTCCCGCATGCCCACTATACGCCCTCGCTCAAAGTCCGTCAGCTGCACATACGGTTCACGTCCACGCTGTCGCGGCATGCTACCAGTGTTAAAGACTGCGATGGAGCTCCGTAAGCCACGGCAAACTGGCTGACACTCACGGCGGCGGTGCACAAATGCTGCGCAGCTAGCGCCATTCGACGGCCAACACCGCGGTCCCTGGTGTGTCCGCTGTGCCGTGCGTGTGATCATTGCTTGTACAGTCCTCTCGCAGTGTCAGGAGCAAGTATGGTGGGTCTGACACGCCGGTGTCAATGTGTTCTTTTTTCCATTTCCAGGAGTGTATATGAGCTGCATCTGACGTTTCCCCAGGCGTTTTTCCTTGGTGAAAGCACTGCTACGGGTTACACTCAGCGTCCTGAGGCCAAATGAGCTGCTACTCGATCGATTACAAGCGGTTCAAAGGTCAAAACACGTGCAATGGCCGGGAGAGTGGTGTGCTGACGACATGCCCCTCCATCCCGCATCCGATGATGTCATAGGTAGAGGATGACGCGGCGGTCTGTCGGGTCCTAATGAGCCGTCTAGGGCCAGAAGGTGGAAGTTCACCTACGTTCCCTAATACTATCTATAGTGGGATGATGCACTGCTGGTTCTATGGAACTTTCGGAGCTGAGCACATATTTTTCTCCAGCAGTGTTATTGTCATACTGTTTACGTTCAACAATGCCCAAGCGTTAGCGCTCATGCGTCGTAATGCGAAGACGAAGTCGTTGGGGTTTCACGTGGAATGGCTACGTGCAGCTGAGACGGATCAAAATCATTTGAAGAATTTGCTGACGTCATGAAATACAACTTTGGAAGTCTTCCATAGGCTGGTAGAGCAACGATGAATAGTTATCTGGTTTAGTCGCATACGCTGAGTGTAATCACAAACGAAACCAGTGGACAAAAGAGTATAGTCATTGTTAGTCACCAGAAGTCCGTTAGTGTTACTTGGACAGTTACAAAGGCTATCACAGCATGAAAGAGATCAATAAAAGATAGAAACAAACGTAGTAAAATGGTATGTATTGTTATTTTCGTATTTCGTAACATGATCAGATTCATTTAGCAACGAAGCGTGTTGTCCCTGTCAACTGTCCAATAGCCCTTCCGATGGCCTCGTGCAAAAAGATAAGGAAAACAAGTTTACGTATTATGAAAATAGAACATTTGTTTCTGGAATTATGTAACACACAAATTTTTATTTTTTACTGGATGTAACCAGTAAATTCGCAGAAAATTTACTAGCAACTTCAGGGACAAACGTTGACGCAGATAATATCGTGAATCATTATTCAGCGTCTTCGGAAGTCGAATGCAAACATAATTATTGCGCCACAGGGGACATCAGGTTTTTCGTTCGCTGTTACAGCCGCACTGCGATTCTGAGTTCCAAAAAGAAGCAGTGAGTTTTCTGCAGAGGTAGCACTCGCGGGCGGTGGGCGGCTCATTAATTTGGCTGCCTGCAGGGGAATCCCCTGAGAGGCGGGGAATCTCGCTGCGCTATCTCAGCGCCATCGGCGAGGCTGCCAGCTGCGCCTTCCGTGCAACTCCAAAGAGGTGTCGGCCCGAGAATCATACTGAGTGGGTAGCGCCCTCCAGGTACTTTCATCGTGTAATATCGTGAGTGATCTTTTCGTCCGGAAACCCCCACATGCATATCTACACTCAACGCGCCAACCTACAGTGCGTCGCAGAGGATATTTCTGGCACCAGTACTATTTTCGGCTTTTGCTATTGCATTCCGGATTGATGTATGCGAAGAAACAATGTCGGCGAGTAGCATGTAAATGCGTTTTTTTTTTTGTTTTACCATCGTGGTCATTCGTAGGACATACAGAGACACGACAAAAATATCAAAATACCGCGAGAAATGCATGATTGAACCTAAATGCAGATGCTAGCCAGTCCTGTGGGTTTCGGTATTGTATTTGACCGCAAACGGAACCTGTGCAATGTTCTCAACACGTTCGAAGTGTCATGCGTGGTCATAACAGCGTTCCCTGTAGTTGTGAGCACATGGTTGATGCTTGCATTGTCGGTGCTTCCGTAACAAGGAAGCCGAAATATTTGGTTTCTCAGGACGAACATATGGAAAGCTGAATTGCGTAATAGGTGATGAACAATTTGGTTTCAGGCGAGGAGTGGGAACTAGAGACGCCATTGGGCTACTGAGAGTGATAGGGGAGAGGTACATGAAGAAGAAAAGGAAGGTATATGTTGTGTTCATTGATATTGAGTAGGCTTTTGACTCTCTCAGATGGGACAACCTGATGGAAATCCTAAGGAAACATGGACTTGACTGGAGGGATAGACGGCTAATTAGAAATTTATATCTGAACCAGAGAGCGAGAGTAAGAATAGGAGGTGTGATGAGTGAAGAACTGGGGAGAGGTGTAAGACAAGGTTGTTGCTTATCATTAACAATGTTCAACATATATCTGGAGGAAATTATTAGTAAAAGTTTTGATGGAAGTAATGAAGTTTGTGTAGGGAGTCGGAGAGTGGAGTGTACAAGATTTGCAGACAACATGGTTGTGATGGCAGAGAGTGCAAGAGAGATGGAACAAATGTTAGATGATCTAAACACAAAATTAGAAGAATATGGAATGGAACTTAACAAGAAGAAAACGAAAAGCGTGGTACTTGAAGGAAAGGGGAGAAAATTGAGTATGAAAATAGGGAGAGAGGAAATAGAGCAAGTGAATAACTTCAATTACTTGGGAAGTGTAATAATGGATGATATGTATTGCTCAACAGAAATTAGGAAAAGCATTGCGATGGCAAAAGAAGGATTCAAGAGGACATAGAAATTACTTTGTGGACCACTAAACAACGATCTGAGGAAAAGACTTGCCAAATGTTACATCTGGAGCGTTGCACTATATGGTGCTGCGACCTGGACATTGAGGAAGGAAGATGAAAGACGACTGGAGGCACTAGAGATGTGGATATGGAGGAGAATGGAAAAAGTGAAATGGGAAGACCGAGTAAGGAATGAATAAGTATTAAGAAGCGTTGGAGAAGAAAAAACATGCTGAAAGTCATCAGAAAGAGAAAACCGAACTGGATTGGATATTGTTTGAGGAGGGACTGTTTATTGATGGAAGGAATGGTGGAGGGAAAAAAGGGCTAGAGGAAAAAGAAGATACCAGATTCTGGACAATATCAAAGGAGACAAATGACCAGAAATGAAAAGACTGACTATGGATAGACAAAAGTGGAAGAGGCTTAATCCATGACAAGACCTGCCGTAATGTAGAATACCATACTACTACTACATGACGGACATCATCGAAGATTTATACAACATATGGGGAAAGCGGAAAAACACCGTACGCGAAGACACAACGCGGACCAATGTGTGTGTTGACTGATCGTGACCGACGCTCATTGAAGAGGACTGTGACGAAAAATAAGAAGACGATGCCGCAAAAGTCACTACGGAACTAAATGTTGCACCTGCAAGTGATGCAAATACCCTTAACAGGAAAAGGTGGTGCTGAAGCCATAATACCCCGACTATAGGCAAATGGAAGAACGTCACTTGGTCGGATGAGTCCTTTTCCACACTGTTTCTATCTTCTGGCCGTGTTTACGTCCCTAGACTGAGACATGTCGAGCGTTCGGTGACAGTTTGGGCAGCTATGTCGTGCTACTCCATGTGCTCATTGGTTACTGTGTAGTGTCCCATTACTGCCAAAGGTCATGTGACAGTTTTGGCTGATCATGTTGATCCCATGCTATGATGTTCCCCAACGTTGATGTCGTGTTCCAAGAGGAAGGGAATCCTGTTGACTCAACTCGCATCGTCCTGGACTGGTTTTGTGAGTACGTGAATGAATTGTCCTGCCCCCTCTGGCCGCTACAGTTCCCAGCCCTCAATATATTGAGGTTTTGTGGTCTACTTTTGAGAGAAGCATGCATGGTCGCTATGCACCTCCTTTTTCGTTACTGAACTTGCCACAGTTTGCGAGAAGAATGGTATAAATTCCCCTGAAAACAATACATGAGCTGTATTTATTCATTCCGAGATGTTCGGAAACTGTTTCCACACTATATTATACGTGGTAATGTCTTGTGGTTTTGTTGTTTCACTCAGAATTTTAACATAAAAAGCTCTTCTATTCGTGCGACTGTCACTAGAGGTTAATAACCATCTCAGCTGATGCCATCGCACTTCATAAACGACTATGAAATGCATAGTTCTTCTTCGAATCTAAGAGTAACCGTCTGACCAGTGATCCTCAAAAATCGGTCGGTTTTTGGTAAGCCAATTCTTTCCTGAAGGAGTCACATTCCTCTTAGTTACTTCCAACGAATCTGAGCGTTAATAACGAAATGTGGATAGTAAGTCTCTGTCGAAAACAGGATGGAACTAAACAACGAAGTACAGCGTTATTCCAAGAGGTTGGCGTAAAGGAAAACATCGACATAATGTTCTTTTATGCCACACTGTGGGTCATTATTTTTCATGTCGTATAGAGCTGTGTGTCCTGCTGTAGCTAAGCGAGCCAGTAGGAAAGATAAGTTACCCACATCACAAGTGACGGATGGGCATTCCGGGACTGTGGGAAATAGATGAGAATAGACTGAGATGGCCTTGAGGTATGACAGATAGCACGGAGTTCCGTATAAAATTTGGCGCCAAATGCATAACTTGTAGTACAGGGTGACACGGAATAACGGGAATGTTTGAAATGAGTAGTGACAGCCATGGGCAGGTGGCAGCACTGCGGTTTCGTGGCAGTTAGCGAGTAAACAGTCCGCCGTTTCAGTAATCGTGGATCAGTGGAACGGACAACAGCGTACGTTAGCCATAAAAATGTTTTATAACAATGATAGTTTGGTAGCGGCGCAGAGGGAGTTTCCACGTTTTTATAATTTAGGACGTCATGATGCCGTTCCGTCGAAATACGCGATAAAATGTTGGATTAATAACTTTGAACAGACTGCGTCTGCCCTCAAGAAGAAACCAACAGGACGATCAAGAAGTGTGCGTTCTCCAGGGAACATTGATGTTGTACGCGAGTCTGCCTTACGGAGCCCACGGCTTTCGATTCGTAAGCAAGGAGCAGTGGTTGGAATGTCCCGGGAAAATGTTCACAGAATTGTTCATCTTGATTTAAAATTTCATCTATGCAAAGTACATATGGTTCAACAATTGAAGGACAACCATTACCGGTTACGATTATAATTCTGTCAACAAATGATAACAAAAATAAACGATAACGATGAATTTATAAACAAGTTGTGGATGTCAAATGAGGCACATTTTCATCTCACAGATTATGTGAATAAACAGAGCTACCGTTACTGGGCAAACATAAATCCTAATGGCGTTCATGAGCGCCCTTTACGAGCTAGTAAAGTGACAGTATGGCGTGGTGTTTTTTCGCAAATGAACAGGGAAACACAATAACTGTCAAGGCCGATCGCTACTTGGAGATGTTACCAACTTTCGTTGCACCTGCATTGAACAACTTTCCAAACGTTCAAGAAGCTTTGGTTTCAACAGGACGGAGCGACATCACACACAGCACGGCAGTCATAATGGCACATGTGCGAGAATTGTTCGGCAACCGTGTGATCTGACGATTTGGTAACATTCCCTGGCACCTAGATCGCCGGATTTATCCGTTTGTGATTTTTTCTTGTGGGGCTACCTCAAGAGCAAAGTCTACACGACTCGACCAAGAACATTGAATGAGTTAAAACAGAGAATTCGAGATGCAGTTCACAGTATCCCAGCTGAGATGTTGCAGCGGTCAATGAGGAAACACAACAGCAAATTTCAGTAATGTATTAGTACAGGAGGATGCCATCTAAAGACGTAATTTTTTAAAAAAATGGTAAATGCCATCAATGTTTCGTAAATGGCAAAGTTATAAGGTTTCAGTTACTATGAATGCAATTTCTTTCCTTCATCACTTCCAGTTTTAATGGATTGTGGAAATGTTCCCTTTTTTTCTGTGTCACCCTGTATTAATATTTAATCCTTAAATGATTAAGAAACCATCCTGACAATGCTGAAGAATTTACGCACCCTGATATCTTCGTAAGAACAGCTTCAGTTATTAAGAATCGACCTGTATAGATTAACAGAAATATTTAATGTTACAATTGAATGACGGACTTAAACGACAGATCACGGAAGTGAGCCCTGTGCGCTCAGGCTGGGTAGACCACCCCAGACTAGAGCTGCTATCCCGACTGTGAGCATGAAGAGATCATGAGTAATCCATTTGACTTTAAAAATAACCTGTTATATTGTTGGTAGTGCGACAATTTGAACCGAAGAAACATGGAAAAAGTGCGTTATTTTGTGAAAGTTATGGTGCTGCAAGGGTTGTAATCAGACTGGCTCCCATATAGGGATGATTGTCAAAACACCTTATCCTCATTTTGATTTGTATTAATAAATGAGGTAACCCATGCACCGAGACTGTCTTGTGACATTGTGGTAGGATCATCGGAAACCATTTCAAAATTCACTGTCTTTAAATCACATGGTAGGAATCGCGGCCTAAGTAGAAGAAATTCAATGGCGACATCGAGACAGCCTTAGAAGATATGAGGTACCAAAGCCTCCACCTTATTATCTAGAGAAGAATGAGGTCTAATTTGCTAGGTTTACCTTTATGGTTCATTCAACGTAACCGTCCACATACAACCTTCCACAAAATACAACTTGCAAAGTTAATGTGTTAGATCTAATCACGACAAGAATTTCTACTCATTTTTGAGATGGGAAACGTTACAACACGACATTCATAACTTTGTTGTCCATAGACTCTAGTTGCAGTGTAGAAGCGCAGTTTGCATGTTAGAAACGTTGCTTATGAAGACAATGGATGTTGCAGACGTCTCTAGGGTAGACCCACACCCATTCCACCATATCTCCATCTTAAGAGATATATGGCATGAAAGATGCTGTTTCTCAAACTGCCTAGTTGTTGTGATTAAGGTGTATATATATGTGTGTGTGTATGTGTGTGTGTGTGTGTGTGTGTGTGTGTGTGTGTGTGTTTGTGTGTGTGTGTTGTTCAATCTGTGTATTAAGCAAACAGTGAGGGAAACAAAAGAAAAATTTGGAATAGAAATTATAATCCATGGAGGAGAAACAAAAAAATTTGAGATTTTCGGACGACATTGTAATCCTGTCAGAGACAGCAAAGAACCTGGAAGAGCAGCTGAACGGAATGGACAGGAGTTGTTTGTGGCAGTAGTAAATTCTTTGCTAATGTTCGTTGGTGTTGTCGTCGCCTGTAAATTTATTTTATGCGTTTTCGAGTGCTATGATTTCAATAAACTTGTCAGTTTAATTTTTACCTTTTAAGGTGGTTGGTTCGTTCAGAACTTTGGCTGCATGTCTACACAAACACAAGTAAAATAATTCTAAATTATATCCACATAAGTGTGATCATTACGAAGAAGAGCTTCACAAGTGGAGCAAGTCAGTACCATGTTGGCCCACGTCTGTCCCTTCTGCAAGCAGTTATTCGTCTTGGCACTGAGTGACAGAGTTGATGCATGTCCTCCTGATTGATGTCGTGCCAAATTGAGTCCAGTTGACGCGTTAGAGCGTCAAAATCCCTAGCAGTTCGGAGAGCCCTGCCCATAATGCTCCAAACTTCCTCAGCTGGGCTGAGATCCGGCGATTCTGCTGGCCAACCTGACTGCCGCGCGCCATACAGCTCGACAACCGGGAGTGATGGTCTGGAATGCGCCGTCATTTCATAGCAGCACCCCTTTGGTTGCCATCCGCGGCACCCTTATATCACGGCGCTACGCCGACGATACTCTACGCCCCGTTTTCTTGCCTTTCGTGACAAGCCATCATGGGCTTACAATGGGGTAACGAAAAGAAACCGGAATAATTTTTTAAAAGGTATATATTTTCAAGTTGTTCACAAAACAAATTTATCCCCTTCAAAATACTCTCAATTAAAACTAATACC
The DNA here is from genome assembly GCF_023897955.1 of Schistocerca gregaria. Classification (NCBI taxonomy): domain Eukaryota; kingdom Metazoa; phylum Arthropoda; class Insecta; order Orthoptera; family Acrididae; genus Schistocerca; species Schistocerca gregaria. The sequence continues at coordinate 477,767,129 of NC_064924.1, forward strand.
TTTGTCCCACCGTGCTTCCATTGTTGGAAACATTTTCTGTAGTCATCATCAGAAATGGCTGACAGTCCCTCCCACATGTTGTTTTACTTCTGCAGTGTTGTCAAATCGGTGTCCTTTCGTGCCCTTCTCATGCATGGGACCCAGGTCAGCCGAGTAACGTGCGTGGTGCATCGGAACAACGCCATTTTTAGCAAAAAAAAAAAAAAAAACTGTCTTAACAGAATGGCTGTGTGAGCAGGTGCGTTGTCTTGGTGGAACAACCTGTCTCCTGTGTGCCACGAATCGAGTATTGTTTGACGAACACTGTTGTGCAATCTTCTTAAAACATCCAAATGGAATGTTTGACTGACGGTTGACCTGGCGGAACAAACTCTAAATAAACTACGCCCTTGGCATAAAAAAAGCAAATCAGCGTCGTTTTGATGTTTGATTTGACTTGTAGACTTGGTTTGGCCGGGGAGACGATGACGTCTTCCATCGGCTTGACTGTTTCTTTGTTTCTGGGTCCTAATCAATGCACCATGATTCGTCACAAGACAGAAAATCTTCAGTTTCAAGCTGCCATATGATAGCACTACTCGACATTCGTTTTGATTGTCAATCAGAACCCGAGGAATAAACCTGGCATCAACCATTTTCATTCCCAAATCTTCCGTCAAAATTCGCTAAGCAGACCTTCAAGATAACCCACTAATCTCAGTTGATCAATTGTCTGTCGACTGTCTAGCACAACCTCTAGGTTTTTTTTTTTTCAATATTTTCGTCGATTCGGGCAGCTGATGGACATACAGAATGAGTTTTGTCATCTGTCGATATGTCGCCAGTCTGAAATCGACCAAACCACTCTTACACTTGAGTTTTTCCCATAGCGTCATCTTGGTAAGTTGTTTTCAACATTAAAACAGTTTCAGCAACATTTTTACCGAGTAGAAAACAAAATTTCACAGCTGCACGTTGTTCACTTAAACAGGTCATAGTAAAAAACGACATAAGAACAAAACAGCGCAGAGGTCCCCAAATACAGGCAACATTGAACTGACAATGAGTTGCGCTACACATGACTAGCGGCAGATACTACTCGGACACATGGCTAGCAGGGCCGCAGGATCTCCCCCAAACTGAGAATCAGAGCCGAATGCACTCTTTAAAAAGCGGACATGGGCAAGGAGTACGGTGCCTCAATAACGTTGACCTTTGAGTGAACCGTGTTCAAAGATATGCAGGTCAGTAGGCCCATGCAACAATGTTGTGGTCGTCAGTCCGAAGACTGGCTTGATGTAGCTCTCCCTGCTATTTCGAATAACTACAGCAACTTACATTCTTCTGAATCTGCTTACAGTATTCATCTCTTGGTCTTCCTCTACGATTTTTACTCCCCACAATTCCCTCCAATACTTAATTGGTGGTACATTTATGTCCCAGAACGTATCCTATCAAACGATCCCTTCTGCTAGTCAGATTGTCCCACAAATTTCTTTTCTTCTCAGTTCTGATCAGAACCTTCTCATTAGTTACACGATCGCCCCATTTAATCTTCAGCATTCTACAGCAGCACTGCATTTATTCTCTTCTTGTCTAAACTACTTATTGTCCATGTTCAGTTCCACACATGGCTGCACTCCATACAAATACTACCCTAAAGACTTCGTAACACTTACATCTATATTCGATAATAACAAATTTCTCCTGTTACGAAACGCTTATTTTTCAATTTCCAGTCTACATTTTACATCCTCTCTTCTTTGGTTATCATCAGTTATTTTACTGACCAAACAGCAAAACTCGTGTACTCCTCCTCTCGTTTCATAATCTAATTCCTTCAGCATCACCTGACTGCATTCCATTATCCTCGTTTTGCTTTTTGTTGATGTACATCTTCTATCCACCTTTCAAAATATTCTCCATTCTGATAAACTGCTCTTCCAAGTCCTATTATGTCTCTGACAGATGTGCGATGTCAACAGCAAACCTCAAAGTTTTTATTTCTTCTCCGTACTCAGTTCCTTCTCTAAATATAACTTTGGTTTCTGCTTGCTCAATGCACAGACTGAATAACATTGGGGATAGGACACAACCCTGTCCAATCCCTTCTCAACCACTGCTTCTCTTTCATGCCCCTCGACTCCTTTAACCGCTCTTTAGTTTTTTCTGTACAATTTGCAAATAGTCTTTCGCTCCCTGCATTTTACCACTCCTAAAAACAGAATTTAAAAGAGAGTGCTCCAGTCAACGTTGTCAAAATCTTCCTCTAAGTCTACAAATGCTTTCAAAGTTTGCCTTTTCTTAACCTGTCTTGTAAGAGAAATCGTAGAGTCAGAAACTGCATCACGTGTGCCTAAATTTCTCCGGAATCCAAACTGGACTTTCTCGACGTCGGCCTCTACCAGTTCTGTCGTTCTTCTGTATAGAATTCATGTTAGTAACTTATTGAACTAATAGTTCGGTAATATTTACACCCGTCAACCCTTGTTTTCTTTGGCATTATAGTTATTATATTACTCTTTAAGTATGAGAATATTTCGCTTGTCTCATACCTACAAGGTGAAAGAGTTTTGTCAAGGCTGGCTCACCCAAGGCTCTCAGAAGTTCTGATGAAATGTCGAATATTCCCGTGGCTTTGTTTCGATTTAGGTCTTTCAATGCTCTGTCAAATTCTTCTCGCAATATCATATCTCCCATCTCATCTTCTTGTACATCCTCTTCCATTTCTACGAGTATAATAGTACCTGCAAGTTCATCTCCCTTGTATTGACCCTCTATATTCTTCTTTCGCCTTCCAGCTTTCCCTTCGTTGCTTAGGAATGGTTTTGCATCTGAGCTCTTGTTGTTAATACAGCTGCTTCTTTTTTCTCCAAATGTCTCTTTAATTTTCGTGTTGGCGGTATCTATCCCCTCCCTAGTGATAAATGCTTCTACATCCTTACAAATGTCCTCTGGCCATTTTGCACTTCATGCCAGTCTCATTTAATGCATTTTTATATTCTCTTATTTCATCAATTAAATTCAGTATCTGTTGTGTTATCCAAGGGCTTATACTAGAACTTGTAGCTTCCGCTGCCCCTCTCCCTTTCTAGTCAATCGTTACCTAATGCGCTCCCTGAAACTCTCAACAACCTCTGGTTCTTTTAGCTTATCCAGGTCTTATCTCCTTAATTTCGTACCGTTTTTCTACTTCTTCGTTTGAAACTACAGTTCATAGTCAATAAGTTGTGGTCAGAGTCCACATCTGCCACTGGAAATGTCTTGCAATTTAAAATCTGTCTTCGACCTTTCTGTTTTACCATTATGTATTTAATCTGAAACCTTCCGATGTCTCCACGTCTCTTCATATATCCAACCTTCTTTCGTGATTCTTAAACCAAATATGAGCGATGATTGAATTATGCTCTGTGCAACATTCTACCAGACGGTTTCCTCTTTCATTTCTTTCTTCCACTCGATATTCACCTACTATTTTTCCTTCTCTTCCGTTCCCTACCATCGAATTCCAGTCCCACTTCGCAATTAAATTTTTGTCTCTTTTAACTGTCTGAAGAATTTCTTGTATCTCATCATATATTTATTGAATCTCTTCTTGAACTGCGGAGCTAGTTGGATATAAACTTGTACTACTGTGGTAGATGTGGGCTTCGTGTCTCTTGGCGCGATAGTGCGTTCACTATGCTGTCCTTAGTAACTCACCCGCACTCCTGTTTTCTTATAAATTATTGAACCTACTCCTGCATTGCCCCTATCTAATACAGCATTTAAAATCCTGTATTCATCTAATCAGAAGCCGTTTTTCCTTCTGCCACCGAACTTAACTAATCCACTCTATATCTAACATCAACCTATTCATTGACTTTCTTAAATTTTCTAACCTACCTGCGCGATTAAGGGATCTGACATTAGACGCTCAGATCTGTAGAACGCCTGTTTTGTTTCTCCTGACGATGACATCCCCCTGAGCAGTCACCATCCGTAGATCCGAATGGGGGACTATCTTACCCAAGACGATGCCATCATTATTTAACCAACACGCCCTCCGAAAAACTACTGCTGTAGTTTGCCCTTGCATTCACTCGCTCGCAGTACCAGCACAGCATGGCTGTTTTAGTTCCTGTTGCAAGGCCAGATCAGTCACTCATCCAGATTGTTGATCCTGCAAATACTGAAAAGGCTGCTGCCGCTCTTCAGGAACCACACGCTTGTCTGGCCTCTCAACAGATACTCGTCCAGTACGGTTACACCTATGGCACTGCTATCTATATCGCTGAGGCACAAAAGCCACGACCCGCCCTGGGTGGACGAGCGGTTCTAGGCGCTACAGTCTGGAACCGCGCGACCGCTACGGTCCAGGTTCGAATCCTGCCTCGGGCATGGATGTGTGTGATGTCCTTAGGTTAGTTAGGTTTAAGTAGCTCTAAGTTCTATGGGACTGATGACCTTAGAAGTTTCGTTCCATAGTGTTCAGAGCCACTTGAACCACTTGAACCACAAAAGCTACACCATCAACAGCAGTGTCCATGGGTCCATGATTCATTGGAGGGGGGGGGGGGGGGGGGGGGAAAGGGGGGGCGTGAAGTGGGGCATGCAACATTATGCCTCACCATACCATAACATCTGATCCACCAAAACGGTCATGTTATATAACGCTGGACGTACAGTAACATGGCGAGAAATGGAAACACGTAATGCACCGAGAAACGTTGTCGCAACTGTGCAGGAGCAGCTCTTGGAACGAGAGGACATTCCTCGAATGGACTGGCCGGACATTCCCCCGACTTAAACCCCGCCGTGCACGTGTGGAATGTGTCAGGGAGACGTACTGCGGTGCGTCCACGCGATTATCCAGAGGTTATCAACTGCGCTGGAGGAAGAATGGACCGGCCTACCACAAGAAATACTTACCAACCTCGTGCCCAACATCGCTCACGTTCCAGGACATGCATTGCCATCCATAGTGCTCACACACACTGTTAAGAATCATGTCCGACTTTTGTGATGTCTAGGGAACAATCAAAAACCGCAGTGACTTCAGAGTACGATAGTTATTGTCTTTGAGTAAATGTGTCATTTCCGTTCTTCAAACCGTGTATTCATTTCGCTTATTTGATGTACTATACTATAGCAGTTCTTTCTGTATATCGTCCACTTTTCATGGAACTGTGCTACTTGGCAATGACAGATAACGAGAAAGTAACTTCCTATATGACAATGGTACCTGTTCTTTCGGACATGTCCGAATCTGTGCATCTGCACAGAAGAAGATAGTCAAATGGCCAGTGAGCCTTAACTATGTATATGAAGATGGTACCTGTTCTTTCGGACATGTTGGAAAGAACAGGTACCATCTATATATATATATATATATATATATATATATATATATATATATATATATATATATATACTCCTGGAAATGGAAAAAAGAACACATTGAAACCGGTGTGTCAGACCCACCATACTTGCTCCGGACACTGCGAGAGGGCTGTACAAGCAATGATCACACGCACGGCACAGCGGACACACCAGGAACCGCGGTGTTGGCCGTCGAATGGCGCTAGCTGCGCACCATTTGTGCACCGCCGCCGTCAGTGTCAGCCAGTTTGCCGTGGCATACGGAGCTCCACCGCAGTCTTTAACACTGGTAGCATGCCGCGACAACGTGGACGTGAACCGTATGTGCAGGTGTCGGACTTTGAGCGAGGGCGTAGAGTGGGCATGCGGGAGGCCGGGTGGACGTACCGCCGAATTGCTCAACACGTGGAGCGTGAGGTCTCCACAGTACATCGATGTTGTCGCCAGTGGTCAGCGGAAGGTGCACGTGCCCGTCGACCTGGGACCGGACCGCAGCGACGCACGGATGCACGCCAAGACCGTAGAATCCTACGCAGTGCCGTAGGGGACCGCACCGCCACTTCCCAGCAAATTAGGGACACTGTTGCTCCTGGGGTATCGGCGAGGACCATTCGCAATCGTCTCCATGAAGCTGGGCTACGGTCCCGCACACCGTTAGGCAGTCTTCCGCTTCCGCAGCCCGCCTCCAGTGGTGTCGCGACAGGCGTGAATGGAGGGACGAATGGAGACGTGTCGTCTTCAGCGATGAGAGTCGCTTCTGCCTTGGTGCCAATGATGGTCGTATGCGTGTTTGGCGCTGTGCAGGTGAGTGCCACAATCAGGACTGCATACGACCGAGGCACACAGGGCCAACACCCGGCATCATGGTGTGGGGAGCGATCTCCTACACTGGCCGTACACCTCTGGTGATCGTCGAGGGGCACTGAATAGTGCACGGTACATCCAAACCGTCATCGAAGCCATCGTTCTACCATTCCTAGACCGGCAAGGGAACTTGCTGTTCCAACAGGACATTGCACGTCCGCATGTATCCCGTGCCACCCAATGTGCTCTAGAAGGTGTAAGTCAACTACCCTGGCCAGCAAGATCTCCGGATCTGTCCCCCATTGCGCATGTTTGGGACTGGATGAAGCGTCGTCTCACGCGGTCTGCACGTCGAGCAGGAACGCTGGTCCAACTGAGGCGCCAGGTGGAAATGGCATGGCAAGCCGTTCCACAGGACTACATCCAGCATCTCTACGATCGTCTCCATGGGAGAATAGCAGCCTGCATTGCTGCGAAAGGTGGATATACACTGTACTAGTGCCAACATTGTGCATGCTCTGTTGCCTGTGTCTATGTGCCTGTGGTTCTGTCAGTGTGATCATGTGATGTATCTGACCCCAGGAATGTGTCAATGAAGTTTCCCCTTCCTGGGACAATGAATTCACGGTGTTCTTATTTCAATTTCCAAGAGTGTAGTTAAGGCTCACCGGCCATTTGACCATCTTCTTCTGTGCAAATGCACAAACAGTGCCCGAACTCTTACGGGAATCGTCAGTAAAGCCACGAGTAATGAGTATAATGGGCAGGGGTGCTATGCATATAGTGCGGGACAATAAGTTGCGAATGCGAGTCTCACGGGAAGCGTGCCAGATATACGTCCCTGCAGTCGCGCTATCCTCTGTGTCCTCGGGGGCTTAGATGGATAGAGCGTCTGCCATGTAAGCAGGAGATCCCGGGGCACACATTTTCAACTGACCCGTTGACATATCAACGCCAGTTTGAAGCTAGGGCATTCATTTCATTGTGAAGTACTTTTCGTTGTTAGTTTTGTGCACCAGTGTATTTCACTCAAAATAGCGGCATTATACGATTTACTTCCATTCATTTCACGCAACCCATTTTGGAGACTTTCTGCAGAGCTACTAGAACGAACTCGGAGGTATAAGGTACACATTTAGATTCAAAGCGACTATCAAGAAAAAAGATAACTGTGGTCTGTCCCCGAATTTTCTTAGGTAGAAAGAAATGTATAGTGCTGAAACAATGCCGGGCGTGACAGCACATACAAATTTCAGCAAGGTTTCGAGGGGAGGACACAATTTCTCATATTTGGTTGGCATTTTGCAATTCAGCATCTGGGTATGTGCCCTGTAAGAGCTACGGTAATCCTAATTCTACTGAAACTACAGGGTTATTCTAAATGATGCACCTATTTTCAAAACTTCGTATTCATTAAAGTACAAATCCAAAATGAAAAACCTTTACACCAATGAAAAGAAGAAGTTTCAAATCTTTTTTTCATAACGTTTGATACCAATTTAATATATTAAATAATTTGTAATTAATTAGTTTTTAATAATTATTTAATGATTAGAAATGTGACAAATGTTCAATGCGGCCACCGTTGGCTGAACGGAAAACATCGACGCGGTAGCCAAACTCGTCCCACACACGCGAAAGCGTGTCTGCTGTTATGAGTTATCCAGTTCTGCAGATCGTTCAGAGTGGTTGGTAGAGGCTTCCTTCACATAACCTCGTAACAAATAGTCGCAGGGTGTGAGATCAGGAGATCTCGGTGGCCAGAAGTGCAGAGCCAGGTCCTACATCTACATCTAAATTTATTCTCCGCAAGCCACCCAACGGTGTGTCACGGAGGGCACTTTACATGCCACTGTCATTACCTCCCTTTTCTGTTCCACTCGCGTATGGTTCGCGGGAAGAACGACTGCCGGAAAGCCTCCGTGCGCGGTCGAATCTCTCTAATTTTACATTCGGGAGGTATAAGTAGGGGGAAGCAATCTACATTTATTGTCCGCAAGCCACCCAACGGTGTGTGACGGAGGGCCTTTACATGCCACTGTCATTACCTCCCTTTTCTGTTCCACTCGCGTATGGTTCGCGGGAAGAACGACTGTCTGAAAGCCTCCGTGCGCGGTCGAATCTCTCTAATTTTACATTCGGGAGGTATAAGTAGGGGGAAGCAATATATTCGATACCTCATCCAGAAACGCTCTCTCTCGGAGCCTGGACAGCAAGCTACACCGCGATGCAGAGCGCCTCTCTTGCAGAGTCTGCCACTTGAGTTTGCTAAACATCTCCGTAACGCTATCACGCTCACCAAATAACCCTGTGACGAAACGCGCCGCTCTTCTTTGGATCTTCTCTATCTCCTCTGTCAACCCAACCTGGTACGGATTTCCCCCCCCCCCCCCCCCCCCCCCCCCCCCCCCCCGCGCCCGCACGCATACTTCCAGATATTTTATAGAAGTAACTGCTACCACTGTTTGTTCCGCTATCATATAATCATACAATAAAGGATCCTTCTTTCTGTATATTCGCAATACATTACATTTGTCTATGTCAAAGGTCAGTTGCCACTCCCTGCACCAAGTGCCTATCCGCTGCAGATCTTCCTGTATTTCGCTGCAATTTTCTATTGCTGCAACTTCTCTGTATACTACAGCATCATCCGCGAAAAGCCGTCCCCTGCGACCGATCTAGAGATGAGGGAGGGAGTCATTCTAAAAGCCTCGTACATCATGGTGTCAACGGGGCGGAGCTCCGTCCTGCTGGAAAATCAAGTTCTGGAAATCTTCCATAATTTGAGGGAACAGCCATTGTTTCAAAATGTCCCGTTACAGCTCTTTCCGCAAAGAAAACTGGTCCATAAGCCTTTTTTCGGGATACAGCACAGAACACGTTGATCTTCGTCGAGTCTCTTTTGTGTTTGCAATGGTGAATGTGGATTTTCCAAATCCGATACGCAAACATTGCGTCTGTTGACTTTTCCACTAAAGTTGAACCTTGCTTCATCGCTAAAAACCACACGCTGCAGAAATGCACCATGCTCCACCTTTGCTAGCACATAACCACAAAATGCGAGACGCTTCTCTTTGTCATTGGGCTTGAGAGCCTGCACATGTTGTAATCAGTCAGGCTTGTACAGCAAACGCCGTCTCAGAACTTTTCATACAGTTTGTTGGGTTGTTCCCAGTTCTCGATTGGCTCTGTTGGTAGACTCGATGAGACTGCGCACAGAAATTTCTTGAATTCTCTGGCACATGCTGTCGGCCTGTGCTTTTCCCTTTGCATACACTCCCAGTCTGTTTAAATTGCTTAAACCAACAGCTAACGCTTTTGTAAGTTGGTAGTTGAATGCCTAATTTGGTAGGAAATGCTCGTTAGACTGCAATTTGCGCCTCACTTTTCGCGAACTCAAATAACGCAGAGAACCTTGTGCTCCACAGTCGCCATCTCACTCACAACTCGCAGTGAAACGGAATAACAGCCCTGTTGCGGCGCGAACTTAACTGACCGCTTCTGTTGCCATCACCGCCCGCTCGCCGCCGCCCGCCAAAGACTTTGAAACCTCCTCTTTTCGTTACGACGAGGCTAATCCCAAAAGTAAGGTATACTATTTATTATAAGTACATAGACCTGTTTATTTCTACAATGGTTTACATCAGTTTACAGCTTGAACATTTAGCTATTTTGTCGACATTTCTGTCGATGCATTTTTGTAGACGCTGTGGCAGTTTTTGTGTGCCCATGTCATACCCACTCGCAGCCATGCTGTTCAGAAAGTTATGAACCTCTTCTTTCACCTCGTCGTCGGAGCTGAATTGCTTTCCGGCAAAGTGTTCTTTTCACCTACGGAACAGTTGATAGTCACTGGGCGCCAAATCAGGACTGTAGGGTGGGTGGGTGATTCTGTTCCACTGAAACTGTTGCAGGAGAGCAACGGTTTGTCGAGCGAAATGTGGGCGAGCGTTGTCATGAAGAATGTGTACGCCCTTGCTCAGTATTCCTCTTCTCCGGTTCTGAATTGCCCGTTTGAGTTTTTTCAGAGTCTCACAGTACCTGTCAGCGTTAATTGTGGTCCCAGTGGGCATAAAGTCGACCAACAATACCCCTTTCCGATCCCAAAAAACGGTTGTCATGATTTTACCGGCAGACTGTGTTTGTTTGAATTTCCGCGGCGCCGGCCACTGTGGCCGTGCGGTTCTAGGCGCTGCAGTCGGGATCCGCGAGACCGCTACGGTCGCAGGTTCGAATCCTTCCTCGGGCATGGATGTGTGTGATGTCCTTAGGTTAGTCAGGTTTAACTAGTTCTAAGTTCTAGGGGACTAATGACGTCAGAAGTTGAGCCCCATAGTGGTCAGAGCCATTTGAACCAATTTCCGCGGCTTTAGCGAAGAAGGATGCCGCCACTGGGGTGATTGTTGCTTTGTCTCAGGTGTAAAGTGATATGTCCAGGTTTCGTTACCCGTGCCAGTTCAGTCCAGAAAGTTGCCCTGTTCGTCTGCAAGGCGGTGAAGAAATGCGCGGGAAGCATCAACTCGTTGCAACATGCGGTCCTCAGTCAGCATGCGTGGTACCCATCTTGCGCACACCTTCCGGTAGTTCAATGTTTCCGTTAAAATCCTGTGAGCAGTGCTTCGGGAAACTTCAGGAACCAACGTGCAGAGATCATCCAGCGTGACCCGCCGATCTTCACGCATGCTTTGCTCAACCTTCAACACGGTCTCCTCAGAAATTGACGGTCTCCCGCTCCTTAGTTCGTCGTGAATTTGGGACTGACCAGCCGGAAACTCTCTACACTACTTACGAATATTTTTGACATCCATGCACGACTCACTATAAACTTCCGTCAATTGGCGATGGATTGCTATCGGCGCAGTGATACCGAGCGAGGTGGCGAAGTGGTTAGACACTGGACTCGCATTAGCGAGGACGACGGTTCAATCCCGCGTCCGGCCATCCTGATTTAGGTTTCCCGTGATTTCCCTAAATCGCTCCAGGCAAATGCCGGGATCGTTCGTTTGAAAGGGCACGGCCGAGTTCCTTCCCTCATCCGATGAGACCGCTGAACCCTCAATCGGCGCAGTGCCCTTTGCGTTCAAAAACCGAATAACTGCGCGCAATTCGCACTTCGCGGTAACATCCAACGGGAGCTGCATTCTCAACGGCTGCCAAACCAAGACTGAGCGCCTCAGCGCGGCGTTCGCATGTTTACACACAGCGCGTGAAGCACTCTTCGTCACAGTGTGACCAACTACCACACAAACAAAGGTCTGTACTTATATAAAAAAAAAAGGAGACCTTACTTTTGGGATTACCCTCATATAAAGCTTGTTCATCTTGGATTTGTACTTGAATACATACGAATTTTTGAAAAAGGGTTCATCATTTAAATACCCCTGTAGAACAGAGTCGTAGTGTTGCCGAGATGGCGGCAGGTGGACTCACCGCCCTGACCCAGTTGTCGGGTTCGTCCTCGGCGACGCCCAGCACGTAGAAGATGTACGTGCAGATGGTGAGCGCCGCGGTGAGGAAGGCGGCCGTGGGGTACAGCCAGACGTACCAGTCCGGGGCGCGCGGGCACACCTCCGAGGACAGGAACACCACCGCCGCCACCAGGAACAGCACCTGCACACCACCGTGCAAACAGCTCACTCACAGTCCACCAGCTCTTCAACTCTGAGCGCAAGCGCATCTCCGTAACAGGTACACAGAAAAATCTTCATCCCAAGACATTCACTGTACACAGCAACTCAATATAAATATACCTATTACCTATGACCATGACAGTTTAGTGGTCATTATTTATTTAATTATTGTAGTCCATTTTCTTGATAACAACAATGGATCGTCATATACTGGGGGCAGCAAAAATATCTGACGGTTTTTAAGTACAATAACAGAAATGTTAAGAGTGATAGAAAATTGTTGCAATTTTGTCATATGATGACATGATGGAGACCACTATGAAAGGAGCCACTACGAATATACTAGAAGAATTAGAAATACACACACACAAAAACAGGACCCCAGACTATATCCTTAACGAACAAACAGAGTTAGCTAACACCCCTTACCTGAAAAATTTCCAAAAATTACTTTCCAGCCTCCAAAGCAAATAATATTAATACACCTATCCGTAAATCAAGTAGCAAATTTGTATGTTACTATAACACTCATGATGCCAAATGTAATAAAATAATATACTACTTTACCTATACAGTTCCAAATATATATAAAAAACTTTACAATTAATTTAGCAATATCAGCTCAAAAATTCCGTGTCTCTGTACTAATGTAAAAGGCATTACAGTTTTGTAAATGAGTATATGATCCTTTCCAAACATAGGACATCATCGTCAAATGTTACGATATATCATAGCATCTGTGAGACTCATATATTTGTAAGCTCTTTGTATGTATCAAAACATGTGGTGCGTGGTTGAAATGATCTCAGCGACAAATCTATAGTGTACAGTGAGAACTATTTACTTGTGCAACAACGAGGATGCAGTGGGAATGCATTTACATCGGTTGGACGAATGTTATGAGAACAAACACTCGAAACCGGCGTTTCACGTAAGTTACATGCAACGAAAATCTGTAACGCAACCATCTGTGTGTGGCGTGTTTATAATAATGTTTTATTTATATTTTAGGACAATTAATCTGTCATAACACGCCAAATGTCATAAAGAAAGCGTGTAAACCGTCTGATGATGAATCACAACGGTTCGAAACCGGTACACCATCAACATAAAAAATTGTATTGGAGTTAATGGAAATTAAACAAAATAACATTGGAACAACCGATTTCATCAGTTTTAGATTTGAAGATGACGTCCTTCAAATGGTGCCCTTCTGTGATGAAGCAATCTTCCAGCCTCGCACCAAAACTGTCGAACACCTTCCCCAGCATTGTGGGAGGAGGTTGACGATTTCTTGAGTTATAGCCATTTTAAGTTCGCCCAGTGGGCGGGGCTTGTTTGTGTAGACTCTTGATTTCAAGAAAACCTACAAGAAAAAAAATCAGAAATGCTTACATCAGGGAAGCATGCTGGTCATGCAATATCCCTGAAACCCGAGATTACTGGGCCACGAAACTTATTTTTCCAAAAACTCCATCACCTCATTGGCTGTATGGGCAGTTGCCCAATCCTGCTGGAACCACATTCTACTGCGCAGTAAGCTTTTTCTCCTAAGTTCAGGGATCAGGATAACGGATAACATTGCGAACTGACCGGAACAAATTGACCACTCTCTTCAAATAAGTATGGCGCAACAACAAAAGTTTTTGTTACACCACACCAAACAGTGATGGTTCAAATGGCTCTGAGCACTATGGGACTTAACATCTGAGGTCATCAGTCCCCTAGACTTAGAACTTCTTAGACCTAACTAACCTAAGGACATCACACACATCCATGGCCGAGGTAGGATTCGAACCTGCAACCGTAGCAGCTGCGCGGTTCCAGACTGAGCGCCTTGAACCGCTCGGCCACCGCGGCCGGCCCAAACAGTGACCTTAGGACTCCACAAAGGACGTTCATGCAGTTCTTCAGGGTTTGTAGCTGACCAATAACGAAAGTTGTGTTTCTTTACATTACCCTCCAGATGAAAATACGCCTCGTAGCTCATTATGAAAAATTTTTCATCTGTCGTCAAATCAATCAATTGCTCTAAAAATGTTTTTCGCTTTGCATAGTCATTGGGCTTTAATTGCTGAGCAATAGCCATTTTGCATGGATGAAAATCAGATCGAGCCGCAAAAGTCGTCTTACCGAGCGGTCAGACGTACCCAAAGCAGCAGCTTGTTTATGGGTCGGCCGCTGAGGTCTGGCTTCCACAGCTTCTCTTACTCTATCGACATTCTCTGGCGCCCGGGATGATCTTGGACGGCCAGTCGACTTCCGTTTCAACGCTGAACCGGTAGTTCTGAAGTTACTCATCCACAGCGTAACTGTGTCGCAAGCCGGAACTTCTCCTTCTGGACCTAAATTAAAACGACTACGGAACTACCGATGTACAGCAACACAGGAATCGCCACTTTTAAAAAACGCCTCGACAACAAGCGCGCGTTGCTCAACCGACCACTGCTCCATGGCTACTAAGAAGTCCACGTGTAGGCTCTGAAATGCCCACTCCCCCCCCCCCCCCCCCCCACCACCCACTCGATCCACTGTGAGGCGGCGAAAACCGTCAGATCATTCTGCCGCTCCCTGTACAGAAATACGTTTACGCCAGTCTTTCCGGAGAACTATTATTTTTCCTTTATTGTCTATTCTAACCAATGATCTAATTTTGCAGTCTCTATTATACTATTATTCCTTGCCTTAATTTTTTCCTACTGCTATCGCTCTAATATTCACATGACTACATATAATGTAACACATAAGCGTGCCCAGTACGGTGTAGAAAAACTAGTGGCATTCAAAACAACTTCCAGTTGTCTAGGGATGGATAAATAAAGGTCTTGTACAGGTTTTAAGAGGATCTAATACAATTCTTCCCACAAAACAGTGACATGTTCAGCTAACGACGATGGAGGTGGGTTGTGATCAGGCACCCTCCCCTCCAAACTAGATCACAAACACTCAATAATACTGACATCTAGAGACTGTGGTGGCCAGGAGACATGCGACAATTAACCCTCGTGCTCACAAAGCCAGCCCTGGACGATGCGAGCATCACTATTGAGGAACATTGTACCATCAAATGGACCTCATCAACCAAAATGGTCATATAATCCGGAGCAGTAACGCATTCCATTTGACTGCTGATGGCTGACGTTATTCGCAACTGCGAATTCATTTCATGTATTTCATAACGGCTGCAGGCGGCGCAGTGCCTGTTTATGCATGTCCAAAGGAAATTTGCGCCGTAATCAGAATAGCACAGGCAGTGCAATATCATATTTACCTGCCGACACTGGGCAAGCGACTTTCAAGTACAACGTCTGACCTGTATGGGAATATATATAGTGGATGTACAAGTACAGGTCGTAGAAGCTTGGTTGACGACATATGGAAGTTTGGGTCTTGCCGTGAGTCGTGCTCGGATAGCCAAACGGTAAGGCGGCGGCTCGCGATAAGCGAAAAATTCGGTTTCGAGTCCCGGCCCGGCACAAATATTCATTGTCGTCATTCCATTCTACAGCTGATGGTCGTCCTTATACATGCATTTCCGAAGAACTGTGCATCGTAATTCAGAATGACGTTCTAGCTCCCTAAGGTCGACCAAAACCCTTACTCGACTATGTTATGGTGTCTGTTAGCTGTACTGTCCGCCTCCGTAGCGTAGCGGTAGCATTACCGCCTACCACACCGGGAGCCCGGGTTCGATTCCCGGCAAAGGACTGGGTGTTGTGTGTCCATCATCATTTTCATCATCATTGACTCGCAAGTCGCCGATGTGTCGACACCTAAAGAGGACTTGCAATACGGCGGCCGAACTCCCCTGCATGGGGCCTCCCGGCCAACAATGCCATACGATCATTTCACCCAACAGCTGCTCCTCGTATCTGGCTTTAATAGCTCCAGTTTCTCCTGGTCGCTTGAGTCGGTATATTCCTAACAGTTGGCCTTCGTCTCTGGCATGGTGTACACGTAAATTACGCAAATATTTGACCCTGTGACTACCGTTACAGCGGCCGGCTGGAAGTCGGTATGTGCGAGATCCAAGCTGCAGGGTGGATGATGAAGAACAGTCCGATGAAGCTTTCGGAGCTTCTCTCGGGTGCGCAGATTTGTGTCAGGCTTCGCTTTGTCATGGAAAGGGAGACGCTCGTTTGCAACTGTGTGGCGACAAACACGCTGAAGAGGGAGGAACGGTACACTTCAGAGTTGGTCGTTGCTCCATAAGGAAGGACTTCAAACTGAACAACCCAGTCAGAGTCACAGAAGACCGTCGTCATGACTTCACTGGTCGATGGTGTGACTTTGGACTTTTTCTTCAGAAGAGAGGTGGTATGGTACCACTCCATTAATTGCCATTTTTTCCGGTTAGAAACGATGAAGCCATATTTCATCGCCTGTGACGACGTTCGACAAGCAACTGTCACGATCACTCTGGCAATGTCTCAGCAATTCCACACAGAGGTTACTTCGTTGCTCTTTATGGTCTTCTTTCAGGAGGTGAAGATCCCAGTGGCACACACCTTTGAATACCCCAACTGGTGGAAGAAAAAAATGGTTCAAATGGCTCTGAGCACACATCTTTTCGATGGGAAACTCTAGATCACCCTCCGTACAGCCCCGATCTTGCGCCCAGTGACTACCATCTGTTCCTGCACTTGAATAAAACACCTGGGCGATCAGTGTCTTCATGATGAAGTCAAAACAGTGGTGATGGAGTTGCAAACAAGTCAGGCGGCAGACTTCTATGAGGGGGGTATTCAAGAACTGGTACAACGTTATGACAAGTGCCTCAATATTGACGGAAATTATGTAGAAACGTAGATTACGGTACAGGATTTCATGAAAAAATAAAATCATTGAGATATCTTAGCACATCTTTTTTAATTTCAAAACGGTACTTACTTTAAACAACACGCCTCGTATGGTCTGGGAAAATTGTGCACCGTGATTAACACACAGTTTCTAACAGCACACAGAAGACAAAAGTCGTAGGATACCTCCTAATATCTTATCGAACCTCCTTTTTCACAGTGTAGTGCAAGCATCTAGACGTGGCTTGCTGTATTTATAGCCGTCAAATGGTTCAAATGGCTCTAAGCACCATGGGACTTAACATCTGAGATCATCAGTCCCCTAGAACTCAGAACTACTTAAACCTAACTAACCTGAGGACATCACACACATCCATGCCCTAGGCAGGGTTCGAACCTGCGACCGTAGCGGTCGCGCGGTTCCAGACTGTAGCGCTTAGAACGGCTCGGCCACCGCGGCCGGTTGGTTGGTGGAAGAGTCTGTCAGCGCTATCAAGAGAGACGTCAAGTTTAACAACGAGGTAAAAATGAAATGAGAGTATGTCGATGAAATGAGAGTATGGCATCGTTGACCGGGAGGCCCTATGCGGGGAAGTTCGGCCGCTAAATGCAAGTCTTATTTCATTCAACGCCACATTGGGCGACTGGCGCGCCCGTGATGAGGATGAAATGATGATAAGGACAACACAACACTCAGTCCAACCCGTCAGGGAATCGAACCCGGACCCGCTGCACGGGAGGCAAGCACGTTACCACCCAGCTAAGCAGGCGGACACCAGCGAGATGTTTGATTGTGATTCGCCGATCAGTTCGAATGAGTGTGTCCGCACGCTCCAACACTGCAGGAGTCGCAGCTGTGTGCAGTCGGTCAGCTGGGGGTCAGACTGGTTAGCGCGACTTTGTTGCGATGGTGACAAAGGCCTCGCCCAGCGACTCACCGTGCTTTTGTTCACTGGCAGGTCTCCATAGACATTCTGCAAGCCCCTACGAATACTTGAAATGCTCAGGGTTCCGCCAAATGGTTAGTTATAGTGCCACCACCTATCGGAACTTCATGATAGTTTTGGGGTTGAAGCAGGGCTATTCCACGATTTCCCACAGCAAATTTCGCATTTTTTGAACAGAAAGTGGCTGAGACAAAAAAAGTGTTGTATTATTTATTGAATGCCCCTCGAAGGTTACAATAGCTATTCGGAGACGAAGACACTTGTAAAAGATAGATTAGCGTTGAGAGCTGCATGAAGCGCGTCTTCTTAGTGATTACAACAGTTCGAGATAACAATGTTCTAATTTATTTGTTTAAATGATTTATGCATACTGTGAAGCTTGTGATTGGCTGCGCTAGGATAGCCGCGATCACTGACACTGGTCTCCCACAAGATGGCGCTGACACGCCCAGCTACACAGCCTCGTTCACACTGTAAGTACGTAATAGAAAAACTTCGGTTACCAGAGGTATTACTGGTTTATTAAAGGGCGAGGCATCACTCGTCGACTTTTCCTCTGAGAGTAAAAGCAGTTTCCCCTTTCAGTGCGATTCCCTAGAAAGAATGGTTAAATGAAACTTTCTCTTGCTGACAACCTGCTCAGAGTTTGCTTTCGGGAAACGTAATGATACTGCGAAATCCGGCGCGGCCTTTGTCGGCGCGCTCGGTACCGGATTTGCCGGTGGCGAACAATCAGGCAGCGAGCGCCGCACAAAGGCGCGCCGTGGCGCTTTTGAGCCGTGCGGCCGCCAGTTCATATCCCCGCGCTCGTTAATCAGCGCACGTCATTCCGCAGCCAGCAGCCGGCAGCCGACCTGCCGCGGCGCGTCGCCTTCCTCTCGCCATTATTTCGCGCAGCGCGCCACTTCGCTTTTATAAAACTTCCTTGTGGGAGCTCAAACGCCGTGTGTGCCGAACTCGTGCGAAAAGCGAGCTCCTTCTGGTTGCGAGAGCACAGGACAATTCTTCTTCAATCCTTTATACGCTTAAAATTTACGTTCCTGTTAGCGCGGGGCGCAATACTACTTCGGTAAGAATGAAAGAAGATCGATACCGAGGGTCACAGACAATGGCAAGAACTACAGACCTACACAGCCTGACAAAAAACGTGAACCACCCAGAAGGCAAGCCAGTGTCAATGTAGCTTAGCACATGTACACACCATCGGCGGGCGTGTAAGTGATTAGAGTCGCATTTCTCTGTGAAAGGTAGAACGGCTGTCACAGTGCATTAGCGTTGCTCGTGTTTATTGCTGTTACCAGGCCAGATAGCGTACATAAGTGGCGTGAACAGCGTTAGATGTCGAGTGATCCATGTGAAGGACACGGAGATGACGCATATGGGTAAGCTAACGCATTATCAGTTCCTTACAAATAACTTGGAGGAACGGAGCCGGGTGACGTTGTCGAAAACCACCAACAGTTCGACAAGTGACCACCCTACCATTTTCAAGGTGAATCTGCCGCTAATAGGCGCTGTGCAAGGGAATTATACCCACGGTTTGAGAAGTGAGATTGAACGTGGTGTTATAATCGGCGCATGAGCGATGGGGCGCACCATCTTGGAGGTAGCGATGAAGTGGTGATTTGCCCGTACGACCATTTCACGAGTGTACCGTGAATATCACGAATCCGGTGAAATATCAGATCTTCGACATAGCTGCGGCCGGAAAAAGATCTTGCAAGAACGGGACCAACGACGACTGAAGAGAATCGTTCGATGTGTCAGAAGTGCAACCCTTCCGCAAATTGCTGTAGAGTTCAAGGCTGTCAGCCTGCGAACCATTCAACGAACGATATGCAGTCTCGGAGTCGAAAGCTCACTCGTGTACTCTCCATGACTGCACGACACAAAGCTATACGACTCGCCAGGGCCCGTCAACACCGACAATGGACTGTTGATGACTGGATACATGTTTCCTGGTCGGACGAGTCTCGTTTCAAATTGTATCGAGCGGATGGACGTGTACGGATATGGAGACAATCTCATTAATCCATGGATCCTGCATGACAGCAGGGGACTGTTCAAGCTCGTGGAGGCTCTGTAATGGTGTGGGGCGTGTGCACTTGGAGTGATATGGGATCCGTGATACGACTAGATACGACTGTGACAGGTGACACGTATATAAACACCCTGTCTGATCACTTGCATCCATTCACGTCCATAGTGCATTCCGACGGAGTTGGGAAATTCCAGCAGGACAATGCGACATCCCACTCGTCCAGAACTGCTACAGAGTGGCTCCACAGACACTCTTCTGAGTTTAAACACTTCCGCTGGCCACCAAACTCGCAGGACATGAACGTCATTGAGCATATCTGGGATGTCTTGCAACGTGCTGTTCAGAAGAGGTCTCCACCTTCTCGTATTCTTACTGGTTTATGAACAGCCCTACAGGGTTCATGGTGTCAATTCCCTCCCGACTACTTCAGACGTTAATCTAGTCCACGCCATGTCGTGTTGTGACACTTCTGCGTGCTCGCGGTCGCCCTACGCGATATCAGGCAGGTGTGCCAGTTTCTTTGGTACGTCACTGTATAATGCATTTAGGTGGTGATTGAGTGGACAATATGTACTAGACACATCAACGACTCTCGCATTGACTGTAGATAATGTGATTTCACGTACTAAATCTTCTGAAGAAGACGAATTGAAAACTGTCG
Organism: Schistocerca gregaria; assembly: GCF_023897955.1. Taxonomy (NCBI): domain Eukaryota; kingdom Metazoa; phylum Arthropoda; class Insecta; order Orthoptera; family Acrididae; genus Schistocerca; species Schistocerca gregaria. Next base: position 477,787,351 of record NC_064924.1, read on the forward strand.
AAAGTATAGTCAAGGTATAATAAACTTGTATTTTGCAACTGGTTAGCTGTTGTTTCTAATCCACTGAAATTCTTGCACTCAAAGTTGCTAAAGCGTATCCGTGTTCAAAATCTCGATATCTGGAGGATATTGTTAATTCATCAATCACAGAGTTTTATGGTGAGTACAATACAACATATTTTTATAACTCGTTACATAAGTGTGGACAGTTAAGCCGTATTTCGTCGGTCGTACACCATCTTGTACCTTGAAACTGAAGAACGTGTTCTGCCGTGGAACGTGTGATACCTGCAAATGAACTGAGTTTCTTTAATATCATAAAAATTTTCATTGTCTTGAAAATGGGAACACGTGTTGATTCCTATTAGCTTCTACTTGAGCTTGTAACTGGGTTTTGATGATACTTATTAATTTGTTTTGTAGCCGAGAGGTCTAAGGTGCTGCAGTCATGGACTGTGCTGCTGGTCCCGGCGGAGGTTCGAGTCCTCCCTCGGGCATGGGTGTGTGTGTTTGTCGTTAGGATAATTTAGGTTAAGTAGGGTGTAAGTTTAGGGACTGATGACCTTAGCAGTTAAGTCCCATAAGATTTCACACACATTTGCACATTTTTAAAAAAAAATTGTTTTGAGTTACTGATTCTTGGTGCGACGCAATTTAATAATGTAACATATAAACTATTAAATACAGTACTGGTAATTTTCTCTCTTTGCAGCACTTTTAAATGTAAGCAGAACATTTGTTCCTAGGTACATGACCAAGTGGTATCTTGTAACAGTTTCTCACTCTTGGAAAAATCTTACTACTCCGCAGTAATTTTGGCAATTCAGAAAAACACTACAGGAAACATAGAGTGAAGCCTTTCATTTCAAAAATGAATAAGAAGGTATATTAAACTTCTACTACAGCTCTGCTAAGGGTTCGAAAATTTTTCCACATTACAACACTCTCCCCTTCTCTCCGCTGCAATATGAAAGAATCATTGCGGTCACTCTCGTGTGTCCTTTTGCGTGATTAATCTTCGTTGTTATATTGGCTTCAGCTACTTCAGTTTCAGATATCTTAGTGCGCATAATAAACGTCAGGATGGTTTCTTTATTTACAGTGGGTAACGCAATGGTTGTGACACCGGAATCATACTAGGACAGAATGGGGTCAAATCCCCTCAAATTATCCAAAATTGAGCTTTCCATCTTTTCTGCAAGTCACTTCAAGCAAATGCTGAGATATATCCTCCAACGAAATTACAGCAGTTTCTTCCTCATCTTGTCCTACGCGAAATGATGCAACTACTTTGGTGACGAGACGTGAATATATTTTTCCTTGTTGTTTTGGATTTTATTAACGTCACTGACATCGCGTTTGTATACACTATGTAACTACCCCATCAACACCTGTAGAATGTGTAGGTTAACCTGCTTGTGATAACTTTCGTTCTTATTTGTGAATCAAAAGATGTTTATAATTTATTTAGTTCTACTTCTTCATCTACATTCATACTTTGCAAGCCATCGTGCGTTGCGTGCTGGAGGCTACCCTAACACTGATATATTCTTAATTCCGTTGATCAGGCTGGTTCTCGAATGTCCTGGTGTTCTTTTAAACAAATCCAAAGAATGGGCTCAGAGGTAAGCTGAAACAACTGGTTGGTGAGACAGGAATGTCAGCTAGACCTGGCAGAAATCTTCACGCCAGATTAATGACCTCTGGCCTTGTACACTGGGCAGGTTGAGAATGGCTTTTACAGTTTTCTGCGCTTGTCTAGAAAAATTAGACATTCAGTTATATTACGCATCCTGTTCGTTACATAAACCTATATTAAGGAGATACTCGAAGATGTGGAACATGTCATATGAATGAACTAATATTTTCCTTCTCTAGACCCTAAATAACATAGTTCAAGATTTGTTATCAGTATGTTAGAACAACATGCAAGTGTTACGGAGATTCTTCGCGAACTCGAACGTGAACCTCTGGAGTGAAGGCGACGTTCTTCTCGAGGAACGCTATTGAGAAAATTAAGAGAACCGGCACTTGAAGCTGACTGCCGAACGATCCTACTGCCGCCAACACACATTTCCCGTAAGGACCACGAAGGTAAGATATGAGAAATTAGGTCTCATAATGAGCAACATAGATAGTTTTTCCATCACTCTATCTCTAACTGGAAGAGGGAAGGAAACGACTAGTAGTGGTATGGTACCCTCCGCCACGCACCGTACGGTTGTTTACGGACTATGGATATAGATGTAGAACTAAAATATTACAAACGTCTTTCCATTTACAAATTAATACGAAAGTTACCACAAGCAGATCAACCTACATATTTTACAGGTGTTGGTAGCTACAAAGCACTCGCGTTATATGATATTGGTAGTAATAAATATATAACTTTATTTGCATTAGAAACTAGTCATTGTGGTAGGAGTTATTCGCCAATAATTCCTTTAGATTTCTCTTAACTGCATTTTATTAGTGGCTAATCTATTTGTGGTTGCCGAAAAGTAGTAAATGTGTGTGAGTAAGGTATACCATTCGACATCGTCGTTGTGTAGCTTATTCCTATTCCTGGTATTAATTATTTGGACTGAGTCGTTGGTGTACAAGAGTTGCAGCAAAATTAATTGAGGAATAAACGTACTGAGAGTCAGTGCTTAGTGTACTCAAACATTTGACATGACTGTGTGAGACATTCTTGAACTGACACGACAGGTAATTCGTATTGGACCTCTTTGAACGCAGGAAACTTTAGTTTGGCCTTGTGTTATCCCAATATATTTACAGCGTATGAGAGCCTGTAACAAAAATGAACAAAATATGCTAGCTTTTTTGTAAGAAACCTGCTATTTGTGGCAACACTGGATCGTAAACAAATCTGATAACGTGTTTCAGTAATATGGTTCTTCCAACTGAATTTACTATGAAGTTGAAATCCCAAGAATGTAACACTGTCAACCTCTCCTATCTGTAAGTCATCAAATTTTAAGCACGTGCAGAATGGGAACCTCTTGCACATTTAAAATGTATATAGAGAGTCTTCAAAGTTCAGAACAATTAAATGTTTGGAAACCATAGAATAATGCCCGTAAGGATTTTGTTAACAATTCTTTCTAGTCCTATCAGTGACTTACAGGTCATCTCAATCTTCATGTCGTCTGAAAATAAAACTTAACATTTGGAACTGTAGCTGACGGGTTATTATTACAGACTGCTAGCTCAATGCAGGGCTCTTTCCTTGCAATCATTTATTTATGTTGCAAAGTTATAGCTACAATCATTTAATACAAATGCACATGATATCACGCTAACCAAATAAAAGAACGTTATAATTTATGCAGATAATCGTCTTAGATATGTCACGAAATATGCCGGGAGCCTATAATTTTTTGTATAACTACAATGAATTAAATACGTTCTCGCACTTTGTTTAAATTCGTAATATCGGACCTTTTTCAGTGTATTAGAAAATCGTATTTTTTGTCTGTTCACTGATAGGTACTGCTCCTATGCATGTAGGTCACAGACCATCGCCCTCACTGTTTGTTTACGTGAAATGAAAATACAGAACAAAGATATTACGGCAGTATGGCTTCCCAAAGAGTTTGCATACAGTCAGAGGTGTTCCATTTTCTGTGGGTGTATTCTATTTTATACTACTTTGTTGAAAATATTGGATGAAATGTACGAACATATTTATGGCTCTGCTACAGTTATTGTATACAGTAGAAACATTTCAAGAAATTAATTAAGTCACGATCTAGGTTGTAAGTGAAATTTTTTTCTTCTTGTTGTTTGTGGTGTGCAAAAACTTCCAGCTCCTCCGTTAAATCCAGTGCATGTGATTTCCGGATGTGATAACGTGTATTAGGATCTTCATGTATGATAGTGAGGCGATTTTTGTGTGTGTCGTCATGGCTGATTTCGTGAATTATTTGTGTGTATTACAGTTGATGTCTCCAGTGTATCTAGCTTGAAACTCCTGTCATACGTAGTGGCTTGAGCAACTGATGCATGTGATTATTACCTGGCAAGATATTCCGGAGAATGAGATTTTATCTGTTTTATTGGTTAAGGTATGAAATAATTTCTGTTGTTGTTTGTGGAGAAAGCTACTTACTCTTTAAATGATGTTAGTAGGTTTGCTATTTTTTGGGAAATGGCCGTGTATTTGAATTTATTAGTTCCTTCCATAGAGCCAGGAATTTCTTCCATTTTTGCAATTTTTTCCTCATTTTGTCTGTCACTGTGATAGGGAAGCCATTAGCTAATGCAAGTTGCTTAATGATGTCTGATTCTGCCTCCCTATTCTCTTCCTTCACAAGAATTTTGTTTGCTTTGAGTATCGTTGTTTTGCATGCAGCGTTCTTGTGTATATCTGCGTGACACGATGCGGCAAGGATTGTAGTGCTGCAAGTTGTCTTTTTCCTGTATATCTTGAAAGTATGCCTGTTGCTGCGATTTTATAAACTCCCACTATTTTTCTGGTGTTCACCGGTAAAACTGTACATTCTGTACGCTATCGAAAAAATTTATGATGTTAATGGTGTTGTTGTCACCTTTGATTAAAGGTATCAAAATTACGGTTCCTAGCTGTTTCGAGGTGATTACTGTACAAGTCTGGTATTGTGTCTACTTCCAAATTGCAATACTGTTAAACCAGGATGTAGAAGCCATTGTGAAGCGAAAAGCGGAAGCAATGTGCTTAAATACAGAAATAAAGATGTTATACAAAAAGAAAAGCATAATGCAGGATGCACAGTAGCTGTTTGTAGACAGACAAACGATGCCATTGTCTAACATTAGTACGTAAAAAATTACAAGAGATGTGTTTTCCAATGTGTCAGTTACAGTAAAACCACAAGAAGACGACTGCGTAGAGGGAGAAGCGGAACACCAAACTCGCATATATACGTAAAATATCTGTGTAAATATTTTCCCTTACTAATGAGAAAAAATTCACGAAAGGCGTCGAGCTATGCTTGGAAAAAACGCAACTGTTACAGTATTTTATTATTTAAATATTGAATGACACGGTCGCAGGCTTCCTAAAAACATCATTTATGATGAATGAAATTAAGATATATGACTGGTTACACAAATACCTAACGATGTTACTAAGCTCACTCTTTAATCTACTCTGTTGATATTTTACCATAACCACCAAAATTACTCGATCTTAAATGTTCTGTGCTAGATATTACTTAGTCAGGTTGAGTAAGGACCATATTCGTGTTACTGATTTCTAACGGTTGGTCTCAAGTATTCCAGGACGCGTTTACTGAATATTACAACTTTATCTTATCAGTGACAGATATAAAATGCTTGTTAAAAAGCTTTGCTACATTACACACATGTGTTATCATTGCTTGATGTCCTCTTAAAGTTATCTGATCTGCCTCATCTCTGATTATACCACTTTCCTCCTTCACTATATACTGTATCGTCTTTAGTTCATTGTGAGACGCGGTTATCCCTACATTTTAAGTGGATTGTTTTCTTCAGTATGTCTTTTAATTATGTGCCGTATCGACACCAAAGCTGTCCCTCTCTGACATAAAATGTTACTTTTTTGTTCTTCAACATGCCTTTATTCCTCGAGTAATCTATGATACTTTTGCTAAACTACGGTCTACGCAAGCTAACAGTTAGCGGAAAACAATTTTCATTTTAGATGAGGGCGTAATCAAAAATGTGTTGTTGGTTTCATTCATGTTATGGATACATCGCTAATCTCTCATTTGTGACTAAGAAACATAACACACTTATAGCTACTGTATTTAAGAGTACAAAAAGAACATAATTCTCACTATTCACGGACTTATGAGGCAAACGAGTTTCTCCCTTGAGGGAAATGAAAAAATGAACTACATAACCAACTTGCGAAACCATATAGACTTGAAAAGGTGTTGCTGCTTTGCGATTTTAATGCTCGAGTCGGTAGTGATAATCTACTGCCGGTGAAAGGTACGGCGCAAACAATCTATCGGTAAACACAAATTATGTACATAGTTTAGTGTAATGGTGTTGTTACGTGCTTCTTATTAGAAGTGAACAGTTGCTGTTTATCAGCTTTTAGCAATGTCATTTATGTTATTGTAAGAGTTTGCGTATTTTTCAATCGTTTGTGTATTGTAGAGTTAGCTCACTTCGTAATGTAGTTTCCGGCAGCAGTAATCATTAGTGTAACATTATTTACTTGATTTCTGCGATATTTGTTACCTGCTTCTCCTCCTGTCAGTGCTTGAGTGATTGATTAGTAATTTTACTCGTGGTTTTGTGTAATCTCATATGTATAAGAAAGTGGATAGGGATTCTGTTGCGTGTGGACACAGGGAGAATTAGCTGCAGTACGGAAACAGCCACGCTACTGGCCATTAAAATTGCTATACCAAAAAGAAATGCAGGTGATAAACGGGTATTCATTGGACAAATATATTCTACTACAACTGACATGTGATTACATTTTCACGCAATTTGGGTCGTTGATCCTGAGAAATCAGTACCCAGAAAATCACTTCTGGCCGAAATGACGGCCTTGATACGTCTGGGCATAGAGTCAAACAGATCTTGGATGGCGTGAAGAGGTACAGCTGCCCATGCAGCTTCAACACGATACCACAGTTCATCATGAGTAGTGACTGACGTATTGTGACGAGCCAGTTATTCGGCCACCATTGACCAGACATTTTCAAATGGTGAGAGATCTGGAGAATGTGCTGGCCAGCGCAGCAGTCGAACATTTTCTATATCCAGAAAGACCCGTACAGGACCAGCAACATGCGGTCGTTCATTAGCTGCTGAAATGTAGGGTTTCGCGGGATCGAATGAAGGGTAGAGGCACAATTTTTCTTGGGACGTCATAATGGTTCAAATGGCTCTGAGCACTAGGGGACTTAACTTCTGAGGTCATCAGTCCCCTAGAACTTAGAACTACTTAAACCAAACTAACCTAAGGACATCACACACATACATGACCGAGGCAGGATTCGAACCTGCGAACGTAGCGGTCCCACGGTTCCAGACTGTAGCGCCTAGAACCTCTCAGACACTCTGGCCGGGGAGCCACGGGTCGTAATACATCTGAAACGTAATGTCCACTGTTCAAAGTGCCGTCAATGCGAACAACAGGTGACCGAGACGTGTAAACAATGGCACCCCATACCATTACGCCGGGTGATACGCCAGTATGGCAATGACGAATACACGCTTCCAATGTGCGTTCACCGCGATGTCGCCAAACACGGATGCGACCGTCATGATGCTGTAAACAGAACCTGGATCAGCCGAAAAAATGACGTTTTGCCATTCGTGCACCCAGGTTTGTCGTTGAGTACACCATCGCAAGAGCTCCTGTCTGTGATGCAGCGTTAAGGGTAACCGCAGCCATTGTCTCCGAGCTGACAGTCCATGCTGAAGTGGCCGAGCAGTTCTAGGCGCTAAAGTCTGGAACCGCGAGACCGCTACGGTCGCAGGTTCGAATCCTGCCTCGGGCATGGATGTGTGTGATGTCCTTAGGTTAGTCAGGTTTAAGTGGTTCTAAGTTCTAGGGGACTGTCTGTGTCGGAGGGCATGCTCCTTGGTCGGTAGGCCCCGCGTAAGCAGTCGTTTGGAGACGGAGTGCCGGTGTTGTCCCGATGGCGATCATCGTGTGGTCATTCAAGGGCTGAGAAGTGATTTCTTGGTTCTGCCTTTTCGATTCCGACGAAGAATAACGGCAAATTTGGCTCATGAGGTGAACACAAGAATTCTAAAAAGGTGCACGTTGGTGGCGCGTATATCAGACGTGTGAGCGGTGTAAGCTTTGCTTCGGTACTGCAGTCTTCAGTTAGGAACCGAAGTCGGCTCCCAGGGTGTCACGAGTAATTTGACAGTTTGGTAGTGTTCACGAGTGAACTTTGGAGGTACTGTTAAGCGTTTGTAGGAAGGGAAAGACTGACTGTGGATATTTTCAGTCGGACGCTTATGAATCGTGTTAATTGCAGTTCACTTCTTGTGGTATTTTACGGCTCTACTTGTCGTGGCGAAATCGCCGAGCTAACACTTGGTTCAAGAATCAGAAAAGAAGGTTGTATACATGGAAGAATCCTGGAGATACTATAAGGTATCAGATAGATTATATAATGGTCAGACACAGATGTAGGAACCAGGTTTGAAATTGTAAGAAATTTCTGGAGGCAGATGTTGACTCTGACCACAATCTATTGATTATGAACTGTAGATTAAAACTGAAGAAACTGCAAAAAGGTGAGAATTTAAGGAGATGGGACCTGGATAAACTGACTAAACCAGAGGTTGTACAGACTTTCAGGGAGAGCATAAGGGAACAATTGACAGGAAGGGGGAGAAGAAACACAGTAGAAGAAGAATGGGTAGCTCTCAGGGATGAAGTATTGAAGGTAGCAGAGGATCAAGTAGGTCAAAAGACGAGAGCTAGTAGAAATTATTGGCTAACACAAGAAATATTGAATTTAATTGATGAAAGGAGAAAATATAAAAATGCAGTAAATGAAGCAGGCCAAAAGGAATATAAATGTCTCAAAAATGAGATCGACAGGAAGTGCAAAATGGCTAAGCAGGGATGGCTAGAGGACAAATGTAAGGATGTAGAGGCTTATCTCACTAGGGGAAAGATAGATGCTGCCTACAGGAAAATTAAAGAGATCTTTCGAGAAAAGAGAGCCACTTGTATGAATGTCAAGAGCTCAAATGGAAACCCAGTTCTAAGCAAGTAAGGGAAAGCAGAAAGGTGGAAGCAGTATATAGAGGGTCTATACAAGGGCGATGTACTTGAGGACAATATTATGGAAATGGAAGAGGATGTAGATGAAGATGAAATGGGAGATATGATACTACGTGAAGAGTTTGACAGAACACTGAAAGACTTAAATCGAAACAAGGCCCCGGGAGTAGACAAGATTCCATTAGAACTACTGACAGCCTTGGGAGAGCCAGTCCTGACAAAACTCTACCATGTGGTGAGCAAGATGTATGAGACAGGTGAAATACCCTCAGACTTCAAGAAGAATATAATAATTCCAATCCCAAAGAAAGCAGGTCTTGACAAATGTGAAAATTACCGAACTATCAGTTTAATAAGGCGCAGCTGCAAATTAGTTACGCGAATTCTTTACAGACTGGTAGAAGTTGACCTAGGGGAAGATCAATTTGGATTCCGTAGAAATGGTGGAACATGTGAGGCAATACTGACTTTACGACTTATCTTAGAAGAAAGATTAAGGAAAGGCAAACCTATGTTTCTAGCATTTGTAGACTTTGACAATGTTGACTGGAATACTCTCTTTCAAATTCTAAAGGTGGCGGGGGTAAAATACAGGGAGCGAAAGGCTATTTACAATTCGTGCAGAAAGCAGATGGCAGTTATAAGAGTAGAGAGACATGAAAGGGAAGCAGTGGTTGGGAAGGGAGTGAGACAGTGTTGTAGCCTCTCCCCGATGTTACTCAATCTGTATATTGAGCAAACCGTAAAGGAAACAAAAGAAAAATTTGGAGTAGGTATTAAAATCCATGGAGAAGAAATGAAAACCTTGAGGTTCGCCAATAACATTGTAATTCTGTCAGAGACGGCTAAGGACTTGGAAGAGCAGTTGAACGGAATGGATAGTGTCTTGAAAGGAGTATATAAGATGAACATCGACAAAAGCAAAACGAGGATCATGGAATGTAGGCGAATTAAGTCGGGTGATGCTGAGGGAATTAGATTAGGAAATGAGATACTTTAAGTAGTAAAAGAGTTTTGCTATTTGGGGAGCAAAATAACTGATGATGGTCGAAGTAGAGAGGATATAAAATGTAGACTGGCAATGGCAAGGATAGCGTTTCTGAAGAAGATAAATTTGTTGGCATCGACTATAGATTTAAGTGTCAGGAAGTCGTTTCTGAAAGTATTTGCATGGAGTGTAGCCATGTATGGAAGTGAAACATAGACTATAAATAGTTTAGACAAGAAGAGAATAGAAGCTTTCGAAATGTGCTGCTACAGAAGAATGCTGAAGATTAGATGGGTAGATCACATAACTAATGAGGAGGTACTGAATAGAATTGGGGAGAAGAGGAATGTGTGGCACAACTTGACAAGAAGAAGGCACCGTTTGGTAGGACATGTTCTGAGGTTTCCAGAATGAGATTCACTCTGCAGCGGAGTGCGCGCTGATATGAAACTTCCTGGCAGATTAAAACTGTGTGCCCGACCGAGACTCGAACTCGGGACCTTTGCCTTTCGCGGGCAAGTGCTCTACCAACTGAGCTACCGAAGCACGACTCACGTCCGGTACTCACAGCTTTACTTCTGCCAGTATCCGTCTCCTACCTTCCAAACTTTACAGAAGCTCTTCTGCGAAACTTGCAGAACTAGCACTCCTGAAAGAAAGGATACTGCGGAGACATGGCTTAGCCACAGCCTGGGGGATGTTTCCAGAATGAGATTCACTCTGCAGCGGAGTGTGCGCTGATATGAAACTTCCTGGCAGATTAAAACTGTGTGCCCGACCGAGACTCGAACTCGGGACCTTTGCCTTTCGCGGGCAAGTGCTCTACCAACTGAGCTACCGAAGCACGACTCACGTCCGGTACTCACAGCTTTACTTCTGCCAGTATCCGTCTCCTACCTTCCAAACTTTACAGAAGCTCTTCTGCGAAACTTGCAGAACTAGCACTCCTGAAAGAAAGGATACTGCGGAGACATGGCTTAGCCACAGCCTGGGGGATGTTTCCAGAATGAGATTCACTCTGCAGCGGAGTGTGCGCTGATATGAAACTTCCTGGCAGATTAAAACTGTGTGCCCGACTGAGACTCGAACTCGGGACCTTTGCCTTTCGCGGGCAAGTGCTCTACCAACTGAGCTACCGAAGCACGACTCACGTCCGGTACTCACAGCTTTACTTCTGCCAGTATCCGTCTCCTACCTTCCAAACTTTACAGAAGCTCTTCTGCGAAACTTGCAGAACTAGCACTCCTGAAAGAAAGGATACTGCGGAGACATGGCTTAGCCACAGCCTGGGGGATGTTTCCAGAATGAGATTCACTCTGCAGCGGAGTGTGCGCTGATATGAAACTTCCTGGCAGATTAAAACTGTGTGCGCGACCGAGACTCGAACTCGGGACCATTGCCTTTCGCGGGCAAGTGCTCTACCAACTGAGCTACCGAAGCACGACTCACGTCCGGTACTCACAGCTTTACTTCTGCCAGTATCCGTCTCCTACCTTCCAAACTTTACAGAAGCTCTTCTGCGAAACTTGCAGAACTAGCACTCCTGAAAGAAAGGATACTGCGGAGACATGGCTTAGCCACAGCCTGGGGGATGTTTCCAGAATGAGATTCACTCTGCAGCGGAGTGTGCGCTGATATGAAACTTCCTGGCAGATTAAAACTGTGTGCCCGACCGAGACTCGAACTCGGGACCTTTGCCTTTCGCGGGCAAGTACTCTACCAACTGAGCTACCGAAGCACGACTCACGTCCGGTACTCACAGCTTTACTCCTGCCAGTATCCGTCTCCTACCTTCCAAACTTTACAGAAGCTCTTCTGCGAAACTTGCAGAACTAGCACTCCTGAAAGAAAGGATACTGCGGAGACATGGCTTAGCCACAGCCTGGGGGATGTTTCCAGAATGAGATTCACTCTGCAGCGGAGTGTGCGCTGATATGAAACTTCCTGGCAGATTAAAACTGTGTGCCCGACCGAGACTCGAACTCGGGACCTTTGCCTTTCGCGGGCAAGTGCTCTACCAACTGAGCTACCGAAGCACGACTCACGTCCGGTACTCACAGCTTTACTTCTGCCAGTATCCGTCTCCTACCTTCCAAACTTTACAGAAGCTCTTCTGCGAAACTTGCAGAACTAGCACTCCTGAAAGAAAGGATACTGCGGAGACATGGCTTAGCCACAGCCTGGGGGATGTTTCCAGAATGAGATTCACTCTGCAGCGGAGTGTGCGCTGATATGAAACTTCCTGGCAGATTAAAACTGTGTGCCCGACCGAGACTCGAACTCGGGACCTTTGCCTTTCGCGGGCAAGTGCTCTACCAACTGAGCTACCGAAGCACGACTCACGTCCGGTACTCACAGAATTACTTCTGGCAGTATCCGTCTCCTACCTTCCAAACTTTACAGAAGCTCTTCTGCGAAACTTGCAGAACTAGCACTCCTGAAAGAAAGGATACTGCGGAGACATGGCTTAGCCACAGCCTGGGGGATGTTTCCAGAATGAGATTCACTCTGCAGCAGAGTGTGCGCTGATATGAAACTTCCTGGCAGATTAAAACTGTGTGCCCGACCGAGACTCGAACTCGGGACCTTTGCCTTTCGCGGGCAAGTGCTCTACCAACTGAGCTACCGAAGCACGACTCACGTCCGGTACTCACAGCTTTACTTCTGCCAGTATCCGTCTCCTACCTTCCAAACTTTACAGAAGCTCTTCTGCGAAACTTGCAGAACTAGCACTCCTGAAAGAAAGGATACTGCGGAGACATGGCTTAGCCACAGCCTGGGGGATGTTTCCAGAATGAGATTCACTCTGCAGCGGAGTGTGCGCTGATATGAAACTTCCTGGCAGATTAAAACTGTGTGCCCGACCGAGACTCGAACTCGGGACCTTTGCCTTTCGCGGGCCAGTGCTCTACCAACTGAGCTACCGAAGCACGACTCACGTCCGGTACTCACAGCTTTACTTCTGCCAGTATCCGTCTCCTACCTTCCAAACTTTACAGAAGCTCTTCTGCGAAACTTGCAGAACTAGCACTCCTGAAAGAAAGGATACTGCGGAGACATGGCTTAGCCTGAGCCTGGGGGATGTTTCCAGAATGAGATTCACTCTGCAGCGGAGTGTGCGCTGATATGAAACTTCCTGGCAGATTAAAACTGTGTGCCCGACCGAGACTCGAACTCGGGACCTTTGCCTTTCGCGGGCAAGTGCTCTACCAACTGAGCTACCGAAGCACGACTCACGTCCGGTACTCACAGCTTTACTTCTGCCAGTATCCGTCTCCTACCTTCCAAACTTTACAGAAGCTCTTCTGCGAAACTTGCAGAACTAGCACTCCTGAAAGAAAGGATACTGCGGAGACATGGCTTAGCCACAGCCTGGGGGATGTTTCCAGAATGAGATTCACTCTGCAGCGGAGTGTGCGCTGATATGAAACTTCCTGGCAGATTAAAACTGTGTGCGCGACCGAGACTCGAACTCGGGACCTTTGCCTTTCGCGGGCAAGTGCTCTACCAACTGAGCTACCGAAGCACGACTCACGTCCGGTACTCACAGCTTTACTTCTGCCAGTATCCGTCTCCTACCTTCCAAACTTTACAGAAGCTCTTCTGCGAAACTTGCAGAACTAGCACTCCTGAAAGAAAGGATACTGCGGAGACATGGCTTAGCCACAGCCTGGGGGATGTTTCCAGAATGAGATTCACTCTGCAGCGGAGTGTGCGCTGATATGAAACTTCCTGGCAGATTAAAACTGTGTGCCCGACCGAGACTCGAACTCGGGACCTTTGCCTTTCGCGGGCAAGTGCTCTACCAACTGAGCTACCGAAGCACGACTCACGTCCGGTACTCACAGCTTTACTTCTGCCAGTATCCGTCTCCTACCTTCCAAACTTTACAGAAGCTCTTCTGCGAAACTTGCAGAACTAGCACTCCTGAAAGAAAGGATACTGCGGAGACATGGCTTAGCCACAGCCTGGGGGATGTTTCCAGAATGAGATTCACTCTGCAGCGGAGTGTGCGCTGATATGAAACTTCCTGGCAGATTAAAACTGTGTGCCCGACCGAGACTCGAACTCGGGACCTTTGCCTTTCGCGGGCAAGTGCTCTACCAACTGAGCTACCGAAGCACGACTCACGTCCGGTACTCACAGCTTTACTTCTGCCAGTATCCGTCTCCTACCTTCCAAACTTTACAGAAGCTCTTCTGCGAAACTTGCAGAACTAGCACTCCTGAAAGAAAGGATACTGCGGAGACATGGCTTAGCCACAGCCTGGGGGATGTTTCCAGAATGAGATTCACTCTGCAGCGGAGTGTGCGCTGATATGAAACTTCCTGGCAGATTAAAACTGTGTGCCCGACCGAGACTCGAACTCGGGACCTTTGCCTTTCGCGGGCAAGTGCTTTACCAACTGAGCTACCGAAGCACGACTCACGTCCGGTACTCACAGCTTTACTTCTGCCAGTATCCGTCTCCTACCTTCCAAACTTTACAGAAGCTCTTCTGCGAAACTTGCAGAACTAGCACTCCTGAAAGAAAGGATACTGCGGAGACATGGCTTAGCCACAGCCTGGGGGATGTTTCCAGAATGAGATTCACTCTGCAGCGGAGTGTGCGCTGATATGAAACTTCCTGGCAGATTAAAACTGTGTGCCCGACCGAGACTCGAACTCGGGACCTTTGCCTTTCGCGGGCAAGTGCTCTACCAACTGAGCTACCGAAGCACGACTCACGTCCGGTACTCACAGCTTTACTTCTGCCAGTATCCGTCTCCTACCTTCCAAACTTTACAGAAGCTCTTCTGCGAAACTTGCAGAACTAGCACTCCTGAAAGAAAGGATACTGCGGAGACATGGCTTAGCCTGAGCCTGGGGGATGTTTCCAGAATGAGATTCACTCTGCAGCGGAGTGTGCGCTGATATGAAACTTCCTGGCAGATTAAAACTGTGTGCCCGACCGAGACTCGAACTCGGGACCTTTGCCTTTCGCGGGCAAGTGCTCTACCAACTGAGCTACCGAAGCACGACTCACGTCCGGTACTCACAGCTTTACTTCTGCCAGTATCCGTCTCCTACCTTCCAAACTTTACAGAAGCTCTTCTGCGAAACTTGCAGAACTAGCACTCCTGAAAGAAAGGATACTGCGGAGACATGGCTTAGCCACAGCCTGGGGGATGTTTCCAGAATGAGATTCACTCTGCAGCGGAGTGTGCGCTGATATGAAACTTCCTGGCAGATTAAAACTGTGTGCCCGACCGAGACTCGAACTCGGGACCTTTGCCTTTCGCGGGCAAGTGCTCTACCAACTGAGCTACCGAAGCACGACTCACGTCCGGTACTCACAGCTTTACTTCTGCCAGTATCCGTCTCCTACCTTCCAAACTTTACAGAAGCTCTTCTGCGAAACTTGCAGAACTAGCACTCCTGAAAGAAAGGATACTGCGGAGACATGGCTTAGCCACAGCCTGGGGGATGTTTCCAGAATGAGATTCACTCTGCAGCGGAGTGTGCGCTGATATGAAACTTCCTGGCAGATTAAAACTGTGTGCCCGACCGAGACTCGAACACGGGACCTTTGCCTTTCGCGGGCAAGTGCTCTACCAACTGAGCTACCGAAGCACGACTCACGTCCGGTACTCACAGCTTTACTTCTGCCAGTATCCGTCTCCTACCTTCCAAACTTTACAGAAGCTCTTCTGCGAAACTTGCAGAACTAGCACTCCTGAAAGAAAGGATACTGCGGAGACATGGCTTAGCCACAGCCTGGGGGATGTTTCCAGAATGAGATTCACTCTGCAGCGGAGTGTGCGCTGATATGAAACTTCCTGGCAGATTAAAACTGTGTGCCCGACCGAGACTCGAACTCGGGACCTTTGCCTTTCGCGGGCAAGTGCTCTACCAACTGAGCTACCGAAGCACGACTCACGTCCGGTACTCACAGCTTTACTTCTGCCAGTATCCGTCTCCTACCTTCCAAACTTTACAGAAGCTCTTCTGCGAAACTTGCAGAACTAGCACTCCTGAAAGAAAGGATACTGCGGAGACATGGCTTAGCCACAGCCTGGGGGATGTTTCCAGAATGAGATTCACTCTGCAGCGGAGTGTGCGCTGATATGAAACTTCCTGGCAGATTAAAACTGTGTGCCCGACCGAGACTCGAACTCGGGACCTTTGCCTTTCGCGGGCAAGTGCTCTACCAACTGAGCTACCGAAGCACGACTCACGTCCGGTACTCACAGCTTTACTTCTGCCAGTATCCGTCTCCTACCTTCCAAACTTTACAGAAGCTCTTCTGCGAAACTTGCAGAACTAGCACTCCTGAAAGAAAGGATACTGCGGAGACATGGCTTAGCCACAGCCTGGGGGATGTTTCCAGAACATTCTGGAACATTCTGGAAACATTCTGGAAACATCCCCCAGGCTGTGGCTAAGCCATGTCTCCGCAGTATCCTTTCTTTCAGGAGTGCTAGTTCTGCAAGTTTCGCAGAAGAGCTTCTGTAAAGTTTGGAAGGTAGGAGACGGATACTGGCAGAAGTAAAGCTGTGAGTACCGGACGTGAGTCGTGCTTCGGTAGCTCAGTTGGTAGAGCACTTGCCCGCGAAAGGCAAAGGTCCCGAGTTCGAGTCTCGGTCGGGCACACAGTTTTAATCTGCCAGGAAGTTTCATATCAGCGCACACTCTGCTGCAGAGTGAATCTCATTCTGGAAACATCCCCCAGGCTGTGGCTAAGCCATGTCTCCGCAGTATCCTTTCTTTCAGGAGTGCTAGTTCTGCAAGTTTCGCAGAAGAGCTTCTGTAAAGTTTGGAAGGTAGGAGACGGATACTGGCAGAAGTAAAGCTGTGAGTACCGGACGTGAGTCGTGCTTCGGTAGCTCAGTTGGTAGAGCACTTGCCCGCGAAAGGCAAAGGTCCCGAGTTCGAGTCTCGGTCGGGCACACAGTTTTAATCTGCCAGGAAGTTTCATGTTCTGAGGTATCAGGGGATCACAAATTTAGCATTGGAGGGCAGCGTGGAGGGTAAAAATCGTAGAGGGAGACCAAGGGACGAATACACTAAGCAGATTCAGAAGGAAGTAGGTTGCGGTAAGTACTGAGGGATGAAGAAGCTTGCACAGGATAGAGTAGCATGGAGAGCTGCATCGAACCAGTCTCAGGACTGAAGACGACAGCAACAAAATTTCCATATTTTAGCTTCGGACGTCATTCTGTGGTTTCGTGTGGCCCTCTCAAGAGTGTAAAGCCCAAATATTTTCTTACTGCCTTTGCTGGGGTTGGCTTGCAACAGTTGATTTGTCTCTTGTCTACCCCGCGGTACTGCTGTTCGATGCGGTGCGGTATCGTCGAAGTATTCGGTAGTACCGCATCAAGTCCTTCGCCCGTTTTAAGATTTCTGAGCCGCATCCATATCGACGTATAATCCCAGTATGCAGTTTGTGTAAGCTGGTTGCGCCCCGTTAACTTTCTGTGCATCGCGGAAAATCTTTCCCGTGCCGCATGTGACGCTGAAGGAGAGCACTGTGTACAATAGCGCATCACCAGGACGGAATCAACATACATGTATTGTATATATTTTTTAACGGATGTAATCACTGAGCGTAAGAGGTGATTTGTGTTTTTTATTTATTTTAAAAGTAAAAGATTTACATACGTGGTTAATTGTAACATATACGCTTGGCATACGTTGTGTGTAGGATGCATCACATGTAGGGAGGTTTACCGTATAAAGTGTTTAGAAGGAAGGAAAATATTTTGTGATGCGGTGCGCATCATGTAGGCTACAGGGTTTGATTGTACGTTGATAGTAATCAGATTTTATTGCAATTAAGTTGTTTTAATTAAAATTTTGTGATCAATATTTTATTGCCTTTAGAGACCACAGGTGATCTCTTTCCAAGCATTTATCCCGATTGGCGGTGCCTGCTGTTATGGTTAACCGGATTTGATGTGTTAATTTGAAGGGGTAGCCGGATGGCCGTCCTGTCACCACCCCATAACCCCCTCCCGCCCCCCCCCCCCCCCCCCCCCCGGGACGGAATGTGTGTACCCCAACTGTCTGCGTCTAGGGTAATCCATGGGATAGTGCAATCGTGTTGCAAAAGTACAGATCACACACAGGTGACTGGTATTATCATGTGGCGTTAAATCTTTTATTTAACCTTGCATATGCAGTTTGTATTCTTTCCTTGTTTAAAAAGGGATTTTGTGTTTTAAGCGTTGTAAATTGACTCTAAGAGCTGTTCTTCTATCTGTTAAAATACTTCAGGAACTTACATTAAGAAACTATTGAGGATCTTGCTGATTATGATAACGAATGTTCACTTACTATTTTAAAATCAAGTTAATAAAATTGTGCAACTTTAAAGGTAAAAAAAAACTTTTATTAGAGAAACTGTTCCTGCCTGTACTGCCAACAACTTCCACGTATTCAAAGCATTGGCCTTCGGGCATTGTCTGATGTTTTCCCAGGCATCTATCCCAGGTAACTCCTGCGGGGCCATGTCAGATAGCTCGTTTTGTACTATCGCAAAATAGCGGAGTGTGTGCCACGGATATGATGCACGAATTAGGATGGCAGTCGTTAAAACAAAAGCAGTTTTTCACTGCGGCACGAAATTTCAATCGCCAACTTTCACCTCAGAACTTGAAAATATTCTGTTACCACCCACCTACATAGGGAGAAATTATCATCATAATAAAATAAGAGAAATCAGTGCTCATATGGAAACATTTGAGTGTTCGTTTTTCTCTTACGTTGTTAGAGAGTGGAACGGTAGAGATCGAGCTTAGAGGTGATACGATGAATTCTCTGCCAGGCACTTAATTATGAATTGCGGAGTAATCATGAGGATGTAGATTTAGATGTGAGTGAAGATTTTATGATACCCCTTTCCACCCCACCCCTGTAAGAGATACGTGGTTCTTACTCAAAAGTGTTTCTTTCTAGGTAGTATGTATTATTTGGATCAAGTTCGGTTGAAATCTATCCAATAATTTATCTGGAGACGTTAATGGTACGCAAATATATACGTATAGTAATATTTATATATACATGTGTGGATGGCAATTTAATTTTTACAACTGTTTTAGCAATTTATGAAGCTTTTCATCCACTCCCTCTCCACCTCCCCGGCTGCAATTTCAAAATTCCTTTTTATTGGAAACTTGCTGAGATGCGTGCAGACCATTATAATCGATCGATTGAGTTGCAGTTGCATGCGCGTATCTAGTATGGCTTTCAAATCCAGTAATCCGATTGCCTATACCTTTCACGAAATGTCAATAAGAACATTCGACCCCTCGGACTGCACGCCATCTGAATGTTAAGTCCTGATCTCCCTTCCTTATAAGACGCGTGTTGTGTATATATCAATGTAAGTGTTCTAATAGAAAAAGCAAATGCTTTTGAACGGAACGGAAAGTTTCCTTACGGAAAAACCAGAACACGGATAATTTCGCCACTCAAGCAAGCGGCATATTGATACCGTGAACGCGACTGCCGTTATCAGGCTGTGCATGCGAGTGACAGCTCATGATAGGTTCCATTAGTCGCTTATCCAATGGCACACGAAACGGCTGCTCTACTTCAAACCCTGTCAGATCTGATTCTGACGTCGGCACAATTCTCAGAATGAATCGTTGCTCTTATAAATACGTCACTGTTTTAGAAATTCAGGAAGCGAAAAGTTCAGAGTTTAATAACCCGGTGATGAAGACGGCGTTAAAGGTGGAACGTTTGATCCAAATCCGCCTCGTACATACACTCCTGGAAATGGAAAAAAGAACACATTCACACCGGTGTGTCAGACCCACCATACTTGCTCCGGACACTGCGAGAGGGCTGTACAAGCAATGATCACACGCACGGCACAGCGGACACACCAGGAACCGCGGTGTTGGCCGTCGAATGGCGCTAGCTGCGCAGCATTTGTGCACCGCCGCCGTCAGTGTCAGCCAGTTTGCCGTGGCATACGGAGCTCCATCGCAGTCTTTAACACTGGTAGCATGCCGCGACAGCGTGGACGTGAACCGTATGTGCAGTTGACGGACTTTGAGCGAGGGCGTATAGTGGGAATGCGGGAGGCCGGGTGGACGTACCGCCGAATTGCTCAACACGTGGGGCGTGAGGTCTCCACAGTACATCGATGTTGTCGCCAGTGGTCGGCGGAAGGTGCACGTGCCCGTCGACCTAGGACCGGATCGCAGCGACGCGCGGATGCACGCCAAGACCGTGCCGTAGGGGACCGCACCGCCACTTCCCAGCAAATTAGGGACACTGTTGCTCCTGGGGTATCGGCGAGGACTATTCGCAACCGTATCCATGAAGCTGGGCTACGGTCCCGCACACCGTTAGGCCGTCTTCCGCTCACGCCCCAACATCGTGCAGCCCGCCTCCAGTGGTGTCGCGACAGGCGTGAATGGAGGGACGAATGGAGACGTGTCGTCTTCAGCGATGAGAGTCGCTTCTGCCTTGGTGCCAATGATGGTCGTATGCGTGTTTGACGCCGTGCAGGTGAGCGCCACAATCAGGACTGCATACGACCGAGGCACACAGGGCCAACACCCGGTATCATGGTGTGGGGAGCGATCTCCTACACTGGCCGTACACCTCTGGTGATCGTCGAGGGGACACTGAATAGTGCACGGTACATCCAAACCGTCATCGAACCCATCGTTCTACCATTCCTAGACCGGCAAGGGAACTTGCTGTTCCAACAGGACAATGCACGTCCGCATGTATCCCGTGCCACCCAACGTGCTCTAGAAGGTGTAAGTCAACTACCCTGGCCAGCAAGATCTCCGGATCTGTCCCCCATTGAGCATGTTTGGGACTGGATGAAGCGTCGTCTCACGCGGTCTGCACGTCCAGCACGAACGCTGGTCCAACTGAGGCGCCAGGTGGAAATGGCATGGCAAGCCGTTCCACAGGACTACATCCAGAATCTCTACGATCGTCTCCATGGGAGAATAGCAGCCTGCATTGCTGCGAAAGGTGGATATACACTGTACTAGTGCCGACATTGTGCATGCTCTGTTGCCTGTGTCTATGTGCCTGTGGTTCTGTCAGTGTGATCATGTGATGTATCTGACCCCAGGAATGTGTCAATAAAGTTTCCCCTTCCTGGGAGAATGAATTCACGGTGTTCTTATTTCAATTTCCAGGAGTGTAGTTTTTACACTTACTGTCTTCGGAAAAACATGAACCTCTCTCTTTGCTTGACTGTTCCGTCGTTTTTTCGTAGAATAATTTATACATTATGAATGAAACAGGCACAACACTGGTGTAATATTTTACCATATTGTGGAATATTACACTTGTGTTTTGTGTGTTTCATTTGTAATGAACCTCTTGAAGACTTGAAGGTTATTTCGATAGAATTTTCCGCCTAGCTTTGTAAATGGATTTACAAAAACTGTAGACATCTTTAAAGGTTACATCTCACGTCTGTCCTCCTTTCAATTGATTGTACTCGTATATAAATTTTTGATGGTCTTTCACGTATATGTTCCGTAGATTTCCTCTTCAGATCACAGACTATTTTCTGCCTCTGAATTTAATCACCATCTATTTCTGCGCAGCCGTGGTCTTCTTGGCTCTTGGGCGCATTGGTTTCCTTAATGGAGGCAGATGTAATGCAATTTTTGCAATTCTTAATATTGCATGTCCATAGTGCTGCACCACATTTTAACCATTTTTGGAATCCGAAAGCGTAATCTTTCTGCAGTAGCATTGTCTTTCCCGTCCTAGTCACAGTATCTGCAAAAGCTTCGGACGAGATGTTTACTATGAAGGGAACTGTTGTAGACTGAAACCTAAGCCCACGAACTGCACTGTGGGGTGGCACAGAGGGCTCGGGGCTAATATCTGCTGTACTTAGACTTGTTCGGGAGGCACGGGCTCTGCTACCTGCCAGGCGAACCTGCTTGCAGGAGCCTTGGATCCTGCGCCCAAAATTAAAATATCGATGGCCAGACGGGGAATCGAGTCTCCGAAATGAGTTTCCTCCAACACTATTTATCCAAAAAAATTTCGGGAGAACAACATCGCCCTTCTTTCAGATGTTCTCATAAAGGTCCGTGAGAATCTGTTAAGCTACTGTATGAGCTATACCGACGAATTATGATAGCATCAGCGCCTCTCTGGATTAGTTTCTCTGTAGTCAGTTACGCCAAATTAATAAGGAGGCCAAATACTGGAGCAATACTCTAGAACTGGTCAGAATAGCGTCTCATATGTGATTTCGTTTACAAATGCGCTGCACTTCTACAGTACCATTCCAACAAATTTACACTGCCAAACAAAAAACAAAAAAAGAGAACACTCAGATGTATAGTATGTAACAAAATGAGACTTTGAAACTTTATAGGTTGAGACAATTAGCGATGTTATTTCAGTGATTAAAAAATTGAATTAAATTTCTTAAGAACTTGGCAGTATACCTATCAGTAAGATGTTACCACGCCCTCTGGTCGGATGCATGCACTGATTCGACTGGGAATAGTGTCATATAGCCATTGTATCGTTTCTTGATGTCGTGGCTACGGAGTTGACGTTGGAGTTGTCTCCGCGCATGTTCTGATGGGTCAGATCTGGCGATCTTACTGTCCATAGGAATATCTTAACATCACACAGATCATGTGTAGATCAGTATTGTCCTGTTGGAAACTAGCACAACGATACTGTCACATGAGCGTTAACACATAAGGACACAGAGTGATCATGATGTTCCAGTGTGCTGTCAGTGTTTGTTCCCTCAATCACTATCAGTTGTGACCTGAAGTCGTACCCAACGGCTCCCCACGCCATCATGTGAGGAGTAACGCCACTCCGCCCCTCTAAAACGCTTGAGGAATGGGCCTCTACCCAAGTTGCTGCCGTCCTCGCCAATGATGGTCATCTGGGATAGTGCAGAACTCCTGAACACAATGTGAAGCCTTTCTTCAACAGTCCATGCTTCCCAGTCACGACATCATTGCAAACGGAGCAGTTTGCATTGTTGTCGTAACGGAGCCTAACGCTTGGGTAATTCCGTAATCCGGCTGCTCCTAGCCTATGACCAGTAGTGGAGGATGACGCAGAATGGTGCAGGAGTTGGCTACTAGTTCTTGGGTAGCAGGAGCTGGGACTGTTTTTTTTTTTAAAAAAAATCTGGTATTCTGCATAGTTTTCAGTGCGTTGGAGATCCTATCGTTGAGTTAGCATATGATACTGTGTATAATTATAGAAGCCACACGAACATCGACATTCTATACAGGATAGTCAGAAATAGTCCCAAAAGATTGTAACGGTGTTACAGGGTAGGTTGAGCTGAGAAGTAACTGGTAAGAGAAATATTCGATACACTGATCCGTTATCGAGTTAATTAGCATCGAAGTTAGCCAATCAGTCCATTGCGCGTACAAATTTAAGCGGTCTGCCAGAGATAATGTCGCTAAATGTGTTCTTCATTTGGTATCCTCAGACAAGATAGCGATCCATAAATTGGACACGGGAAGGTAGTAAGGATCGAACCTTTGCCAGAGGCTGAGCAGTCTCGTGTGTGCTATCACCGACACTATGGTAATAACTGACACTAATTTTATACTTATATGGATATGGTGTCTGTTCTTGCGGACATGGTCGAAAGAACAGACACTATATCCATATAAGTATATAGTTCTGGCAATACCGGTCATGACCTTCCTCTTTTGTGCGGATGCACACATATTACCCGAACTCTTGCGGGACTTGGTAAGAATGTCTTCCACGAGTAATGAGTATGTTGGGTAGGGTCACAACGAATGTTGTGTGTGGACATAAATGGTAAGAATATGGGTCTCGCGTAAGGCGTGCGCGAGATAGTCTCCGCAGTCGTGCTATCCTATGTGCCCTCGGTGGCTCAGATGGATACAGCGTTTGCCATGTAAGCAGGACATCCCAGGATCGGGTCCCGGTCGGGGCGCACATTTTCACCTGTCCCCGTTGATATATACCAACGCCCGTCAGCAGATGAAGACATTAATACATAATTCTAATTTCGACATTAATTTTATATGGTGGACTGCTTGAATTTGTGTATGCAACAGCCTGATTTACCAACCTCAGTGCTAATTAACTCGGAAACTGCGCATCGTATCGATGTTTTTCTTAACATTTCTTTCTCAGTACAACCCATCTTGCAGAACAATTTCTGTGTAGAGACAGATACAGTAATCTTTTGACGTCAGTTCTTAATATGTATACGTAGTGATCCTAACACTTCCTTCGAAGAAACTGATCAACATTAGTCATGATTTTAGTGCTAATAAGTGGAATTGATAGACAATACCAGCATTTTTCGACTTGGGCGTTCTTCGACAGGATTAAATGACGTTATTTTTTAAATTCCTTGCAGAGTGCTACTGGTGAACCATTTGGGTTTGTATCATATTTTAACAAATGTATGGGGCAAGCAGCATCTAGATTCAGATGTACACGTCTATCTCCAGACAGTCAAACAGCATGTTCAGGGCCGTAAAAGAGCTTTGTGCGTTAGTGGCTGTCCACTACTGGGCGCTATACAGCACCGAGGTGTTGTCTCAATGGTGGAATAAACAAATGTTCTCACTACCTACCTTTCGTTAATATTATTGAGGAAGTGGTGTATACTGTGATTGTAACAAGATTCTCTGTGACGCCTGCCGCTTATATATGATCTTGCTGGTTTCAGTGTTTTTGCTCCCATATTTTTGTAGACATACTCACTCACCACAGCATGCAGCACCCAGTATACAAGGGCTCATGATTAGATTAGATTAGATTAGATTAGATTAGATTCAGTATTCCATAGACCCAAAAAATTAGATGATTCTCGTGGGTGTGGAACATGTCAGAAAGTATAACATAAAAACATAAAACATTTGAGTATAATACTTACTACCCCAATCATTTGTCAGGAGGTAGTCGAAATAGATGAATACAATGCGGTAAACTAATATTTATAAAATTAAAACGCTGTCAAAAGGAAACACTGTTATGCTCTATTAATAAAATTATCATTAACAAAATACCTAATCTTGAAAGTTGTGACCAAGTGCTGTCAAAATTGAAATCTAACAGATATTTTTAGTTAAGCTACCTTAACAGTCTCTGTTAATATATTCATCTATGGAGCAGGAGGTCTGCCTATCAAAAAGTCTTTCAAACTCTGCGTAAATCGTGCTTTATCTGAAACCAAGTTTTAAGTGGTTGCTGGCAATTTATTGAAAATGTGTGTTCCTGAATATTGGACCCCTTTTTGAACCAAGGTAAGCGATTTTAGATCGTTATGTAGATTGTTCTTATTCTTAGAACTGATACTATGTATTGAGCTATTGCTTGGAAATAGAGATGTATTACTTGCAACAAATTCCATTAAGTAATATATCTATTGAGAATCAGTGGTTAGAATACAAAGTTCCTTGAACAGGTTTCTACATGATGTTCTTGAATTTACACCACAAATGATTCTTATCACATGCTTCTTCACACTAAAAACTTTTGCTCAGTTTGATGAGTTCCCCAGAATATGATCCCATGTGACATAACAGAATGAAAATAAGCAAAGTATGCAAATATTTTTATATTTAAATCTCCTACACCTGACTTCATTCTCATGGCAAATACAGATTTGCTAATGCACTTAAGCAATTCTGTGCTATGCCCTTCCCAACTGAATTTAGTATCGAGTTGTAATCCCAGAAATTTAACACTGTCAACCTCTTCGATCTGCATGTCTTTATACTGGAAAGAAATCTCTTACAGGTTCTGAACTGCATATAGTGAGTCTTCTCAAAGTTTAATGACAGTGAATTAACTTTAAACTGCTTATTAATGTCAGTGAAAATTTGATTAGCTGCTATTTGTACTTGACTTGTCACTTACTGCAATGTTTGTATCATCTGCAAACAAAACAAATGTAGCATCTGGCAAAGTAACAGATGCGAGGTCATTAATGTACACAAGTAAGAGCAGAGGACCCAAAATGGAACCTTGAGGAACACCACATGTAATTCCCAGTCAGATGAAGAGTGACTGCTTACTGCGCTGGTATTTCGCAGTGGCAACCTTTGTTTTCTGTTAGATAGATAACACTCAAACCATTTTTCAGCATTGCTGGTGACACCATAATATTCTAATTTACTTAAGAGATTGCTGTGGTTCACAAAAGTCAAAGGCTTTTGACAGGCCACAGGAAATGCCAGTAGCCTCTAATTTATTATCTAATGGATTAAGTACATTCTCACTATACATGTAAATAGATTTCTCAATATCAGAACCCTTAAGAAATCCAAACTGCGACTTGGACAATATATTATTTGCAGTCAGATGCTTAAGGAAATACTTGAACACAACCTTTCCAAATATTTTTAAGAAAGCTAGCAAAAGTTAAATTGGTCGATACTTTGATGGCATCTCTTTCTCCCCCTCCTTTTAAAGAGTTGCGGGCAGTAGTTCACAGATAACAACCATGAGTCAGTAGCCATTGGCAGACATATCTCTCACACATACACTGTCAATGGAGTTGCAACTGGTCAGTAAAATATTCTTTCTCTTTTGATCAATGGATGAATTTCATTCCACCTCAGTCCACGTGAAAGACCGGTGCACACCTTCACTGAAATAAAATCCCATATTTAAGAACACAGTGGAAGTGGGTTAACATGGTGCCGCCTATGAACCATGAGCTGGTGCTATTCTGTCTAGAATAAAGCACACTCAATTCCTATTGGTTTGGAATAAACAACTGACTGTGGTATTCAGCTGTAAATATGTGGCATTTTTGTGTGAAGAGTCATTCCAGTGTGAGACCTGCTAGCAATAAGATCAACATCACTGATAGCATCAGCAGAAATGAGCTACCATAATGGATTTGGTTATGATGGTGGTTCACAGTTGCTAATAAACGCTCCTGATTTTACTCTAGCAATCCTAACAGGTATGCACTTCAGATGTATTTTCCCCCTGAGTTGTGTGTTCATTACGTATATATATACCTTAATGTCTTCTTCTGTTGTAGATGTGATGGTAGTGTGCAGACCCAGGCATGCCCCTGTAAACACAACTCCATGACCTGACACGATGATTATGCATTAATCATTCCTGTCTGAGCTAATGATAATGTATTCGCCATGCTTGCAGAGAAAACTGCAGCAAGGTCCATCAACTTCAGTATAATGTGGGCTAATAACACAACCTCATTTGCCACTGCAGCCAAACTCTTCATGCCCTGTAACCATCTTGCAAACATCATGGACCTTCGTTTCTATGCATACTTGATGATATTTATGATGGATGTTGATCTGCAGGTTGTTCTGGTAAAGGTCCTAAAACACATAATGGCTGTTAATGATGTGATGAGTAGTCCATAGACTTATTTGGATGCTGATAATTTTGAACATAACTAGAGCTACTACAGGCAACTTCACATATCTTTTTTGTGCATGACACTCACCAAATTTTTTTTTCTTTGCAGACATGGGCTCACTCTTACAACTACACCACCACTTGAAATTATGATGTGGCGACGATGATACATCACCCCAGCCTGATCCATTGGTGTGCCCACAAACACTGCAGCTGGGTCTGTCACTATCAGTGTGGTATGAGTTGATGACACCAGCTTCTTTGCCAATGCAGCCACACTCTCTGTGGTGCCGTGGACTGTCTCGCAGTCATCACTATCGGACCTCACCATGACATTGCCCTGGGCCTAGCATCAGCAGTCCTCCAGCCCACTCGGGTATGAATAATTGGGTGAAATTTGCAGCCCTGTTGGACTCCTGAGGCAGCCCCCCTGGACTCCTGAATGGTTGCTGGCGCTTTTAGTGACAGTATGTCACAAGCTCCCGTTGAAAACATGAATGTGGGCTATCGAGAACCCGCTACTTTCCTTATAGTTTGGGAAGCAATTTTGGGAATAGAGCTTACCACAATCGATGGCGACCCATGGGATCCTGCCATTAAGTGAAAGGCAATTCTATTCTATGAACTCACCTTCCCGCTCAAAAAGAAGGCAGTGAATCTGTTGAAGAAAAGAGCATTGTCAAAAGATGGGAGTCTAGTGGCGTGATATCACTGGGTGACTCAATTTCAACATGGTCCAGAATTTTTACCAAGAGTGATATACTAGGTCATTTTTTCGAAATGCAGGAAGAGGGTCTGGTAAGGCGCTGAGCCATGTATTCCATCGCTCTTGTGGAAGATATTGTCGCTATACATACAGTTAGTAATACTGCTGAGTGAAATGAATTTTCCTTTGTGTGGTTGCTCCTGGCTTGCCATAGAAATTTTAGTGTCCATCCTGCGTGTGCAACTATAAACCATACATCAAATGTATGCTGGCATTAAAGCCTCGAAGATATCTATTTCCTCGTAAAACTCCAGGTTCTATCAAAATTATAGAGGTAGAATCCAGATAATTCAATTCATATTAACAGCCTGTACGTAAATCATAGCAAACTAGAAGATGACAATGGGCACATTGTGTAGAGATAAGTCAAGCTTATAGTACCTGGACCCCTCTTTTTTCTAAACTTAGGCGATCGGTGTCCCAAACAAGTAGATTTATTGCTGCTCTCTGAGGGCGAGAAGCAACACTGTGTGGATCAAAATCAAGACCAGCATTCTCTCCGCACAACTGCCAAAACATCATGGTGCTAGACACTTTTGTTGTAAATTGCTCAAGTCTTTTACCAACTGTCAGTATCTTGAAAGGCACCTCATGACTTATCGAGCCAGGAACCGGTTTGTGTGGAAATGTTTACGGAGTATAAAATGTTCATAAAGTTTAAGAACTCCCATCACCAGGAGCTATGTCCCTTCATCGTATACACTGACATTCAGTCCCTCCTCGCTCCACTGGCGAGTTGTTAAGGTGACTCCTATGCCTCTTGTACTACCTTTACGGAATGACGTGTACCGTATGTGGTTGCGTATCCAGTTGAATATTCGTATGACTCCAACCTCAACAAATTCAAATCATACTGTAAGATCCTGTCCACTCGTCTAATATAGGGTGCCTAGGAAACTGTTGTCTCGGATAGCTAGACAACGCACAAGCAAATCTTATTAATGGAGTTTATTACAGTAAATTGAATTGACAATACTTAACTTTGCCTTTTTACAAAGAGGTGCCGCAAGCAATTGGCGACATGCAAATAATCAGTTCATACAATATATACAATTACCATGATCACAAGTCATGGTTTGTCTTCTAGAGCGGCCGAGGCTAGCTGGAGCTCTTCGTATAGGTGCCACTCGTGTCGTGGTGTTGTCAGCCTTCTATTGGCTGACATCGTCTCACAGCCTTCTCTGCTGTATCGCCCCAGGCCGACATGGCGGCGCTTGATGTTATGCCAGAACACATACATTGCGGATAATCCTGAGAGATGGCGCTTCTGTAAGCTCAATATATTTATGTGACGTGTTGATGAGATTTATTGAAACAGCATTCCCATGAACGACTAGCAGGAGAATGATGTCGCATATGAGCAGCAATTGCCTGTCATATTTATGGACTGCTGTTGTTTAGAAAAGCGGAAACTCCATGTCATCTAACGGGCACGTTCTAGGTGCAGCTGACAATGCATGTAACGAAGTACCAACTGCCATGACACAAACCTGTCTTCTTCCGTAACTCGAGTGGGTACGATGCTCACTTCCTTGTTGAGCACCTACATGATTTTGGCCTAAGAGGTGGTAAGGTAAGTGTCATATCTGACGCTCTTGGAAAGTAAATTTCATTATCCAAGGGAGTCATGCCAAAATTAACACTCCAATACCTGAATTCACTATATTTGGCGCATGCATCTCTTCAGAAACTTGGTGAGATGATGCGTCAGGAAGATGTGCGTATCACCAGACACGCAATCCCGATGGAGCAAAGTTTGAGCTTGTGACGAAGAACGGGTCTTTTCTTGTAAATACCTGGATTTGGATGAGAGACTGCAAGACACCACATTGCCCGACGTAGCTGCATTCTCTAGTGGACTCACACGTTCAGCCGTAATATATACACAGTATGGGCACATGGTGAATGTTTGGTTGGAGGGAGTTCAACATTCCTGATTTAGGGTAGTATGCTAGATTGTACACTAACAGCGACGTACGTGTGCTCACTCACATTTCTGAGAAATTCTGGAGTGTACATCTGGGTTCTTACTCTCTGTATCCTGTTTTATATTGCACCAAGCTAGGGCTTTCATGACATACAATGCTAAGAAGAACACATATGAGCGTCAAGCTGACAGGCTGCTCTTATTCTAACATGAGGCTCCAGGAGAGCTCTTTCAGCGTGTACACAGATACGCCAAGTTGACAGCCCATGTATGAGTCAGGAGGAGTACTACAGACGATCCAACAACTTAAGTCACATCCTCTACTTGGATGTAAACGACGACTATGAGCACACCATGCAACAAACTCTGAATTTTGGAGGGTTCTGATTGCTCTCCAAAAACTAAATATTCAGACTGGAGAAAGGGATCCAAAATATGGCTGTGGATTCAGGTGAGTGAAACGGCTTCGATACAGAATTGACATTTCCCACCCATCGGCGTGACACACTCTGTGACTTTCCTCTGTGTCTGGAGCGCTTAGTCACATGCAGCGGTCCCATCGCCAAGGTGATCAGTGGGGAATTGGCAGAGACTGTAGTAACCTCCAGCAATGTCTCAGTCTGGGGATGGAACTTGCTAGAATCACCCATGACGTCTCCTTCAAGCAGCGACACTGGTTGAAGAAGCATATTAATGTAAATTTTTAACAATGGGCTCTTACGAAATATGACTTTGAAAACGATTTTATAAGTTACTGAACAATTCAGTTTCGAGGACAGCAATGGAAAAGGTTAGAGAATACAGCGAAATTCATTTTATTTAAAGTTTGGAGGGCATTATGGTACGAGGAGATTATATCACCTGGCCAAATTAGAAGTGTACCACTATCTCCAACTAGTCGACGCAGAGATGGCTAATGTTTTTGTGCAGCTCGTGAAACCTGCTTTTGTTGGATATGTGTCCGGGACCTCTTCAAAAGCCACATGTACTGACTGCACTGTGAGTTTGAGAAGTGGAATGGAATGTCGTGTGACGAGGGCCTCCCGTCGGATAGACCGTTCGCCTGGTGCAAGTCTTTCGCCACTTCGGCGACTTGCGCGTCGATGGGGATGAAATGATGATGATTAGGACAACACAACACCCAGTCCCTGAGTGGAGAAAATCTCCGACCCAGCCGGGAATCGAACCCGGGCCCTTTGGATTGACAGTCTGTCGTGCTGACCACTCAGCTACCGGTGCGGACAGTCTGAGAAGTGAAATTTCGCTGATTCCCAAATTACTTCAAGTGGACACAGACATCTTCATCTACTGGGTAATAAGCTGCTATCCATACGAAGCATTGCACAGAGCAGCGCAGTGCAGTGGTTAGCACACTGGATTTTCATTCGGTAGGACGATGGTTCGAAACCATTCCCAGCCACCCTGATTTATGTTTTCCGTCATTTCCCCAAATCGCCTAAGGCAAACGTCAAAATGGTTCCTTCGAAAGGGCACAGCCAATTTCCTTCTCCAACCTTCCCTAATCCGAGCTTGTGCTCCACCTCCAATGACGTCGTTCATGATGAGGCACTAAACACTCATCCCCACCTCCTCGTCCAAAGCAGTGCACACATCGAAAACAGCAGGCAATAATCCTTATGGCATAGCACCACAAAACAAGAAGGTTATTGGCCTGATGAAAGACGAGGCGAATGGTTCGCACATAGTGAAGTTTCAGTGCTCAGGTCGAAAATGTGTGCTCACCAGATGCAGATGTGGACTATGGGAGTACATTGTGTGGCCTTAAAGAGCCTCATGTTACCGAATTACAAGGGGTGTCTGCTCGAGGACATTGGCACTGCTCTTCATGTGATGTGCCAAGTACACTCCTGGAAATTGAAATAAGAACACCGTGAATTCATTGTCCCAGGAAGGGAAAACTTTATTGACACATTCCTGGGGTCAGATACACCACATGATCACACTGACAGAACCACAGGCACATAGACACAGGCAACAGAGCATGCACAATGTCGGCACTAGTACAGTGTATATCCACCTTTCGCAGCAATGCAGGCTGCTATTCTCCCATGGAGACGATCGTAGAGATGCTGGATGTAGTCCTGTGGAACGGCTTGCCATGCCATTTCCACCTGGCGCCTCAGTTGGACCAGCCTTCGTGCTGGACGTGCAGACCGCGTGAGACGACGCTTCATCCAGTCCCAAACATGCTCAATGGGGGACAGATCCGGAGGTCTTGCTGGCCAGGATAGTTGACTTACACCTTCTAGAGCACGTTGGGTGGCACGGGATACATGCGGACGTGCATTGTCCTGTTGGAAACGCAAGTTCCCTTGCCGGTCTAGGAATGGTAGAACGATGGGTTCGATGACGGTTTGGATGTACCGTGCACTATTCAGTGTCCCCTCGACGATCACCAGAGGTGTACGGCCAGTGTAGCAGATCGCTCCCCACACCATGATGCCGGGTGTTGGCCCTGTGTGCCTCGGTCGTATGCAGTCTTGATTGTGGCGCTCACCTGCACGGCGCCAAACACGCATACGACCATCATTGGCACCAAGGCAGAAGCGACTCTCATCGCTGAAGACGACACGTCTCCATTCGTCCCTCCATTCACGCCTGTCGCGACACCACTGGAGGCGGGCTGCACGATGTTGGGGCGTGAGTGGAAGACGGCCTAACGGTGTACGGGACCGTAGCCGAGCTTCATGGAGACGGTTGCGAATGGTCCTCGCCGATACCCCAGGAGCAACAGTGTCCCTAATTTGCTGGGAAGTGGTGGTGCGGTTCCCTACGGCACTGCGTAGGATCCTACGGTCTTGGCGTGCATCCGTGCGTCGCTGCGGTTTTCCCCAGGGGAGGGGAGAACAGGTCTAAACAGAGTCTGTCTACTGTTATGGTATACACCACTTCCTCAATAATAGTAACGAAAGGTAAGTAGTGAGAACATTTCTTTATTCCACCATTGCGACAACACAGTGCTGCACAGCGGTCATATGTTTCAACAACGAGGTGATAGTGTGTGTCAAGCTTGTTTCTTCTGCTGCTGTTTCAGAAAACTCATATACCATTATTCTTAATTTCAATGGTACCCAGGGTGAAAATCCCTCCCCCCCTCCCCTCAACACCCTGCCATTTTGTTTGAGAAGAGAAGAGTATGTAGTAAGTTGTAGACATGTTTCTCTTTGGGGTACTTTAGTTGGACACCTTGAAGAGATAACAGGACGAAGCGAGACATTCAAGATAGTGTCATCGTCTCACATGCAGCGGTTAGCATGTCTGACTGCTATGCGGAGGACCTGGGCAAACCCCCACTGTCTTGAGTGTTTCGCTTCGTCCAGTTATCTGACATCTCTTCAAGCTGTCCAACAAAAGTACCCAATAGAGGAACAAGTCTATAGCTTACTACAATTTGTTGTTGTCTTCAGTCCAGAGACTGCTTTTATGCAGCTCTCCATGCTACTTTATCCTGTGCAAAACTCCTCATCTCCAAGTAACTACCGTAACCTACATCCTTCTGAATCTGCTTAGTGTATTAATCTCGTGGCCTCCCTCTACGATTTTAACCCTCCACGCTTCCCTCCAATATTAAACTGATTATCCCTTGATCCCTCAGAACGTGTCCTACCAACAGATCCCTTCTTCTTGCCAAGTTGTGCCATAAACTTCTCTTCTCCTCAATTCTATTCAATACCTACTCATTAGTTATGCGATCTACCCATCTAATCTTCTGCATTCTTCTGTAGCACCACATTTCGAAAGCTTCTATTCTCTTCTTGTCTAAAACAGTTATCGTCCATGTTTCACTTCCATACATGTCTACACTCCATACAAATACCTTCAGAAAAGACTTCCTGTCCCTTAAAACTATACTCGATGTTAACAAATTTCTTCTCTTCAGAAATGCTTTCTTTGCCATAGTCAGTTTACGTTTTAAATGCTCCCTACTTCGACAATTATCAGTTATTTTCCTTCCCAAATAGTGAAACTCGTTTACTACTTCAAGTGTCTCATTACCTAACCTAATTCTCTCAGCATCACCCGATTTAATCCGACTACATTACATTATTCTCGTTTTGCTTTTGTTGATACCCTCCTTTCAAGACACTTTCCACTCCGTTCAGCTGCTCTTCCAGTTCCTTTGCTGTCTCTGACAGAATTACAATGTCATCGGAAAACCTTAAAGCTTTTATTTTAATTTTTTCTGTTGTTTCCTTTAGTGCTTGCTCAGTGTACAGATGGAATAACTGCGTCACTCCCTGCTCAACCACTGCTTTCCTTTCGTGCCCCTCGACTCTTATAATTGCCATCTTGTTTCTGTACAAATTGTAAATGACATTTCGCTCCCTGTATTTAACACCTGCCACCTTCAGAATTTGAATGAGAGTATTCCACCTTAATATGTACTCTTCTCAAATAAAATGGGAAGGAGATGGGGGGAAGGGGGATTTTCACTGCTGGGTACCATTGAAGTTTTATTTTTAATTTTTGTATGTTCATATGCTGATTTGGATATTATTTTGGTGTTGATTATTTTTCTTTTAGTTTGATTTTATTAAGTTTTGAATTTGTTCATTAACAATTAGAATAACGCTAGATGAGTTTTCTGAAACAGCAGAAAAAGACAGGCTTGACACACAGTACCACCACGTTGTTGAAACATATGGCCCGTGTATCAAAGGGAAGAAGAGGGGCTAGATGTGAGCGCAAATAAGCTACGCTTCGGAAAACCAATGGCGGCACCTTGTTCACTACTATAAGGGACTGTGCTATCGTGTTTCTGAAAAAGACTCTGCCTTTGGTGCATCGATTCCTTCCCTGGCGTGAGATTCTAGTAATTTGCGTCACTGTAAGCCACACATTGACAGAACATGTTTTACAGAAACCCTTACACGAAGATCAATGTTAACGTCCCGTCGGCGACGACGTCATTAGTGCCGAAACTCATGCTCAGATTGGGAATGACTGGGTGAATGAAATTCTTCTGTGTGCTTTACAAAGGAACAATCATGGAGGATACTTAAATCTGGATGGCCAGAAATGAATGTGAACAGTCGCTCTCCCGATCATGAGTCCAGTGTTTTAACCACTGTATCGTCCCATTTGGTTAGTAAACTGAGGTTTGAACACCCTGTTGACACCTTGGATAAAGGGATAAAGCTGGTAGAGGGGGAGAGAGAGAGAGAGAGAGAGAGAGAGGGACAAAGAGAGAGAGAGATTTCTTTTGGTTAGTGCCCTCATTTTAAGTACTTTAACCAGTTTCGTTATTTTGTAAGATGCCTATTTGTACACTTTAGCTATTCCTTGATTGATCAGTTACTACAGAAAAATAAATAGGATTGATAGGTCAAGCTTTAGCCCAGAAAAATTAGCCCCGAAAAAGACCGGTCTGGACAATACATATGACGTTAGGCTTACCAAATAAGACATTAAGCGTGTTTGTAACGATTTCTCGTTTGTGCTAAAATTGTGGGGACAGAAAAACCAAGAATTTTTTTGACTATTTTCAGCTGATCGGTCATAATTCAAAAACGATACCTCTTACAGTAAATTTCCAAAATGCGAAAGAGAGTTAAATGTTGCGCAGAGTGACCTACTTAAAATTTAAAATCGATTCAACAGTTTAGCCACAAACGATCCTCGAAGATAGGCCATTTTTACCAACTTGGCGGAGAAGTGAGCAATGTTGTTGTTCCAACGCCTGTAACTCAAAACCGGCTCCTCCAAATGAAAACTGTCGTCCATAAAAGTTGTACAGCACCGAATTCTGAGCAAAAAAGAGCTTCTAAATTTTAAAATTCACTAACTCCTTTGCAAAGATACAAATAAAAACTTGAAAATATTCGTAGCGCTAAATTCTTGCTAAGATTTTCTTGTGCAGTAATATTACTTTTGAACGCCAGATCACCCACATTCATCCACAATTCAGATTTAACTCTAGTTTAGTTGATTACTTACTAGTTAGCTAAATCTGCATACTAATATTAATTAATTACCAAGCCAGTCCAAAATGTTGATAAAAGTATTTAAAAATGAAAATAACAACATAAAATAAAAGGTTTTATTCATGGAAAAATGCTTCAATTGCGGTATAAAATTGATGAGAGAATTTTTTTAGCAACATTCTGGCATTTTGGTAATTTTCTGTAAGTTGGATCGTTTTCTAGTTATAGAAGAAAAACAGAAAAAGTCCAAACATTTTGTGGTTTTCGGCCCTCTAAAGTTTAGCACAACCCAGAAATCGTCTTAAACGCATTTAACCCTTATTTGTGATGCATAATGTCGATGAAAATTGTTTCCAGCTTGTGCTCGTCAATTGGTAGCAAAATTCTAATTTGCCTAAACAATTTGATTCTAACGCTTCGTTTATCACGTCCAAACTAGAGTCGGCGAGAATTTTTTCGTGATCGGAATGTTTTTATTCTACTCATCCTCCTTTTCCTTGATTGTCACGACGTCGTTTTAGTTATTTTTTCTAGTATATACCATATGACTAGTCTTAGTTCATTTTGCATTAAAATCATCATCATGCATAAAAACTTACCTACTTAGTCCATCGTAAATGAAGGGTTTGCATCACTGACGAACACGTCTGTGTGTTTTAGGTGCTGCTGTCGTCACTGGTACTCAGTGATTTCTCAATGACTGACTACAAGATTTATTCGCTTGAGATCGAATAAGTGTGTATATGAGTGTGATGTTGACAAGATACAGTACATGGGATTTCATTTTATTAATCATCCCCCTTAAGGCAGCTGAACCATGTTTATCGCAAACATTTAACACAAGCCATAATAAACACGATGTTCTGTAGTGAAAAATCTCATTGCCACTATCCTTATGTATATACAGGGTGTTTCAAAAATGACCGGTATATTTGAAACGACAATACAAACTAAACGAGCAGCGATAGAAATACACAGTTTGTTGCAATATGCTTGGGACAACAGTACATTTTCAGGCGGACAAACTTTCGAAATTACAGTAGTTACAATTGTCAACAAAAGATGGCGCTGCGGTCTGGGAAACTCTATAATATGATATTTTCCACATATCCACCATGCGTAGCAATAATATGGCGTAGTCTCTGAATGAAATTACCCAAAACCTTTGACAACGTGTCGTGCGGAATGGCTTCACATGAAGATGAGATGTACTGCTTCAGCTGTTCAATTGTTTCTGGATTCTGGCGGTACACCTGGTCTTTCAAGTGTCCCCACAGAAAGAAGTCACAGGGGTTCATGTCTGGCGAATAGGGAGGCCAATCCACGCCGCCTCCTGTATGTTTCGGATAGCCCAAAGCAATCACACGATCATCGAAATATTCATTCAGGAAATTAAAGACGTCGGCCGTGCGATGTGGCCGGGCACCATCTTGCATAAACCACGAGTGTCGTCTAAGGCAGTTTGTACCGCCACAAATTCACGAAGAATGTCCAGATAGCGTGATGCAGTGATCTTTTCGGATCTGAAAAATGGGCCAATGATTCCTTTGGAACAAATGGCCGCCCAGACCAGTACTTTTTGAGGATGCAGTGACGATGGGACTGCAACATGGGGCTTTTTCGATTCCCCATATGCGCCAATTCTATTTATTGACCAAGCCGACCAGGTAAAAATAAGCTTCGTCAGTAAACCAAATGCTGCCCACATGCATATCGCCGTCATCAATCCTGTGCACTATATCGTTAGCGAATATCTCTCGTGCAGCAATGGTAGCGGCGCTGAGGGGTTGCCGCGTTTGAATTTTGTATGGATAGGGGTGTAAACTCTGGCGCTTGAGACGATATGTGGACGTTGGCGTCATTTGGACCGCAGATGCAACACGGTGAATGGAAACCCGAGGCCGCTGTTGGATCACCTCCTGCACTAGCTGCGCGTTATCCTCTGTGGTTGCCGTACGCGGTCGCCCTACCTTTCCAGCACGTTCATCCGTCATGTTCCCAGTCCGTTGAAATTTTTCAAACAGATCCTTTATTGTATCGCTTTTCGGTCCTTTGGTTACATTAAACCTCCGTTGAAAACTTCGTCTTGTTGCAACAACACTGTGTTCTAGGCGGTGGAATTCCAACACCAGAAAAATCCTCTGTTCTAAGGAATAAACCATGTTGTCCACAGCACACTTGCACGTTGCGAAGAGCACACGCTTACAGCAGAAAGACGACGTACAGAATGGCGCACCCACAGACTGTGTTGTCTTCTATATCTTTCACATCACTTGCAGCGCCATCTGTTGTTGAAAATTGTAACGACTGCAATTTCGAAAGTTTGTCCGCCTGAAAATGTATTGTTGTCCCAAGCATATTGCAACAAACGGTGTATTTCTATTGCTGCTCGTTTAGTTTTTATTGCCGTTTCAAATATACCGGTCATTTTTGAAACACCCTGTATTATCACATTTATAAAGTTTTTTTGTACTAGTTAAATATATATCTGTTCATAGTTGCTTTACGAGTAAATACAGTCCACGTGAAAATCGAATTTTTGCTGTGTCACAGACACAGTCTCCATTCTTCAGAAACTTCCTAGCTACATTTCACGTACGTAATAAACGGCCTTGTGTACTTAATTAAGGAGTTTATCAATCGCTTAATATATTCACATTTTTTCCAGAATTTCTTTGGAACTACTTCTTATGTTGAAATCCATAGAATTTAGTTCTGAGCAGCTTACAGATGCCAGACGTCTTTCGACTAAATTGCAAATTTCTCGTACGTAATCAATTTTTGTTTTTTTCATTGTGTGTTAGAGGAACTGCAACATTAATAATTTTCCCAGTCTTATTTATTTTAACAGTTAATATTGGTCAATTCCAATGCAGCAGTTGGTGTTTGGATTTCCAAATAGGAGCAGGAGCATACTTACAATACGGTTTTGTGTCCTTTCTCACTAACTAATCTCCAATACCGAGTTTCTGATGCAACGGTTTTGCTAACTGCTTACGTCAACCCAGGTATGCGATTTCTGAGAGTTCAGGGGATTCAGCCATTGTATGTTCAGCTCATTTATGCGGCTGCTTCACATTTCCTTTATCCTCCGTTTACTTTCATCTTCAGAATGTGCTTCTAGTAATTCGTAGCCTTATCCCTCTGTCTTGAATTGCCGTAATTGCCATGACAAATCCCTCAGCCCCAGGATTTAGAATACCGTTCAGGTGCCACTATTGGAATGATAAAAATAATGACGCTCATCCAAGTGGCTAATGTTTACTGTGTAAATTATATTATCAAAAGTGGTACAGAAGACATTCGTCGTCAGGTAACTACATGCAGCTTAATGGCATAAGATCACTCTAAAAAGTCGGACAACTTTCCATCCAGAATATTTGTTTTACCTGTGTTGTGGTCCTCTCTAGGTCATTTGGTATCTGTGATTCGCATGGTTGTGGGCCATTTCAAGTGTAGTTTTTGTCAATCGCCATAACCTTTCTCAAGGCTCCACCGCCACGCTCTAGAAACTCGTTTTGTTTAAAAAAAATTCCCACTAAGATTAAAAGTGCTAAACAAACCTCTCCCGTTTTCTTTTCGCTTCAAATGATCGTTCTGAAGAAGGTATAGATACAAATAACGTAATTTAGTTAGCAATTTTACTAGAAAGACAAAATCCTCTTATTAAAGACTTACTAAAAACTATACTACTGGCCATTATAATTACTGCACCAAGAAGAAATGCAGATAATAAACGGGTATTCATTGGAGAAATATATTATACTAGAACTGACATGTGATTACATTTTCACCCAATTTGGGTGCATAGATCCTGAGAAATTAGTACCCAGAACAACCACCTCTGGCCGCAATAACAGCCTTGATACGCCTGGGCATTGAGTCAAACAGAACTTGGATGGCGTGTACAGGTACAACTGCCCATGCAGCTTCAACACGATACCACAGTTCACCAAGAGTAGAGACTCGCGTATTGTGACGAGCCAGTTGCTCGGCCACCATTGACCAGACTTTTTCAATTGGTAAGAGATCAGGAGAATGTGCTGTCCAGGGCAGCAGTCGAACATTTTCTGCGTCCAGAAAGGCCCGTACAGGACCTGCAACATGCGGTCGTGCATTATCCTGCTGAAATGTAGGGTTTCGCAGGGATGAAATGAAGGGTAGAGCCACGGGTCGTAACACATCTGAAATGTAACGTCCACTGTTCAAAGTGCCGTCAATGCGAACAAGAGGTGACCGAGACGTGTGACCAGTGGCATCCCATACCATCAAGCCGGGTGATACGTCAGTATGGCTATGACGAATACAGCCGGCTGGTGTGGCCGAGCGGTTCTGGGCGCTTCAGTCTGGAACCGCGCGACCGCTACGGTCGCAGGTTCGAATCCTGCCTCGGGCATGGACGTGTGTGATGTCCTTAGGTTAGTTATATTTAAGTAGTTCTAAGTTCTAGGGGACTGGTGACCTCAGATGTTAAGTCCCATAGTGCTCAGAGCCAATTGAAATTGACGAATACACGCTTGCCATGTGGGTTCATCGCGATGTCGCCAAACACGAATGCGACCGTCATGATGCTGTAAACAAAACCTGGATTCATCCGAAAAAAATGACGTTTTGCCATTCGTGCACCAAGGTTTGTCGTTGAGTACACCATTGCAGGCGCTCCTGTCTGTGATACAGCGAAAAGGGTAAACGCAGACACGGTCTCCGAGCTGACAGTCCATGCTGCTGCAAACGTCGTCGAACTGTTCGTGCAGATGGTTGGTGTCTTGTAAACGTCCCCAGCTGTTGACTCAGGGAACAAGACGTGGCTGCACGATCCGTTACAGCCATGTGGATAAGATGCCTGTCGTCTCAACTGCTAG
This sequence comes from Schistocerca gregaria, assembly GCF_023897955.1. Taxonomy (NCBI): domain Eukaryota; kingdom Metazoa; phylum Arthropoda; class Insecta; order Orthoptera; family Acrididae; genus Schistocerca; species Schistocerca gregaria. Next base: position 477,827,930 of record NC_064924.1, read on the forward strand.
TGATATGGGGCCGTTGGGATCCAGCATGGCGTTCCGTATTACCCTCCTGAACCCACCGATTCCATATTCTGCTAACAGTCATTGGATCTCGACCAACGCGAGCAGCAATGTTGCGATACGATAAACCGTAATCGCGATAGGCTACAATCCGACCTTTATGAAAGTCGGAAACGTAATGGTACACATTTCTCCTCCTTACACGAAGCACCACAACAACGTTTCACCAGGCAACGCCGGTCAACTGCTGTTTGTGTATGAGAAATTGATTGGAAACTTTCCTCATGTCAGCACGTTGTAGGTGTCGCCACCATCGCCAACCTTGTGTGAATGCTCTGAAAAGCTAATCATTTGCATATCACAGCATCTTCTTCCTGTCGGTTAAATTTCGCGTCTGTAGCACGTCATCTTCGTGGTGTAGCAATTTTAATGGCCAGTAGTGTAGCTACAAAGTTTAGTTTCGGAAATTAAGTACAGCTGTTCGTTTGAACTCAGTCTTTACGTAAGTGAATATCGAAAATCAGTTTCGTCTGTGTGATGCTGCAGGCACGGATTACAAGCAATAAAGCTAGTGCATCAATTTTTAATTTTTAAAAAGTTTTTTGTTATTGTCCTCCCTCGTTCTACCGAGAATATTGGCACTTGAAGACTCGGGAAATATTGTCTGACATTATCATAGCCGTTTATTAGCTCTTTCGTATAAATTTCAATTTTGCGAAACAAGCAGGAAATGCTCTGACTAAACCGCACAAAAAATCCTCAGTTGTGTATTAAGCCATTGGAAAATTAGCTACCCAGTAACAGACGTTTCCGATCACAAATTTACACATGTTAAGGAAGGCGTGCCCCGAAAAACTCGGAAGGAAAACAACTAAATCACCGAGATTAAAAGACGTATCCCGCCTGAAAGTCCCTGGCAATAAATCGAGCTCAATATACGGGCCGCTTCCGCTCCGTCGTATTTCAGGGGACGTAGCAGAGAGAAATCAAATAAAAAGAGTTGTTAAGCTACACGTAGTCCCCTGCTGACACAGGATATAAGTAACACTTGGGATGACTTATTTCAGGTGGTAAATAGTAGCCAGTTGAATTGGCGTCATTATTTTTGCTATTGGACATGCTAAATTTTGGCCACGTAAGCTGGTATTTTCTTCCTCACATTAGTTTTCTACCTACTATGATATTGTTCGCAAACAACGCTGACTTCTTTGAGTATTGTCTGTTCCACAGGCATAAAATATAACAGGAATACGATATTTTGGGAGGTTTTTCAGTGAAGTTAACAATTCTAATATTCCTTAATTTGCAGCCGAGTATCATTGTAGAGTGGAGTCCATTGTGACGTAGAGGTCATTTGCATTACGTTTTTCGATGGTTAAAAGCTAATGTAGCAAAAAGTATTTATAGAAATAAAGATTGGTTATCACATGAATAGTTGTTTTACCTTCCCTTTAAATCTGCATATCAGAAGCTTACAAAGTGAACTGCGAATCATCTTTAAAATCTTGTCGTTGGTGGAGCAAAAAAAAACACAACACTGAACGCCCACCAGCAATTTACAACAACTCTGTGAATTATGCATTGATTTCATACTACTAAAATAATTCTGTACTTGAAGAAATATAAATTAATGTAAAATTATTAATATTTCCCTTTCCAAAATTTCAATCGAATACCGTCGTGGGTGAAAAAAAATGGTTAAAATGGCTCTGAGCACTGTGGGACTTAACATCTGAGGTCATCAGCCCCCTAGAACTTAGAACTACTTAAACCTAACTAACCTAAAGACATCACACACATCCATGCCCGAGGCAGGATTCGAACCTGCGACCGTAGCGGTCGCGTGGTTCCAGATTGTAGCGCCTAGAACCGCTTGGCCACTCCGGCCGGCGTCATGGGTGAAACAAGGAACTGTCACGGGTGGTCCTCATGTGAAGTAGAATATATTTTTATAAGTTGAAATTAATTTTATTAAATTAATTTATAAATCATCAGCATTTACCATACGAGTATATAGATCTTACTTTCTAACTGTTAACTATAAATAAGATAAATTACAGTACAGAGTTACTTTAAAGCCCTGAATATCAATTTTAATTGAAAAAATCTGCCACTAACTAACTATGCAGATGACCACTAATCCAAAAATGTTAAATTTCCCGAAAATTTATAATATAAGGTGTTCCAATCATGTTTGATATCTTCATTAGAGAGAATCGCAAGAACTTCTTCAAACTCTATGTAGGATACACATTTATCAGTAGCTCTGAACACCTTCGCTGAGTTCCCTACAAATCTAACACGCATAATCAGTATTTCTGTTTTCTTCAAGAGCCCTCTTGTCAACTGCAGTATGACTGTACTTGCTCGATTCCTTTCTTGAAGTTTGAAACTCCAACAAAATAAATGTTCTCGCCGTAATATTTTCGACAGCTTGTTCTGACTCTGTAGCTTCTTCTAGTTTGTATCTCTGTAAGTCTTCAAAATACAATTGCTCATTATTCATGTCAGAATCTGTACAGACGAGAGAATGTGCACTGGGCGTAAGTTGAAAAACTTGATTCATTACCTAGATAATCTTCCTTTAAAGAAAAAGGTTCCTTTACTGTTCATATTCATGTAACGTCTCTGCAAACTAACACTGTTTCCAGTTGCTGGTTCTACAATAGACTTGACATCTTCATATCGAATAACTGCCAGCTGATTTTATCACTTGTGAAAAAGCTTCTTATTTTGAGCAAATTATTACCTAAGAGTTTATAATATGAAGTTTTCTTGTCTCCTAAGAAATTCTGCTTGCTACCTTCTTAGGCAGGCTTCCCCATAGATGATTTTTTATGACTATAGATTTTTTTGAGAGACTGGAAGGCTGCACTATCTTCATCCGAGAAACAGCTTTGCCGAGATATTAAAGGCATTTATATGGTCCTGTCTGGGAAGCATAGATCTCCAATCCATCTTCAGTTGGTACAGACTTTAGTTTAAGCCTGCAATTTAATTTTCCTTCAGCTTCCTTCTTGCGATGTTAGGTTAAATAATTTACGGAGGAAAGTACCTTCATTTTCATGTTTCCCTTTTTATCTCCTGTTCTCTTTCTTGTTCTTTATGAGTGTCGTATTTGCTAGCTTCTTTAGGCAACTTTTCTCAGTGTTTTCTCGTATGCTCTGATGACACTGTTCTTCTTATATTCTGAATAAAAAATAAGGCAAAATTACTGCAAACCATTAACTCACTAGTTATACCAATCAGTATAATTTAAAATCACAATTAGTAGAAATGGTTTAGATTTCACTAGTAAAAAATTGCCATGGGTTACTTTCAATAATTGTATGTGGTCATTAAACACTAAACACTACTCTCTGGGTCACTAGATGTATTGGTTTGGTTTCCTCACTCCTAACTTAAAATCAACAGAGCTGCTATAGTTGCTGAGTCACAGAGTAAACTTTTTCATGTTTCTAGTCGTGGGTCGGACACTACACTCATAGCTATGTTTGTAAATTAGCTTCATACTTAACACCTTACCATTCTTTCAAATCTGAAATCTGTTCATAAAATAAGTTTCTGCTCTTGAAACCTAACAACTTAAATTTAAATGGCAGCCAATATAAATAATTTTTTGTAGTCTGTCCTCATCTACAGAAGTGCCTACGTTGTTTAATTATATTTCCTGGAATATTTTTCTAACCCTGATAATTTTTTCGGGACAGTACATTTTAACCTTTATAGATCCAGGAATCTATGACACGAACTGAATTAAAAACAAAATTTTTAAAAATCTGAGGCTCAATTTGACATCGAATCACCCATAGGTCATCAACTCAAAGTTGCTCTTTATGTGGTTCTTCATTTCAGAGTAACTGTCTGTGAGGATCGCGTATTCTCATACATTATAGGTGTTTTTTACTTTCTGGCACTTTTCTTATTTGTGTTCTTTCATGGGGCTGCATATGGATGTGTGATGTATTGGTAGCCATGAAGCCACAGTTTATGAAATTGATGACTTTATACAAAACAAGTGTGAATCATGTTTAACAAACAGAACGCAAAACGTTGTGTTGAATAATTCAAACAATGGTGAAATGAGAAATATTTTAGTGACTGGAAAGAAACCACGAAGGGAGTCGCACAAGGTGCGCTCCTATTCATGTATGATCTTCCGCTTAACATTCATCAAGCAGAACTGGTACTTCCTGCACACGATACTAGGTTACAACAAATCACATTGTCTAATGTGATTTGTTGTAACCTAGAGATTGTTAATGTTGCTTTTCAAAGAATTCTTAACTCGTTCCCTGAACATGGCCTCTTCCATAGTCTTGGGAAAATGCACTACATTCAATTCCATAGAACAACAGTCACATCAACAACTGACATGTCACATGAACAGAAGTCAGTTAATAGTGTGGAATACTCCAAATTTTGACGAAAATTTGAAGTGGAAGAAGCATATTACTGAGTTGCTAAAACAATTGATTTCGGCTACTTTTGCACTTCGTATAAGTGCTAATCTTGGAGACAAACGAGTCAACCTCCTGACATATTTTGCATGTTTCCATTCAATAATGTCTTATGGCATAATTTTCTGGGGTAACTCACCATTTACAAAGTAAGTACTGATTGCACATAAGCGGGCAGTAATAATAATGTTGTCTTCTCTTGTGGTCCTCATGTACGCACCTCTTCAATGAGTTAGGCATTTTAGTGGCATCATCATAGTCTGTATATATATTCGCTAGGTAGATGAGCGATGGGGAATGAAGTCTGCTGTGTTATTTTCGAATAAATCATCGTGGCATTTGCCATAAGCGGTTTAGAAAAACCGCGAAAAATCTAATTCTGAATGGTGGGACGTGTTTCGAAGACCCGTTCTTCCAGTTGTAAATCTTGTATTAAGCACTACGCTACCTCGCTCGGCTGCTTCGTTTAGTAATAATATTTGCATCACTAGCATGAGCGCCTAATCCTGCTTCATATTTAAAACAAAATGGTAACTCATTCTTTTATATCAGAATGAAACATTACCGTATCTCCTAGTGCGTACTTTAAAGTTCCATACTGTAAGTGATATGGATCTACAATGTAAGTTCCTTGATTCACTGAACATGAATTTTTGCGTAACATTTCTCAAATAACAGGTAAATAAGCCAGTAGTTGAGGCATAATTCATAATAACATAATCTAAGAGAATTTCTAATCAGCCAATGTGGTGTTGAGGAGATACGATGAAACTCTCAATAAAAAACGTGTATGTCCGCGAAAGTGTAGAAAACAATACCAGTAAGAAGCCTCTTATGGTATCTAATTTGAAGTTGATAACGTATTTCATAATTGAAATTGTTCAATTTGTTAGTAAATTGACTACGTGATACTGTCTGCCATGTTATTGTAGGGTCCCTAATCATGCAAGGTATCTATCGGCTGGTAATTGAAAAATCATGGAAGGTGATGTTAAACAACGATCGGCGTTAAGTCCACATCGTACAGGGTTGTCACGAGCAAGCGAAAGAACCAGAAATGTTTCAAACCAGTTACACCCAAATCGTAAAACCAAGGTGCCGTAAGCCACTCTCTAATATCCGGACTAGAACCAATAAAATACCAAGGAACGCAGTTCAGCCATAATTTTAGTATGATATGGCGCGTTATCAACGGCGTAATACCGGGCAGGGAAATGAGGGCAGAGTGTCAGTCAGAGGTCCAGACACAGACAGTGAAGTGCGACAAGTCCTGCCTGCTGCTACAAGCATTTAAGGGCTGTGTAGGAATTACCTGTTCTTTGCAAACTGCCTTGTAAGCTTTCATTGAGATATTCATCCTTCTGCAGCATACTATTAACGCACATGATGTAAGCAATGGTCTCATCTCAGCTGACCGCCGGATTGCTTATATCGCTGTCATTTTGGCAAAGTATGATGAAAACAAAAGGAAACATTGATCTTTGTCATGCCAATGATATTTGCAACAAGAGTTCTATAATCACTTTGTTAAATGAACTCTTTACGAATGATAGAGATTGCATCCAGAATTGCACAAATATGGATGACAATATTCACATGCAACATCCGGAAAAAATTACATGTTTTTTCGAGAACATAGATACAAAATTGAGAAAAAAGACATGCATTGATGAAAATTAAGCACTGCTACTCCCAAAGGATGGCAATGGCCTTGCCGCAGTGGATACACCGGTTCCCGTGAGATCATCGAAGTTAAGCGCTGTCGGGAGTGGCCGGCACTTGGATGGGTGACCATCCAGCCGCCATGCGCTGTTGCCATTTTTCGGGGTGCACTCAGCCTCGTGATACCAATTGAGCAGCTACTCGACCGAATAGTAGCGGCTCTGGTCAAAGAAAACCATCATAACGACAGGGACAGCGGTGTGCTGACCACACGCCCCTCCTATCCACATCCTCATCTGAGGATGACACGGCGGTCGGATGGTCCCGATGAGCCACTTGTGGCCTGATGACGGAGTACTTTACTGCCAAAGGACGGAGTTACGAAGACCTCAAATATTACACGATTTCACTTCAAGTTCTGAGGAGGATATTTTGCTGTGACCTGCTGCACAATCTATTCAGCACTTAATATTAGGAACATGAAATAAATCGGAATCAAATTTTCACTCTGCAGCGGGGTGTGGACTGATGTGAAACTTTCTGGCAGATTAAAACTGTGTGCCGGACTGAGACTCGAACTCGGGACCTTTACCTTTTGCAGGCAAGTGCACTACCATCTGAGCAACCCACGCATGACTCACGACCCCTTCTCACAGATCACCTCGCAGATCAGACATAGAAAAGATCAATATGATTTTAGTAAACTACAGGAGCATCCAAGGAAAGGTCCAGAATTAGCATCACTTATTGCAGGTTATATTGCACAGATAGTATTCGGAACAGACAGCTAGTAGGAGCCAGACGTCAATGACAACGAAATCCTTATTTCAGACTGGAATGTTTATAGTAAGGATAGGTTAGTCGCCAGCGGTGGCGGCGTGTTTATTGCAGTAAAAAATCTAGCGAGTTTATCACGGAATGTGAATTAATCTGGTTGAAATTGTGTATCAAAAACGGTCAAAAATGTTGAGCGGATGCTTTTATAGACCACCTGGGTCAGGATCTATAGTTGTAGAGCGTTTCAGACAGAGCTTGCAGAATATCATTAGTAATTTTCCTGATCATGCCGTTCTAATAGGGGGTGACTTCAGCTTGCCAGGTACAGACATTCTGTATGTTTTGTGCGAAAATAACCTTGAGCAGATAGTTAGAGAACCAACTCATGAGAGTAACGTCTTAGACCTCCTGGCAACAAACAGACCTGAACTTAGCTAATCAGTTAACGTAGAGGAAGGTATCAGTGATCATAAGGCTGTGACAGCATCTATGACGACGGGTCCTATAAGGAATGTTAAGAAACGTAGGAAGATATATTTGCTCAGCAAAGGCGACAGGATACAAATTTCAGAATATCTCAGCAATCAGCATCAAATATTCTGTGATGAGGACGAAGATGTGGAAAACAGATGGAAAAAAATCAAAGGCATCGTTCAATATGCCCTAGACAAGTATGTTCTGGGTAAGGTTTTAAGGGATGGGAAAAATCCGCCATGGTTTAACAGCCGTGTTAGAAAAGCGCTACGTAAACAAAGACCACTTCATCTCAGATTAAAGAGAAGTAAAACCTATCTAACTAACAAAAGCTGAAAGAAGCGAAAATGAGCGGAAGGAGAGCAATGAGAGAAGCGTTCAATGATTTCGAAAGTAAGACGTTGTCAACCGACTTGAGTAAAAACCCTGAGAGATTTGGGACGTTTGTAAAATCAGTAAATGGGTCAAAATGATCTATGCATTCTCTCAGCGGCCAAACAGGCACAGAAACGGAAATACTGAATTCGGTCTTCCGAAGTTGTTTTGTAAGTAGGCTGTTTAGGTTTTTATATTGGTAACGCCATGTAGCGCTCTGTATGAAAATCACTGGCTGTGCTGCGTACAGTCTGTGGCTGGTTTGCATTGTTGTTTGCTATTGTAGTGTTGAGCTGTTGGCTGTTAACAGCGCGTAGCGTTGCGCAGTTGGAGGTGAGCCGCCAGTAGTGGTGGATGTGGGGAGAGAAATGACGGAGTTTTGAAATTTGTAAGACTGGATGTCATGAACTGATATATATATTTAATATGACTTTTGAACAATATTAAGATAAATACATTGTTTTTTCTTTATCAAAATCTTTCATTTGCTAACTATGCCTATCAGTAGTTAGAGCCTTCAGTAGTTTGAATCTTTTATTTAGCTGCCAGTAGTGGCGCTCGCTGTATTGCAGTAGTTCGAGTAACGAAGATTTTTGGTGAGGTAAGTGATTTGTGAAAGGTGTAGTTTAATGTTAGTCAGGGCCATTCTTTTGTAGGGATTATTGAAAGTCAGATTGCGTTGCGCTAAAAAATATTGTGTGTCAGTTTAAGCACAGTCATGTATAATTTTTCTAAGGGGACGTTTCATATGTCGACCCTTAGCCGAGGATATCTCACTTGAATCTTCTGATTTTTTCTTGTAGTTTGTGTAATTAGTGTAGCTTTTGTTTATTGCTAGCGCGTAATTATAGAGAGAATTTCCTTTGTAGTTGCAGTCTTTCATTGTTGTACAGTAAAACAGTTGTGGCATGCATGTAGTTTTGCACGAAGTATTTCGCAGCTGCGCTTGCAGTTAACTAGATATTATTTTCAGTGCTATGTTAATGTGTTTTCTTATTTTGCTCTTCAAATTGTGGTTTTCTGTGTTATCGTGTCAAATATTGTAACAATAATGGAGTGTGAAAAACGTAATACTAGACTCCAGAGTAAACTGAGAAATGACAGTGAAGACGAAAGTATTGTGTTAGCGCCGCCGAGTAATGAATTAACTAATGTCCAAAGTAGTAATTTGGCAATTGTGCATATGGAAATGGAGTGGGCTGCAAATAACGTTGCAGACAGTAAAACAATTAGTGAACAGGGAAGCATTATCGACCGATCGGTCAGCAACAGCTCGCCTCAGGATTCCGAAATGACAGGACACAATCTTGCAAATACTGTAGATTCAGGTTTTGCGTCCTCACCGTTTTCTCAAATAAGTCAAGACACATTTTCTGCTTTTCAAAATGCGTATATTTCCTGTTGAAAGGCACTACCGAATAGCACTGAGGAACATGTTTCAGACACCAGTGCATTGTTATTACAGTTAATGCAGCAAATGAGACAAAGGTTACAAAAGTTACACACAATGGAACAAAATCAGAGACGAACACAGCAAAAGCTTCAAAAGTTAGACACAATGGAAAAAAATCTTCGAAAGTTAGACACCACACTTGAACAAACACGTGAAGGTTTAACTACTAAGTTACTTAAAATCGAATCGAAATGTCAAAAAGTCTATAATGACGTAAAATCAAAAAATCTATGAGCATTTCCAACCTATTTTTTCGCGTCATGAAAATGCATTACAGAATCACAAGGCAGCCATAAAAGAACTGCAAACTATTGTTCATGAAAATCACGACACATTGCAAGCTAAAATTGACTCAGTTGCATCTACCGATTCGGTTACACAACTTGCAAAAACTCAGGAAAACTTAAAGGACGCAGTAGATACGATTTCAACACAGATGGACACTCTGAAACTTGGTTCAGAAAAAAACACAGAGGAAATACTTTCACTATCCGATAAAGTAGCCGAACTTTCAGATCAGTTCACTAACTTATCTTCAAAGGTAGATGATGATCTGAATGACACAAGAGCTGTAGCCTTCACGGACACTGAAGAGTATGAACAAATTAGAAAATTCAAACAAAATCAAAATCAAATCAATACACAGTACAAAAGAGAAATCCGGGAAGTACAAGATCAGTTGGCACAAGTAATACAAGAATTACATATGTCAGAGGACACTCGCGCTCCAGTACGGGAAGAGGGACATAGAAATACGGAACAACCACAAAATAATAACACAGGACACGTCGGAAATTATGAAATAAACTGGGAAGACGCATTGAATTTTGAGATGGAACCGCCGAAACGAAGTAACAATGAGCGATGTGCGACTCGCCGACACGATGATTTTGACTATAAGCTGTTCATTACTACACGTAAATTCAAAACATTTAAGAATTCTGGCAACGACATTCATCCACAAGCATGGCTTCATCAATTCTCTCATTGTTTTCCTCCCAACTGGTCATTGGAGCACAGGTTAGAATTTATGTGTGGCTACTTGGAGAATGAACCAGCTGTAAGAATGCGATCGGTCATTCACGATTGTCACAGTGAAGGAGAATTTTATCATGCCTTCCTCTCAGCGTACTGGTCTCACGCTACACAGGATCGAGTAAAACATAGCATCATAATGATGAAACATTTCGAACAATCTGAATTTTCCAGTGAAATATTTTGAAGACATGTTGCATAAGAATCAGTATCTTTCAAACCCATGCAGCCCCTCAGAACTCATCCGCATTTGCTTAATCAAATTGCCTGAACATTTACGACATATTATTTTAGCAGGACGTTGCAAAGATGACATTGAAGCTTTTCAGGGACTCTTAGAAGAACTGGAAATTGACACTGACAATCGCGGAACGCGAAAACAGGAGCACAACAATTACAGGTCACATCTGTCACAATTCCGCGATGACAGAAATAATACACGACAAGGCTATTCTTATAACGTAAATCGTGACCAAAACAGACACCATCCACATTGCAACCACTGGCAGAGTAATAGTTACAGAGGAAGATCGCTTTTCCATAGTAATGAATGTGACAGGGACAACCATAGAAACAGACGATTTGGGAACCAAAATAATAATTATTAAGGGAGACAGAACGGTCCACCACGCAGTTACGATTCTGGGAGAAATTCTCCACCACATGACCGACAAACAAGAAACTATGTAAACTACCGACCAGACCAGACCAGAATTCCATCTGAACTGGGGAGCTTCAAACAGGGCAGGGCCTTCTCCCCAAGGTGAATTTGTAGAAGTTAGGTCTCCTAATCCTAATAACGACGCGCGACAACAATGAAACGGACAATGACTCACACCACAGGCAGCCACGTGCGCCGGCTATCTCAGAGAAAAATAACATAGACGCTAACTTTGAGAAAAATTTTAGCATTCCTTACCGACGTATAAAACATGATAATTGCCTTGGAGTTGAAACTCTGCGCACTAGAAAGGTAAAACATTGCACCACATTTCACATGTAGAACCGTTTATTAAACGATAATCTGCTTTTTAACTTAGTCTTTGCTATAAAAATTTTCACTTCACATTACTAGTATGCTTTGTCAGACTTAGAATCTGTTAACATGCAACAATGTTTAAAGTTAAATATCCAGTCAAGAACCAAGGGAACTTATTTAAACAGAAATTACGAATGCATTGTTATTGTGAACAGACGACACAGTGTTATTGTGTATGTACAATCTTGCTTGTTAGTTGCACGATTACGTAACGACTATAAGGCTGACATATTTAGAACATGTACCAGTACTCCTAATAAGATTTTACTGCAACATTTTGGTTTACTTTTAAAATACATTCTGGATTTAAAGTACTTTCTGTGAGATACCAGATGACACAGTAGTTAGTTTATGTGACAGCTACACGATTATTATCACGACGCTACTAACATGTGACACGATTTAAATTGTTGCTTTTGCGGTGTATCTGTTTTATATCTGCACAGTTTTTCTGAATTCATCTGGAAAGGAATACATGTTTTATTAGTAACTTTTGTGGTATAGCTACAATGAGACAGCCTTTTCCGTAGCACAACAATACGTTACAGCACAGTACTTTCTTCATCATGGCAATAAGCGTAATAAGTAAGATATCTATATGCAAAGCAATTCACTTTTGTTTCTCATGAGGTAAGTACATTGACTTCTGCAGAACTTAGCTTTCGGAGGACGATAACTACACTTCCACACAGATTATCTTACAACAAGACGCACAGTTTAGCGCTACAGTACTTGTATTTGAGTGATTGATTTTGTACTTAAAACATTTATTTTTAAAGATATTTGAAGCACAAGGAGCCCTAACTAATATGGTATTTGCTTATACAACTTTACACATCGGTACCATATTTCTCTAACACATAAATTACACAGCTATCTGATCATCTAACTGGGAGAGAAAAACATTTATTTCACTATATCAGTGACAGATGTTTACGTAATTACACATTTGGATAACTTCACACTTATGAAACTGTATTTTGTCTGTACTTTGTGAACTGTTCATATTTTTTCGGAACCAATGTGATGGTATGAGAGCTTTGAATGATGTATTTGGTATGGGATCATGATTTTTAAAGTATGTTTGAGGTAGATGACACTATTGAAGTGGCAGAGATTTTTTTTAGGTTTTGAAATTATTGGAGGAAGCTACTGCGATTTTGAGATTTGGCTGAGGTTTTATGATGTTATGATGACGATGTGTATGACGCTGTTGCGGTATGTTTATGATCAATAAGCTGATGTTATATGAGGAATTTGATTATGCTATGTATCTGTTATGATGAAATATTGAAGAAGTGTTGACGAATATGTATATGTGTAATAAGGTAAGGAATAATGATTGGTGGTTTGGGACTCTGATTTGTGAAAAAGGATGTTGGAAACCAAGAATCGTACTTTAAGAGTTATGAAATGTGTGTAAATGCGAGAGTGTATCACAATGCCGCCGATTTTTTATTTTTTTTGGACAATGTTATATTTATAGGATTTTGTTTCTACATATATGTAACGCAAATTCTCGACCTGTGAAATTTTTTATATGAGACTGTCACTGTAGTGCAAACTGCTGTCGTAATATTTCGGTAAGAAAGCTAAGTGACCTTGACGTAATGCGTTATGGGCGACCAGCTGTGCGAGTCGCCTGGAGAAAAAGCCATTAGGTGGCGAAAAAAAAGAGACCATTAACCTCGCTATTGACATTCCTTTGTAGAAAGCATCGCAAATACGACACGCTCAAACTTGAAAACGTTTGATTACCCTGTGGAGCTCTTAATTTATGATATTTACTAAAATGCCTAATGAAATATTGAGAAACGTTTTACATCTATTGTCTTTCTAGTTGAGAGATTGCTCATTTTGTTTAATATCTGGTTTCCAGCTCTGTTGGAGCATTGGTTTTATAAAATAAAATTAAGTTCATTTGCTAATGTGATCACTTTCTGCCAACAGAGCTATTAAATAATAATTTTATGATTCATATTCTTCTAAAAAGGAGCACTTGAAATGGAAAGAACAATAATAAGAGATTAATAACAGTAATTACATACATAACTTTCTTTTCAACTACTCGGTAATTTTTATAGGATAAGTTTTTGTGGTACACCACTTTAATTATATAGACATTAAGATGTGAATATACATTTCTCTTATCTGCATTGTTGTCTTTAGTGTACTATTTTTTCTGCTCGTGGGTTTGTCAAGTTTAAATATAAGTTATTACATTTACTGCTACTTGCTTTGCCAATTTGCATTTCTTTGTCATTGCTGTTTGTGTTAATTGTTTTATGAAGCTGCATTGCATCGTCCCTTAGTTTAGCATCTGAGCTCAGTAGATTTAAGTTAGCTTATGAGGGGGTAGACTATATAAGAAACTAACTATGATGGATTGGAAGAAATGCATTGAGAAGCTATAATAAAATGGTTTGCCCAAAAACATAGCATACTGTGGAGAAAAACTATTTTTGAAAGAGCATGTGAACAGAATACAGAAAGCATGCTTGGATAGGATTTTTTTGGCTGGAGCAAATGTCGAAATAAGAGGGACGATCTATGGAATGAAGTTTTGGGTTGGACTGCAGTACCAAATGTTACACTGAAAACAAACCCAGTCCTTTCCTTTTGTGTTATCCCACTATGTGTTTGTGTACCCTTGTCTATTTGTTTTCTTTCTGTCTCTGTGTACTGTTTCATAGAATTTTTTTCTCTTCTAATACTAAGCTACATTCACTATGAAGAGGAATACTCTTATGCTCAAATATAATTGGCATTAATAATATGTTATTTACTTTGTAAAGATGTTTAGACATTGACATCTTGGATATTCGGGAATCCAGCCGGATGTTCGCGTCGTACTCGCACGATATTTCAACAGCGTGCCTCGCTGTCTTCTTCAGAATATCCAAGATGTCAACAGATCGCCGGGAAAGCATGAAGAATTACATGTTTAGACATTATTTATTCTGTTTTGTTTCAATGCTCATTTGTGAAGCTGAGGTTTCAAAAGTTATTCTGATCTTTTATGTATTTACTTACGTCATAATTCGTGTGACACTGATGTATATGTTAGTTCTACTCTTTTGTAAAGTCCGCGTTACTACAAAAGTTATCTGTTCTATTATGTTCTTTAGTGATGTATTTTGTACCTTTGTTATTGTATTCTTATGTTATAAAATTGTAATTGACAACAGTTCATCAAATTAAGTAACTTGTAAGTTACATTTCATTGCACACGTTTTTGTTGGTCATAGTATATGCACAATATGTGGAAAAAAAGAACTGTTAGTGCTCTGATGTGTGTTGATAATTCAGCAAAGGACTGGTTAACAGCATTGCTTGTTCTAAGGACAATTCCAAAAACTTTGTGAGTGCACAAGTGGTGGTTTATGGACTTGCTATATTCTCTGCAAGACTCTTCGATGGTGATTGTGCACCTGCACAGTCGCAACAGATGGCTGCTGGCTGTCTCTAGAAGGACTACAGTGGGTCTGCACATTTGATGACCTACCAATACCATACTCTCTACCAGGACTACAGTGGGTCTGCTCTGTGATGACCTACCTACCAAAATTCTTGAACTTGGACTGACTCTGCTGTGAGTTTGCTCTGTTGTGGCCCATTACCTGTCTGCATGTCAAGAGTCAGCACTGTCTTTCCGTTGGATGGACAACACTACTTGTTCAAGACTGCATGAAAATCCACTACTTCTGTGTGCATTTTCTTTTACTGCTCAGACTTCGAGAAAAAAAAAACACTGCAATTTTACTGTGATGAATGATCAGGACTGTCTTTATAGACTGTGAGAAAATTTTAGCTTTTGTCCAACATTGTATCAATAAGTGTGTGCATTTGATTTCTTTGTTATTGTAATTATGAAAAAATTTTTCAAATCTGTATTGGCCACTACCCAAAACAATTTGTAAAATTTTTTTGTGGGGAGCGTGGGGGCTATGTAAGTAAGCGTTTAGGTTTTTATATTAGTAACGCCATGTAGCGCTCTGTATGAAAATCACTGGCTGTGCTGCGTGCAGTCTGTGTCTGGTTTGCATTGTTGTTGGCTATTGTAATGTTGGGCAGTTGGCTGCTAACAGCGCGTAGCGTTGTGCAGTTGGAGGTGAGCCGCCAGTAGTGGTGGATGTGGGGAGAGAAATGGCGGAGTTTTGAAATTTGTAAGACTGGATGTCATAAAATGGTTCAAATGGCTCTGAGCACTATGGGACTCAACTGCTGTGGTCATTAGTCCCCTAGAACTTAGAACTACTTAAACCTAACTAACCTAAGGACATCACACACATCCATGCCCGAGGCAGGATTCGAACCTGCGACCGTAGCAGTCGCACGGTTCCGGACTGCGCGCCTAGAACCGCGAGACCACCGTGGCCGGCGGATGTCATGAACTGATATATATATATATATATATATATATATATATATATATATATATATATATATATAATGACTTTTGAACAAGATTAAGGTAATTACATTGTTTTTTCTCTATCAAAATCTTTCATTTGCTAACTATGCTTGTCAGTAGTTAGTGCCTTCAGTAGTTTGAATCTTTTATTTAGCTGCCAGTAGTGGCGCTCGCTGTATTGCAGTAGTTCGAGTAACGAAGATTTTTGGTGAGGTAATTGATTTGCGAGAGGTGTAGTTTAATGGTAGTCAGGGCCATTCTTTTGTAGGGATTATTGAAAGTCAGATTGCGTTGCGCTAAAAAATATTGTGTTCAAATGGTACAAATGGCTCTGAGCACTATGGGACTCAACTGCTGTGGTCATTAGTCCCCTAGAACTTAGAACTACTTAAACCTAACTAACTGAAGGACAGGCAGGATTCGAACCTGCGACCGTTGCAGTCGCACGGTTCCGGACTGCGCGCCTAGGTGGTGGTGGTGGCGGTTAGTGTTTAACGTCCCGTCGACAACGAGGTCATTAGAGACGGAGCGCAAGCTCGGGTTAGGGAAGGATTGGGAAGGAAATCGGCCGTGCCCTTTCAAAGGAACCATCCCGGCATTTGCCTGAAACGATTTAGGGAAATCATGGAAAACCTAAATCAGGATGGCCGGAGACGGGATTGAACCGTCGTCCTCCGGAATGCGAGTCCAGTGTGCTAACCACTGCGCCACCTCGCTCGGTCTGCGCGCCTAGAACCGCGAGACCACCCCGGCCGGGCAAATACTGTGTGTCACTTTAAGCACAGTCATGTACAAATTGTTCTAAGGGGACGTTACAGTTTCACCACGGAAGATCGTAACACTGTCCCTCCTTTCAATCGTCGTGCGGACGTCGGAATGGCAGATATTGAGATAAGCGATCGCGGAACTGAAAAGCAGCTACAATAGCTTAGTAGTGGAAAGGCCTCAGGACCAGATGATACCTATAAGATTCTACAAAGATTATGAGAAAGGACTTGCTCCCCTTCTAGCAGTAATTTATCGTAGATCGCTTGAGCAATAAAAGGTACCTAACGACTGGAAAAAGCGCAGGTCATTCCCGTTTTTAAGAAAGGCCGTAAGACACATCCACACAATTATAGACCTATATCGTTGACGTCAATCTGTTGTAGAATTATGGAACATGATTTATGCCCATGAATTATGACATTCTTGGAAAATGAACAGCTCCTCTATGAAAATCAACATGGATTCTGCAAACAGAGATCCTGAGAAACTCAGCTTGCTGTGTTCCTCCATGAGATCCACTGCGCAGTGGATAACGGCGCTCAGACTGATACCGTGTTCCTTGATTTCGGTAAGGCGTGTGACACCGTCCCACATTGCGGTTTAATGAAAAAAATACAAGCTTACCGAGTATCGAAGCAGACCTGTGACTGGATTCAAGACTTTCTTGCAGACAGAACTCAACACGTCGCTCTTAACGGAACTAAATCGACGGATGTAAAGGTAATATTCGGAGAACCACAGGGAAGGGTGATAGGACCGTTGCTGTTCACAATATATATAAATGATCTAGCAGAAAGCGTCGGATGCTCTTTAAGGCTATTCGCAGATGATGCAGTTCTTTATACCAAAGTAGGAACGCCAGAAGATAGTAAGAATTTCCAAAACGACCTGCAGAGAATTGATGAATGGTGTAGACTCTGGCAGTTTACTCTGAACGTAAATAAATGTAACATATTGCTCATATAAAGGAAAAGAAATCCACTGCTATACAGGTACACAACTGATGACAAACAGCTGTAGACAGCGTCTGCCGTAAAATATCTAGGCGTAACTATCCAGAGCAACCTGAAGTGGAATGACCATATAAAACAGGTAGTGGGAAAAGCAGACACAGGACTCAGGTTCATAGGAAGAATATTAAAGAAATGTAACTCAACCACGAAAGAAGTGGCTTATGAGGCGTTTGTTCCCCTGGTTTTTGAGTGTTGTTTATTTACCTGGGATCCCTATCAGGTAGGTCTGATAGAGGAGATAGAGACGATCCAACGAAGAGCGGCGCATTTTGCCACGGGATCGCTTAGCTGGCGAGAGAGCGTTACGGAGATGCTAAACAAAATCCACTGGCAGACTTTTCAAGAGAGGCGTTGGGCATTAAGGAGAGATTTACTATTGAAATTTCGGGACAGCACTTTTTTGGGGAACACGGACGATATATTACTTCCCCCACATACGAGGATTGGAACTTAAATAGTGGCAACTATTTATTTACAACCGATACAAAAGAGTTACATGTTAGCACCTGTTACTGTCCTTCAATGTAGTCTCCAGCGTTGTCTAGAACCCGTTGCCAGCGATGTGGAAGGCGTAATATACCGTTAGCAGAGTCTGTTTTGTTGATGGTGCGAATGGAGCGGTATACTGCCTGTCGAATCTCTGGAACAGTTCTGAAGCGAATGCCACGAAGTGGTTCCTTCAACTCTGGAATCAAATCAAAGTCACAAGAACTTAAGTCCGGGGAGTATGGCGGATGGTACAGTACTTCCCAGTCCATCGACCGAACAGAGCAGCCACAGCTTGCGCTGTATGCTCCCGCGCATTGTCGTGCAAAATGATGGCTGCGTTGCGCAGAAAGTGTCGCTTCTTTCGAAAAGCTGGTCGCAGGTGATGGTGACTTTGATTTGATTCCGTAGATGAAGAAACCACTTCGTGTCATTCGCTTCAGAACTGTTCCAGAGATTCGACAGGCAGTAGACCGCTCCATTCGCACCATCAACAGAACAGGCTCTGCTAACGGTATACTACGCCTTCCACATCGCTGGCAACGGGTTCTTCATAACGCTGGTGACTACAGTAACAGGTGCAAACATAACTCTTCTGTATCGGTCGTGAATAAATAGTTGCTACTATTTAAGTTGCAATACTCGTATATCTCACGTATTGATCACGAGGAGAAAATCAAAGAAGTTAGAGCCAATTCAGAGGGTTACCG